>NC_090444.1:1003695754-1004003913 GCF_031143425.1 Pleurodeles waltl
AGCACATGTGCACTGCTTACACTTGATCTAAAAAACATACATTATTTTAGAAATGACTTGGCAGGAAGGTTGTGCATGCTTCACTGATTTATAAAAATGAATGTAGGTGGCCCCATCTGTAGAAATCCTTGAAGAGTACATCAAGGAGAGGTGAAATGTTAAAAAGGTATGTATCAGAAGGGGCCTTGAGGGAAGGACACCCTTAAATATTTGGAAGAAGCTTTGAGCTCATGAAAATCCCTTTGTCTCGACTAGCTATTAAATCTATGCCTTTGGGCACTCCCACATTCCCACCAATTTGTTGTAGTTTATTTAGAAGGCAGGAAAATCCCTGAACACTATTAACATAGCTTGAAGTGCATCTAAAGAAGCAGCGGGAGAGATAAAAAAACAAAGCATATTGTCTGCAAACATTGTAATTTGAAGTTGTGTATTCCCATTGGGAGACCCCATTATTAGGGCTTGATTGTACATTGTACACAAGGGGTTCAATGCATAAGGTGACAAATGATGGAGAAAATGGGTATCTCTGATGGGTGCCCCTGGATAGTATAACTAGGTTGGACAGAAGTTTGCAAGTTGTGATCCTTGGAGATGGTGTTAAAAAATTTGTTAAGATATAAGTTTGCAAATGTGAGCCCAGATTCGCTCCAGATAGAACCTTAGTCAAGAATGCCCAGTTTACCCAGTTGAATGCCTCTTCTGCATCCGATGACATGAGAAGCATCTGTGTACCTTTGGTTGTGGCACATTCAATAGCATTGATGTTTAGCCAAAAGTTATCCCCTGTCTGCTAATGTCTAATAAAGCTACTTTGATATGGGGAGATAAGCATGAGACGTAACCAATGTTCCCTCTAATGTTTTACTTCTCTGTGCAACAATAAAGGGTCTCTGTGCACTGCTGCCAAGGCTGTGTGCATTGAAGGGATGCAACAACTCACAATACAAGCAATCATAGGGTGTGACATACCAAAGTCAGTAGGTTTGCGACTTCAAATAAATGTAGAAAGGAGCACTCAAACTTGCTATTAGTTGCATGTAATAATCACGTTTCAGTCAGATATTCTTATGTATTTGTATTATACACTAAAATGATCATGCCATAAGCTTATGACTTTTACTCCTCTGGCACCTACACTCAACAGGTACAGAAATGACAGAACTCAACTGTTTGCACCATTATGTAAATGTACTATGAATAGTGTGAGTTCGCACCATTATGTAAATTTATTTTGAATGGAGAGCATCCAACAGAGTTCTCAAGTTTTCCTCTGTAAAGCATAAAATAAAAACAAGGTCACAACTGTTGGAATGCAAAGTGAAAAGAAAGGCTTGAATAAGCTAGCCATTCCTGACATTAGACAACAACAGATGAGTCAGCTATGAATGCCACTTGACAATTGGAGATGATCTAGCCATCGCCAACAGTGGACAACAGGAAAAGAGCGGGCCAATGATGAAGCATGACACCTGCAGGGGTGAGAGACCTTACCTTACAATTTTGTGTTATATCCTAGTCCTGTTCCATAGTGAGACATATGGGACACCAGGGCCCAAATATTTGGATAATTTCCTTTGGTGAGTGCTCTAGGCTAGCGATCCCAAACTGTGGGTCTCAAGTCGATTTTTGGTGAGTCGGGAGTCTCCTCTGGCAAATTTCTGCTTATTCTTTTAAAATAGGGATCTGTGTTTGCTTTTCTTTATCTGACAGCAAAGTGTGAGAAGGTTTTAAAGTAAATTATGTGATAATCTTGCAGGAGTACCGGGAGTGTAAAAGGAATGGCTGTAGGATGTCATTGTTTTGCAAAACACAACAATATGCAAATACCTGTAAATGGACTGTATTCATTCAGCAGTTATGAAAGTAAAAATGAAGCATATTTTTTGTAACTGCTGTGTGCTGGAAACAGATTTTACTATTATCAAACCCAATCAAAGAACTTTACTTAGAAATGCACTAATGCTAAATATTCAGAGAAACAAAGGGGAATATTTATGAGCCCCTTGCACCACCTTTTGCCACATTAGCATCATTTCGTTTTACACTAATGTGATGTTAGGTTGGCAAAAATGGCGTGCCATATTTACAGAGTTGCGTAATGCATGAATTGGGCCACTTTGTAAACCCCTGCGCCACATTATGTCTGCGCTAGGCATAATGTTTGCAAGGGTGTGTTCTAGCAGTAGAAGGCCCAGAAAAGTGGTGCAGTGCAATCTATGACATTCAACTGTGCCATTTTTAGTGTTATTTTTAGCACCTGTTGTTTTCAATGAATCGCCTTTCACTTTGCAGGATTAGTGTCAACATTTTTGGCCCTAATTCTGCAAAGCACCAAACTAGCGTCAACATTTTTGACACTAGTTCCCTAACGTGTGCCATGGTATGCCGTATCATAAATTAGGTGCACACATGGTGGCGTTAGGAGGGGCACAAGAAAAGTGTGGATCATGACATGATGTGCCACTTTTCATAAATATGGCCCAAAATTCCCAGTAAATACAGCGCACATTTGATGGTGCCAAAGGAGGGGGGGGGGGGGGGGGGGGTGCAATGGGGCACAAGATATATGGCCCCAGTTTCCAGTCATTATTTTTGTGTGCTGTATAGTTTTATCAATAGTACTGCATGTCTGTTTCAATTTAATGGCAATTTAAATGGAGAATTTGCTGCCTGTACATCACAATGTGATACCATTCAATCCTTTAGTTGCATTAAAAAAGTCACCCCACCTCATGTCCATTAAAGGTAGGTGGGTCACAAAACTTTGTTGTTCTAAATATTGGGTTATGGTTCTAAAAAGTTTGCAAAGCACTGCCGTAGTCCATTCTGGATAGACTTCTTGCATTTTCCTTTTGGTACTTTAGATTGTGGTCTTGGAGATGCTCAAGCTATCCTCTCGGTCTCTCGGTCCCCAGGCTTTGGGGTTCCATGGTTCACAAGATGAGCCAGCTATGCCTTGCACTGGACAGCAGGCGATGAGCTAGCTTTGCCTGACATTGGACAGACAGAGATAATCGAGCTGTTCCTCAAATTTGATAGCTGAGGTTGCCATGCCTCGCACTGTAGAACACATGAGATTTATACACATCACAGCACTGATTTGAGAGCTGCCAGATGATTTTGTTTCCTGGTCTTGTGTAATAATTGCCATAACAGATGACAGTAACATACTTAAATGACATTAAACATGTGCAACATCGCCACTTTAGCAGGTATGCAGGCTTCGCAGATTGATTTTGTTTAGTTGCAGATACCATTTTATAATGACTTCAAAAGATACACTGGCAAAATAACTATGGATATCTTTGGAATATTCACAACACAACATTCAAAATAATGCAGCATGCACTTCTACCCATATTGGTAAAATAAACATGTACATATTAGAAACCATTCATGTAACCAAGGCAGCAAAGTTTGCATATTAGCAAAAAGCTCAGCACTTGAGAGTTTCTCACTAAGCACATTATTAAATAAGAACCAGTTCAATGGATTGTGCACAAAAAACTGGACTGCATTTGTATGTTATGAACCATGCTGAATTGTTAACACTATGTTACTTTAAGACACCCTTTGCCAGCAGATATTCCCCCAGCACCATATCGGGCCTGTGACTGCTTTCTGCATTCTGAAGTCTCAGGCCCTCATTTTGACTTCAGCGGATGGAAAAGCCCATCCGCTGAAGTCCCGCAGTCAGGTCACTGCATAGCGGTGACCTACCCGAGGCCCCTATTAAGAGTTTCCCACTGGCCCAGTGGCAAATAGCACACATCGACAGGGGGTGATAATTGAGCCGGTGGCAATGTTAAGGTGCGTAGGGTGCACTAGCACCCGTTGCGCTTTTCATTGTCTGTAAATCAGGCAGTGAAATACGCGACGGGCTGGCCATGAAGGCCACTGCACTGCCCGACTGTGAAACGTTCACCTCGGTTGGATTGTGGAGGCCGGACCACCACATTGGTCTCAAGACCGCCAGGGTCATAATTGGGCCTCAGTGAGGCAGCCAGGGCACAACAGGCCCAAATGGAAACAAGGAATTGGACCTCCATCCACATGGTTTAGAAGTAAATAAAACATAATTGGGGTGCAGTGGGCCCAGTGCATGCAACCTTGGGAGGACAAATGGGTGAATGGACTCTCCACTACTCAAACCTTCGATCATAAGGTCAAACAAAGATCCTGTTGTTTTTGTCTCCTGTAGGCCCTCTGCTGAAATTATGTTTTGTATTTTTACCTAAAAAAACATTACTTAGCAATCCCATTGCTCAGAGCCTAAATTGTAAATGACAGAAATACTGAAATATTTTTGTCATCTTTGCCAACTTCGCAGAGTGCAATGTTGAACAGGGCACTTCACTGTTAACACATAAAGCACACATGCAGCAGATTATTCGTGGCTGGTACACAAGCAGTGAACTAGCATGGGTCGTGTGAGAGACGTGATGCTCAGAATTGGACAGATCACACTCAGGAGTGGAATTAATTGAAGCTTGCATAAAACAGTGCTTCGCACATTTTGCCACTTCTAAGTGCTGTCAGTAACTGGTGTGTAAGGAATCACTTACTGAGTCAAAACGTCCCTGTCTAAACCAAACTGTCTTTATAACAGACTACTTTTCAATGTGCAGTAGAGGCAATGTTCACAATTTACAGGACACTTTTTAAAAACAGAGCTACGCTCGCTAATGAATAAAACAAAAATAATCTGACATTCATAACATGTATCTCCTTACCAGCAGACTATCATTAAATACAAACATGCACACTGTATCACAGTATAATAATCACTTGAAGCTTTATAAAAAACCATTGCTACAACGTGAAGTTAATATGGAGATGAAGCACATTGGGAATACACAGGACAAACCCGAAATTATCCTAGAGTATGAGATAAAAATTCACACATGAATCTCACAAGCAAACCATGTGAAATTCCACTTGTTGACATTAGGCCATTTATTTAAAATTTAAGGAAATTGTTAAGTCTCGGGCCCCAGTGTCACTGCACCTGCTGCACTATTGATAGCTATGGTGCAGGGAGGAGTATAGAGTGTTGAGACAAGCCAGCCCTGCCTAACTCAAAAAAAGCCTTCTTACAAATGGAGCCACCTGAATACATTTACACTTTGTCCACTTCAATATCCATCAGTGCAGGATAATTAAGTGTTTCTCTTTTGCATGTCCTCAGACTTCAAAAAGAAAACTTAAAGTGAGATGTTCATGCCTAGACCCTCAATAAAGAAAGCATGGGATAGAGCATAGTGCTTGGGTCAGACCTGGGGATGCGTCATTGTTGTGGTGCTTTTGTCTGCAGCAGAGGAGATCCGGCCTGGGTGGTTGTTGTCAGCTTCTTCTTACTTGCACAAAACATCAAAGCAACTCTCCCGAAAAGATAGATTAAGGAGTAGGCGGTGGTTGCATAATCCACCTGCTTCTGCTCTGAAATGAGTGCCCCCACATTACTTGTTGATCTTTCACAGAGCCGTGAGTGCTGACTTGCACCAAGAGAAACGTTCATGTTCTCGTCAATTTAAAATGAGCACTTTGAGAAGTTTCTCTCTTTCTCTGCATTTTCGGCTGCACACTTTCAAAGATAACCAGGGCGCTTTTAAAAGGAATATGTGCATGCGCACACCTTCAAGGGAACATAGGACAGAACCCTGCTAAATGTTGCACCTGAATCTTCATTAATATTTGGACTTTACTATTTAAGAAGGCAATCAGTCTATACAGCCCACATTGGTCAGGATGTTTAGACAGCTGCAGAATCAAGGAGTGGGGGAGCTTGAAGCCAGAAAGTAATTGAAAATGTTGTTTAAGTGGGGAACCAGTAATTCCCGGAATGACTTGTAGAAGGAGTTGGGAAACCCATCTGGTCCTGAGGCTTCATTATTCAGGAGGGATTTAATAAAGGCCCTCACTTCCTCGTGTGTGATAAGAAAATTCAATTCCTCCCTGACATTCTCCGAAGTATCCATGAGAAAAACCTCAGACAAGTACTCATCTTGTTTCAATGAATGTAGGGGTTCCCCTAGATACAGCTCCCGTCCTTATTGGAAATCATGCATGCCCCTTCTACATTCAAGATACCCCAAATATAATTCCTGTCTCTGACCTGCCAGATCTTCTACGCAAACAGTTTATCGACTTGGTTCTGGTTGTTTGGTGTCTAGTAATCTGTAAAATTAGTCTTTATTCAACAGGGATTCTAGTTCCCCCCTGGCTTTGTGCAGCATTCTATATGTGAACCTAGAGGTTACCTCTTTATGTTCCTTTCCCAACTTGATTATTGTTTCCTCTAGTTCTACTTGCTGAAGTTTGCGTAGGCTGAAAAAGTGATAGTGTGGACTATAAACCCCCCTCTCATATTCGCTTGGGCGCATCACAAATTGAAGCCCCGGAAACCTCCTTGTTTGCATTCTCATTAAAATAGTGCTCAAGTGTGTCCTTAATATTGGCGCAAAGAACTGGGTCACAGAAAGCGATCTAATTCATCTTCCAAAGGGGCCATGACTGGGATTGTGGGGGTATGGGAAAGAGCATCAAAGTGAGTCTCAGTGTTTTTTTTTTTACCTTGGAAAGTAAGGTGGCCAAGATCAGGAAAAAATAAATTCAGGAGAAGGACGTGTGCACTTTAGAAAAGAATAAATAATCATAGTCACTGGGATGTAAATTTTGCCATGTGTCTAGTAAATTTATATTACCAGTACCTTGGGTTAGAGACTGTGGTGGGTGGGGTGCCACCCATGAAGAGGCCGATCAGTCTAATGCTGGATCAAGAGTCAAGTTGTAATCCCCACCCAGCACCATGTGGTGAGTGGAAACAGCGGCCACTGCAGGTAGCAGTTCATTAAAAATAAAGGGGCCTTGTGACTGTTGGGGCCATTAACAGAGGCCAAGATGTATTAGGTGGCCACGTAAAATGCCTGAATCATTTCCCAGCTTCCCTCCTTGTCTCTGTATGTGGACATCACCTGGAGTGGAATATTTTCCTTTGTAGGAATAGCTACCCCCTTGGTTTTGTTAGAGGCTGAGGAATTGAATTGATGGGGGTATAGATGGGAGCAAAGCCTAGGGACATCCTTCACTAGGGCAAGTGGGCCTCCTGAAGGAGTACTACATCCACCCACTTGGAAGAAAGCCAGAAGAGGACGGCCTTTCACTTACACAGAGAGTTAAGGCCCTGTAAAATTGACATACCAAAAATGGAGTGTTGGGTCAGCTGACATTCAGAAGACGCTGAAGGAAATAATGTACTGTTAGAAATGGGGTTTCTGGTTGGCTAGTTTATGCACCTAAGCCAGGCAGAACCCACCCACTTTAGTCAGGGCCAGGGAGTTACATGTCCAAGATAACCCCTGCTCACTCCCTTCGTAGCTTGGCACGATCAGTCAGGCCTATCCCAGAGGCAATTTTTGCACAACACACATAACACATGTGACGCAGTATCCCCACCACAAAGGAAACACAACACCAAGTTATATAAAAATATATTTTATTGTACAAAACGCAATTATTAGACCAAACTCAACGTCAGCAATATCCTGATACATTAGCAGTTGTCAGAACGTTACACATTAGTTACTCTGCAGAACTGGCAGTAGCCACATCTAACACACAGGTAACTTAGTATTCTGCAACATAAGCAGTAGTCACGTTACTACACCAATGCACTTGACATAGAAATATCATAAACACCCATATCAGGAACATTATAAAACTTATGGCAAGTCAGAAAAACATATTAGCATGTCATGCCCATAAAAAGAACATTAGCATACATATATGAAACATCATGAACATGCAGGTTAACATAAGAATATATTATGCCCAAATCAGAAACATTATACACTGTCTGGCTTTCAAAAGTACCTGTTTCTGAAGAGGGGCACTCCCAGTGCCAGGAAAGGATCAAAAGGGTCCCCTGGTACTCCACTGCCCAAAACGGGAGCCCTCTGGTGATTTGGGGGGAAGTGAAGGGCAACACACACCCCTCTGAATTTATGAGGGGCCCCTCCTGGGGCCAAAGTCAGCCAAACAACTTAGGACAAGAGGGGGCGCCACGCACCCCCTCTGGTTTGTATAACGGGCCCCACCTGTGGCCTGCGATCTCTGCCTCCCCCCAGCCTCATCAGGTCCTCCAGCCAGGTGGGGGGCCAAAACACTGCCCAAAAATTATAAGTGGGGGCCACTCAGGGAGACTGGCAACGTGGGGTCATCTGGTGAGGGTTCCGCCCTCCCCGCAGTCTCTGGAAACGCCACTGGGGCTCCTGTGGGGCAGGGAGCTCCTGATGAGGCTTCCTTCCCCACCCGACGTCTCCTGTATCAGAAAGGCCCGCCCAGGCCGCAGTGGTGTACAGGCACCAAGATAGGTGCCTGCTTGTGCCCCTGGGGTGCTCCTCAGAGCACGCTTCAATCAGGGGTCATGGCAGGAGTGCGCTCGCTCCGTCTTTACAGTCACAGGTGCCCCGGGGGTCCCAGAAGCAGCGCTTCCCTCGCGCTTTGGCAATTTACAACGCCCGGGTCACAGCGATGATTCTCCTACGGGCGCAAGGCTCTCTCAAGCACCAATAATTTTAATAGACAGCGCTCCTCAAGGCGCTATTGCTGTACAACACAAGGTGCTCTCAGGGTACCTTGTGACTCGCAAATCAAGCGCTATCCAGGCGCTATGTGATGGAGGAGAAGCACTCCTCATGTGCTGTGGCAGTTGCAGAAGTCAGGGGCCACGACACCCTTCCCCTGGGGGACCTCAGTCAGAGAAAAAGGAGCACATGGAGTAGGGCCCAGCAGCAGGCCAGCGCAAGGGGGATGCAGGCAGGTAGCAGACTCTCGTAGTGACCCTGCAGGTCACAGGTCAGCACAGCATTGCAGTCCATGGCAGTTCCTGGTGAGTTCCTCCAGCACTGTGTCCAGTTTCAAGTAAGTTCCAAAATGTCTCCAAATTGTGGGGAAAATTCCCCTGTATTTATACTCAGTTTTTACAGTGTGTTACAAAGGAAGGGGAGAGGAGGTTCCAACCAGTTACAACTGGTTATGGGAGTCCCCCTCTCTCCTCCAGCACAGGCTCCAAACATCAGTTGGGGGTAAACTACCCTATTGTGGGAGGCCAGGGTACAGCATTTACAAATGCAGGTGTGCCCCGCCTCTCCCTTCTCTCAAACCAGGAAGACTAATCAGCATGCAGATGCACCTCTGTGACATCTCCACCATCCCTGTGTACAGGCTGTCTGAAAAGTATGCACAAAGCCCCAACTGTCACTCTGCCCAGACGTGGATTGGAGTCAAGCTGCAAAACACCAGAGTCATAAGCCCAGAGAAATGCTCACTTTCAAGAAGTGGCATTTCTGTAATAGTAATAAAAAATACACCTACACCAGTAAACAGCATTTCTTACCACCATTACAACCCTACCAAACATGCCTACGCTACCCCTCATAAATCAGACAATGCCCCCTACATATAAATCAGGGCATTTCTAAGGCAATCCTATGAAAAGGCAGCACTCACAGCAGTGAGACACCAAGTTAGGCTGTTTGTCACTACTAGGACAGGCCACGCAACCTGGCACATGTCCTGCCTTCTACATACATAGCACCCTGCCCATAGGGCTAGCTAGGGCCTACATTAGGGGTGACTTACACATAGTAAAAGGGGAGTTCTGGTCATGGCAAGTAAATTTAGATTCCAGGTCCCTGTGGCAGAAAACTGCGCACACAGGCCCTGCGCTAGCAGGCCTGAGACAGGTTTGAAAGGCTACTTCAGTGGGTGGCGCAAGCAGGGCTGCAGGCCCACTAGTAGCATTTAATTTACAGTCCCTGGGTATAGAGATACCACTGTACAAGGGACTCATAGGTAAATTAACTATGCCAATTAGGTATAAGCCAGCCATACCAACTTTAGATGGGAGAGCACCTCCACTTTATCACTGATCAGCAGTGATAAAGTGCTCAGATTCCTAGAGCCAACAGCGAGAGGTCAGAAAAAATATGAGGAAGAAGGCAAAATGTCAGGTTATGAACCTGCCAGAAGGGCCAGGTCCAACATGCAGTATGGGGCTATTCCTCCAATACCATATGACCAGACCACGACCAGCGAGACCTCCTAAGGTGTGTACAGCAAATCAGATTCCGAACAAAAAAAAGAAAGGGGGGGAAGATCAATAAAGACTTTGCTACTGAGGATTGTAATTCGAACATGTCACCATAGATCCTCTCTGAAACAGTTGGCATGTTAACAGTGTTAAAAATAAAAACAACAATAACAATAGAAAGCCAAAAGGAAACCTTCTCAGTGCAACACCTCATTAGAGGAAGGCTGTAGAAGGGAAGAAATCTAGAGGGGCTAGCCCCTACTGTATCAGACCACACCGCTCCACATGGTTTCACCTGCAACTTGTGTCTGGCAAAGGAGTAAATTACTACAGTAACACAATACAAAATAATTTTAGACTACACACATCTTAGTACCTAGCTGCTTAGCTAGGGAACAGAAAAGACAAGCAATAGGCATTTAGAAAGCATAAGTCCCCCGTGGGCCAGCACAAATCAGTGGTCTTGGTGTGCTGGCAGTCTCTTTGTGACATCTCTGCGATTTCTGGGAATGGTGTGTCCTTCACACCTGGAGTAGAATCATGAAGGGGAAACCATAGCAAAATGGAATATTATGGCTCTGGAAATGGTCTGTAATGGGCTTGAAAAGGGGTGTGCTTTACTGGAGTGTGTGCCAAAGTGTCCTGATAAATTTGCAATGTTGAGCCCTGATAGACCAATGGGTCCTTGTTCTGAGCTGCCTTTAGAATATCATCCTTCATGAGAAAAAAATGGACCCGAACAAGAACATTAGGGGTAAATTTGTTAAGGACTTGGTATGCAGTCCTAACCCTATGGACTCTATGAAGTTCAAATCTATTGAACATTTGTTGATAACAATAGGGCACAGAATAGGCCCTAAACATACCCCTGCAGATCGGAAGCTGCGATTGACTTTGGAATCCCATGGTTACAGACATTATTCCTGCAGGACCTATTTTCATTATCGTCCATCTTTTCTTGAAGAAGTTCACAGCGGCTTTCCAGTTTATGAACTCTAATGTTCAGGGCATTATTTTAATGCCTTTCTTCAGCCATCGCTGTCTCGAGGTCTTCTACCCTGTGGTCCATCTTCTGTAGGCCAAGATCCAGTTTAGTGACTGCGTTCAGTAATTCCTTCCTTATCCCTCCCAGATCTTTTCAAAATTTGGCCATCATGTCGTAGGTGTTGGCCTTAGTCGCCAGGGCCACTCAATCAGTTGTTGGCAGTTGTGGATGGCCAGGGATTGCCCTCATGGAAAACTCAGGATCACTATGCTTGGGGGCATGCTTGAGGATTTCTGCTTTGTTTGGGCCCTTGGAAAGTTTTGCCTTCAGGATCATCATTGGGATCCACACTAAACCACGGGAGCGTTGCATGTCAGCCTAACCCTTTATCTCTATAGCCCCAATCAAATGGCCACTCAAAAAGGGGTGGGGAGAGAGGAAGTGCAAAACAGGTCCCACTTGCTCAGAAGACTGAGTAGAGCGCAATCCACTGGTCTGTAGCAGATCACCGCAATAGCAGTGATGCCTCTTACTGGGTCAGCAGCATTACAAAGCCGGGAATCTCCTCTGTGGCAAGCAGCTGATGAAAGCAAACTACCATGGTCCATATCAAAAGACTCTCTAATCCCCCAGAGGACTTGACTTTCGCCACAGTCTGACCCAGCACAGAGGTTGCAAGCAGCCTCCTCTAGGAGCTGCAGCTTGCCTGCAATCAGTCTTTTAGTCTTTCATCATCCAGCATTTGCCCAACATCCACAAAGCCCGACTGAGACAGTCCAAGCCACAGTGCTTCACTCATCCAAAGGGGCCCTGAGAAGGCCAGAGCCACGGTGCGAGCACCCCTCAACCCTCAGGAGCAACTCCGACCTAGAGTCGACCTTGCCCGCCCACAGGATAGTGACTGCACTGTGTCGTCATGGACGATGCTCCCACTTCATGGGCGGGGCGGAAGTGCACTTTCAGTCTGCTGCCTCAAAATCACGTCCTAGGCCTTCACCAAGGGTATCGTGGAGGCCCCATAAACAACTTCCTAGAGCTCCCAATGCCACTGGGCTCAGCGCCCTCAATCTTGACAGAAGCCCCCGAGATATAGGACTGGGCAGAGTTCACGGAGTTCTGCTATGTAGAACTCCATGAAGTGCTGAAAAAAACACCGCTGCGCTACGAAGAGTTTTTGCGAGCAGCGGATTTTGGATAAGTTGCAACGAATGCGCTGATTTACAGAGCCAGGAGTTTCTCCTGCGCTGTAAAACCAACACGAACGGCATCACATGCAACGTCAGATAATGCTATCGTCTTTCTGCTGCTGAAGTAGATTTTCTACTCGAGCTGCAGCTTTCTCATTGCAAGTGGTTGAGGCCTATGCGACTGTTTGTGGGCAAAAGTCTTGCTCGAGCTCATCAACTTAGTGATTTCTCTCGCTTGCCAACTTAACATTGGCAAGCAAGAGAATAAACTCCGCTCCACGTAACTTCCCAGAGTTTTTCATAACTTTGCAGAGTTTTTCAGAACTTTCACTCCACGCTCTGCACTGAGTGGGGAAAACTCTGCGAATTCCGCCGACGGAGTGGAATTCTTTGCCCACCCCTACTGAGATACTGCCTCTCCCGGGGCGCAGCTGCCATCTTGTTGAAGGAACGGCCACACTTGGGGCTCAGAGTTCCCCACAGTGCTCGGCAATCTCAGTGTCCCTAGACTCCTCGAAAGTCTTAACGGGAGGGAGGAAGGCTCCCCCACCCTAAACTTCAAAGTATTCTTCTCCTCATGTTGGGCACAGGGGACTGTCACACTAAGGGGTCTCAGCGAGGACACGTCTCTATCAGTCCTCCTCCTGGCCACGCCTCCACCACCCTTTGTATTTTTAACTCCTAACTGCATCTAGTCCCTGGAAGTTAACTCCAAACATGCGTATGTCTCATGTGCCTATCGGCCGTTGGCCAACACAGAGACGGTTGAAAAGGATTGTTCAATGCTTTGCACTGGAGGATTTTATTTTTTTAGCTGAGGGAGACATGGAATCACTTCTGTGTCTCTCCCTGCCCCCTACTGCCTATCAGGGTGCCACGAGGCATGCTGATGTCACATTTTCCCCACCGGAGTGGACAGGAGGAGCAGGTAAGGGTCCTCTCCTACTCTGATGGAGGGAAAATGACCAAAAAGGCCTCCACAGTTTTGAGGGACAGTCTCTCCTTTCAAACAAGGCTTTCCTGAAACAGTTTTCCCACTGTGGATCATGGCTGCACCACAGTCCACAGCCCAGAAACCCCACTAGACATCAGGTTCTTAGTTTGGGGGATCGACCCTAGTGTTAACTGGCTGAACCCCACTGGGGGCATATTTTTTAAGAAAATGCTGTTTAGTAATAAAAAAGAAATTGACAGGGGGTTGGTCCTCATTGAAATGGGCCAATCCCCTAGCACAAGTAGTTAAACAACAAATTGTGTTTTTTCCATGGGGCTGCAATTGCACCCTATAGGAATATATATATATATATATATATATATATATAGAGAGAGAGAGAGAGAGAGATAGATATAGATATAGATACATACTAGACCAGCACAATAATGTGAGTCTTGAGGTTGAGCTTCATCATCCACGTGCAACTAAATTGAAATATTAACATTTTAGTGAATTCTGGTTTGACCACATTTGGTAGTCAATGTTGTGTGCACCACATCGATAGGTAATGCAAGTCTGAGTTAGACAATGAGGTACAGCCCACAAACGTTTATGGTCAATTCAAAAGGAAATACAGCTGAAGTCATAGTCCCTGGGAAACCCAATATGTTCATATAACTACTGGAGGTTGGACATTGCTCTGACATTCTCTAATCCTAGATAAAAAGAAGGGAATGCAGTAGTGTTGGAGCTCTTCAAATTGTGAAGATATAAAGCAGGAAGACAGATATATATATATATATATATATATATATATATATATATATATATATATATATGTATATAGGTATATATATATATATATATATATAGGTATATATATATATATATATATATGCACATACATTACCTAGTAGCAGTCGCCACTAGGTAGTTATAGTTAGGACCCACTTTCAATAGAAAAATCGTTTTTTGTTTTGCTACCTTTGGCGCCATTTGCAGAATCTTCACAATATTTTCCCCAAAGAATGGTGCTCACTTCAGATGCTGTCTGGAAATTTTGGGGTGATTTGTCAAGTGGGAGTAAGAAAAAAAGGGAGTGTTCTAAAATGCTTTTCACCCATTCGATTTTTCATAGGGATTTTGAACAGCAATAGCGCCTAAACCACTGGAAGGAATTACACCAATTTTGGCAGAAAGATAGCTCCTGGTCCAAAAAAAAGAAGCCTTTTTGTTATTTGGTGTAAATCCCTTCAGTAGTTTTTAAGATATTAAAGAAAATCCAAATTAGTATATAAAGGGATGCGAAGGCACTGCAAAGCCTACTGATCTTGTAATGAGATCAGATTGGCTGCCAACTAATCAACAAGGCAGTGTTGGCAGCCATGGCAGCGAGTCCCAGAAAAAAGGAATACAAAAATACAATAGGGCTCCGGGCTGGCTTCTGCTATGTTCTGGGCCTCTCACCCCTGGGACAAAACTGCTTGCTTTTTCTTGGTGGGAGCTGACAGCTCTCACTTACAGAAAGCAGAGTTTTCATCTGTCTTCCCTATACACAAATATGCATGCAGGGAAGATGGATGTAAACACCCCCTCCCCCCTCCCACAAGCAGGGAGCTGCTATTTAAAGCAGCTCCCTGCTTGTGTGAGCAATGCAGCTCTCATGGGACGCAGGGAGCTGGCTAGAATTGCAGGGACCTTGAGGCTCCCCCCGCAGTCAGGTCACTCTCTCTCTCTCTCTTTCATCCCATAAAAGGATGAGAGAGAGAGAGAGAGAGAGTCATTGCAATGGTCTCTCCGTGCAATGACTTGAAAAAACAAGTCACCTGTGGCGAAATGTTTAAGGTCACAGACCTTCACACTGAAAGTTGAGGGTTCTACTCCATGTGTGTCTGGGGTCATTTCCATACTTAACTTTATTTTCAACTTGCAAAGTTTAAGCTTCATAATAAAAGGTGATCTCACCCTTTTAATTGACAAATACATTTTTCTTTTCAATTTGTCCAGAAATATCTCATTCTAAGTACAACATTCATCAAAGCTTAAAAAACTTTCTGGCTCTCTCCCTCTCATTCTGACTCTTTCAAACTCTGCCATTCACACACCCACTCAGACCCTCAAACACCCACTGAAACCGTCTTGCATCCACTCTGAGACCCACACAGACACTGACGCACCCACTGTCAGACCCAATAAGACAGTGACGCATCCACTCTCACGACCAGACAGACACTCTCACAGTCATTCTCAGACCCAGGTACACCCTGTCACACCTATTCCCACACCCAGAGAGACAGGTCATGGCCAACTCCCACCGTGCACATCCGAAGGGCTGTGCACAGCACGGGTGGTTAGAGGATCAAGTTACATTAGGGCTCGAGTTATGCTTAATTGACATAAGTCTAACTATAACAGGTGAATTGTTATGGTTTGCTACATTTAAAATGTAAGCCTAACTAAAACGCCCCTGTAACCTTTGATTTTTTAAGGTTTTTAAATGAAGTTCTATGTTTTTTTCAATTCTGTTTCCTAACTATCCCCGTAACTTTTTTTTCAATATATATATATATGTATATATTTGCTTTAAAAAACAAAGGTTTCAGGGAAGTTATAGTTAGGCTTACATTTTAAACGCACAACACCATTGAAATTCAACGGTAATAGGTAGAGTTCTCTCAAGTAAATAACATTTGTGCCCAAGGTAACTATAACCCCTGCCACGCACAGTTATTTTCTTCAAACAATTTACTGCAAATATTACATTGATATTGATATTGTCAAAGATGTTATCAAAGATTTAATGAGTGCTGTAACTAGCAGGCCATGCAGCCGACCCCCTATAACAACCCAACCCCACTCTGCACAAGGCCTTTGGTCTTTCACAGCAGACGTTGGCTGAGGTCTGTCTCTCTGTGTGGGGTTTGCACTTCACATAGCCTAACTGCAGACTTTTTTGCACCACCATGGGTGCAAGTGGCACGCATGAGCAGTTTGCTATTTTCTCAGGGAGAGCAGACTTGTTTCTCTGGGGCACATATTCCCTTCTCATCACTAGTTGTTGTGTCCTCTTCAGTCTGGGAGCATGCACAAGGACACTTGTAGTCAACGTCTTTATTCATCAGTGTACAACAATCAACTGACTTCTCATTATCCCATAACTGTTAATGACCTCACCTTCACACCTCCCAGAATGATTGTGTGATACTTTCATTGAGTCTAACCCGGGCCGCGGGGTCCTAGGTCTCACAGTTCTAAAACACCACGGGCAGATTTACAAGGCCCTAGCGCCACCGGAGTGTCCCTTTTAGTGATTCTCCGGTGGCGCTATTCAATGCACCATATTTGCAAGGAGGCGTTAAGCCACTTTTTGTGGCTTTATGCCTCCTTGTAAATATGGGCCCCTCAGACGCAGTTTTCTGTGGTAGAGGGACGTGCAATGGGTTTTGCTGTGGGTGTTCCACCTCAACAACCCATTGCTTTTGATGCTGCCCCAGATTTACAAGAAATCGTAAATCTGTGGCAGCACCAAAGACCAACACCACCTCAGAGGTGGCATTAGAATGGAGCAGCGGGGAGGAATACTTTTACTCCTCCTCGTTTTTCTGCAGCACACATAGAAAAAGCAAAAGGCCATGAATGATTGTTCATATGCAGGAAGGTGTCCCTTCCTGCACATAAACAACCATTTGATAATGATGATTTGCTACTTCTCTGTGTGCTGCATTCTGCAGTACACATAGAAGTGCCAAATCGCCATCGTAGATTGTTTATGTGCAGGAAGGGAAACCTTCCTGCATAGAAATATTCTATCCCCTCAATGCAGACACCCTTGCAATATGGCGCATCCCTGCATTTCAAAAGTGGCGCAGAATGGTGCTGCAAATTTGGTCGCAGTGTCGCACTGGGACACTTTTTTTTGTAAATCTAGGCCTACATTCATTCTCCGTCAGAACTTAGTAGATGCTCAGTTTGCTGTATGATAAGTGTGTTACTGTCATAGCACTTCACATATCAGTGAATGGGACATATGCTACGTTCTCAAAGACAACCTGGTATGTCAAAAACTACTGTTCTCCATAACTTATCATGTTCCCTTTAGAGAACTTCAGCAGTATTTTCCAACATGTGTGCCTTAGTTTCAAAAGTTGATATGCTCACTCTGTTTGAGTGATGATGCTTGGGAGGCAGATTTGGACAATCACAACTTGCACCCACAAACTGGAGGGAGTCGGCTTTATGACAGTGAGTGTGCTAAAGGCACTTGTAAGACATGTCTACCTGAGCATCATGTGGCTGTCATGGGAGCCACAAGTTTCACTAGGCATGCGTTCAATAATATTCAGAAAGAAGGTGGTTACTTGACAGGTGATAAAGTGCAATCCAACTTATTTTGTCCTGTGGAGTATAAGTGTGATGGGCCCTTGCATGGCTGCACCATGCTGATGTAAGTGCACTGATCTGTTGAATTGGGTCAATGGCCGGCAGTATGAAAGTCATGTGTTTGGTGTGTAAATAGCATGTGAGTGGACCATAAAGACGTGGCTTTACGACTCACCTTCAGAAGTCTTGGTTTCAATATTCAGATACTTTGATAAGTATTTGTGCTTTGAAGCCAGCATTTCTGGCAGTGCTAAAACTAAGTGGTGAATTAATTTAAAAAAATTAGTGCCAGATTTATATCTGTGGCGGAAAGATGACCATCATGATAAAAAGTTACAGATAAAAATGCTGTCACAAATGGCAGTTTTTTTCATTGGGAAAACCTTGAGGGGTCTTCACATATGACCCCTTTCTGAATTTTGTATGTTGTCTACTTTTCAGAAATCTATAGCCTTCCTGGATCACTCATGGGCTTCATACTGATTTCCACCACAAACTGAAAACAGATTGAGAGCACACAATTAGGAAATATTGACGTCAGGGAAGTCTGCACGAGCAGTGTAATAAGATTTCCCAATGCCCCTCCTCATACTCTATTTCACCACTAAGATGAATTCAGGGTAAGCGAGAAAGCAAGAAGAAAGATGAACTGGGTAATAGAGGAGACTGTTTCCGGACATTAATCTAACATGATCTGTCACACTTTGTCAGAACGATTATCACTATTTCTGTCTTCAGTCTTCTACATTAGATGGTTCCCTATGATGCCTTATACAGTATGCTGGGCATGTGATCACTTCTCATTCTTATTTTTCTAAATGTCTTTGGACAACCAACATTTAAGTTGCTTGTGCTGATGTCTCAGAGCACTCTCATCTTCAAGCTGTGATATAATGCCCTTGATTCTGGCTTACCTTCAAGCAGCAACGCTTAAACCCCGCAACTACTTAAAGGTGGCTTGCCTCTGGCTTTCACAATTCATTGTCCTTGTTTTATGGTGATAAAGTTTCAAGTAGTCTTGCCTGCAATCTGGGTGTAAAGCTTTACTCTATGCAGTTTTGTTCACTTAGCTTTTATTCTTGCAGAGTACTCTTTCTGGCTGGGTCCTTCACATATTCCACCGGTAAATGAAAGTAGGTGTGAAAGACAACAAGAGCACAAATGAGGTGCCACACCCTCCTCCTAAACAAGGGGACCACCAATTGGTAAGCATGTACTGCTGCTCCTTCTGGGATCTATTTTGTGGAGCAATTGATGCAGACAGCACAAGACTTTTAGACCTGGGCCATTCTCAGTCTTGAAATATCATAGATGTTCGCACAACATTCTAAGTGGTGTTGTGGTACTTCTCTTGTCACTGTAGTGGTACTGTGAGATAGGTATGGGACCTTAGGGGCTTGCATTTCACTGCTGACAGGTCCTGATCAATGCCCCGAAGACAGACTAAATGACAGTTTTGCATGGAGTCTGAGGATATGGTAGAGCTCATGAAATGGCCTTGTTACTGTCCTGACAGTCCCTCAAAGCAATCCTAACAACTTGGTTTGTGGTTGGCCGAAGGTAATTTTCTCACTAAGACATCTTCCTGAAGCTTCCCTTTCTCTAATATCTGTGCTTGAACCTGAGTATTCTGGCTCTGGAATGGGGATGGATCTATTTCTTCTGCCCTTCCCAGAAAGGAATGGCAGCCATGATCATCTGACCATATCCCTTTGGTCAAACTGCAGATACTTGCAGAGGAATGGTCGCTCTGATTATGTGATCTCCATCCTTAAAACATTTCATTAAATCACTTCCTGCAAGCATTTATTCCTATATTACAGCACACTCTGCATTTTTTTTTGTTTCTCTGAAATAAAATCTCCAAACGGCAGGGTTGTTTCTAAACAAATGCTCATGTGGAACTCCTAGTTTTCTCCCTGACTTTGGAGGTAATTTACTCCTTATCCTGTCTGCACCTAACATGCTTTGCTAGGTACACTCCGGCAGGAAAAGCTAACGTCCTAAGGATGGCCTGTCTGAAGTTCAAATGCTGGTGGCTCTGTTGAAACGGTGGGCACCTTTCAGGGGTTCAACAATTCAGAGCCAGCTGGGATTCCACTGCCAGATATCATCCAGTTCCCCCACCTTTAAATGAGGATGCTGAAAGAAGCATTCACCAATTTTGTGGTGGCATTCTACAGTTACCAACCTCTAATAACTCCCTTAATTTACAAACATTTTGGACTAATGCCCAAGATGGAGCCTGGATGATTAACTTATGTTCATTATTTGGCTTACCTGTAAGATAATTTATTTAGTAATGCAACTGATCCTGGCATTTGTTTCCCCATGTATACCTGGATTGGCAAGTTTTTGTTGATATTACTCTTTTTGGCGATGGACTAAATAATGGAGTGAATGTAAATTTGATCTTCCAACCTGTTCAAATGACTTGACTTTTTGACTTCTTGTTCCTGGCGTAACATTTCAGACTAGCTAGCATTTTTCAAAATTCCTTTTTTAGTAGTTTAGTTAGTGGCTTACGCTACACTGTGGACATTCAGGCCCATATTTATACTTTTTTGGACACATTTGGTCATTTTTGATAAAAATCAGTGCAAATGTACAAAATAATATTTTATTTTCTAAGTTGTGCCGATTTTGCGACTAAAATGATGCAAATGCGGTGCAAAACAAGTATAAATATGGGCATCAGTGAGTTTTTCAAGTGTGAAAGGGAAGTCTAGGGTGAAGCTCTAGCATGGCATCTATTACATGGATGAACCGCACAAATCTGACAAATTCTGACATGGTCTTACAAGGGTTCCTACATCTTGCAGAATCAATGGCCACACTTTAAGTAAGGATGGGTATTGAACTTGAATAATCACCAGGTAGACTCCCAACAAAGTTGTTGTGTAATTCAAAAACATCTTGAAGTCCCCTATGTTTTTCAGAACTGTTGACCTGAATCACCTTCAAGTTTTGATGTGTCAGTTTTCATTTGCATTTGTAAACTTACAAATACATTAACATTTATTACACTGTCACTTTGCATCAGCCATATTGTTTTAAAACCCCATTTACAATATATTCCTAAAATGAGTTGGCCTTCACGTTTGCATGGGTTTGAACCTCATTTTCACCTTGGCGTTTGTAAGTAAGAACATTAGGTTTCTGTTCGCTCAACAGAGAAGCTTCTGCCATGTATCTTAGCTTCAAGGTCTTTGGTCTCTTGATCAGGAAAATAAGAAGCGCCTGCTCCTATTATCAGTAGTTTGCTTTCAGTCATGTCATTCTTTTCTCTGTCTATGTGAAGAGAATGTATAAAAGTATGGTGACTCCGAGATGTGTTAGGATCATATGCTCAATAACATTGCAGCAACAAAGCTGCATTTTTCACAATTACTAACTTCTTTGCTTTTGTTAATAAACATATTCCAGACTTCCAGTAGGCTGATAAAGTTTTTTTCATTTGACACTTTGAAAGGTGATGAGAAGAGAATGATTTTGTCTCTTTCTGCTTTATATGTTTACTAAATATTCCCATTTAATCACAAACACAAAAACATCAGTTCCTTAAAATACAACAGATCATTTACTTTCACAATTTAAAGAGCTCCAACATTACTGCATTACCTTTTTTATCTAAGATTAGGGAATGACAGAGCAATGTCCAACCTCCAGAAGCTATATGAGCACGTACGGTTTTCCAGAGAGTATGACTTCAGCTGTATTTCCGTTTGAGCTTACTGTAAAGGTTTGTGGGCTGTACCTCCTTGTCTATATCAAACCTGCCTTACCTATCGATGTGGTGACACAACATTGACTTCCAAATGTGGTCAAACGAGAATTCACTAAAACTTTAATCCTTCAATTTAGTGGCAAATGGGATGGTGAAGCTCGACCTCAAGACTTACAGCATTGTGCTGTGCTAGTATATGTAAATATATATATATATATATATATACATATATATGTGTATATATATATATGTGTATATATATATATATATACATATATATATATATATATATGTATATATATATATATACATATATATAGATAGATAGATATATTTTTGTATTGTTTTTTTAGCTCAAACCCAACTGGTTAAATGTGTATTGCAAGTTATCCACAATGTGACTATTGAAGATGTAATGTGAAACTCTTTGAGGAGTTTCTTTTGCCCTGTGAAAGGAAAAAAGAACTGTATATAATAATGATATAATGTGTCAAGTGTGGAAAGGGAACTGGTTCACTTCTTAGCCTAGCTGCATGAAGATGTGACTGGTTGTATAAGATATAGGGCAAACAGGTAGTGCACTGCTCCCATCAAAATGAAGCAGTGTGTGAGGCAAGGGTGCGTGTTGGCACCATTCTTGTTCTGTCTATAAATTACTGATTTAGACACCTGGCTAAATATTGGAGAGGCAGATTAGCCTATGGTGGGACCTATGAAGCCCCCTATCCTGCTCTGTGGGGATGACTGTGTCTTAATGTCAAGAATTGGTGTGGGTCTACAGACACTGCTGAACAAATGTGTACTATTTATGAGTAAAGTGAGCCTAAGAACAAATACTGCCAAATCACATGTTGTGGTAGGTAAAGAATACACGCACTAGCCTGAGGCTACACTATATGAATGTTGAAAAACTTCTTGAGGTCCCAACTTTTACCTATTTAGGTTTATCATTTGATTGTAAAGACACATGATCGAACTTAATCAAGGTTAGAAAGTCTCAGTTTGATCAAATCATTGAGGTCCTTTTTAGATTTGCAGGAAAGTTTGGCTCCAAACCTATGGATGCCATGATCAACATCTATGAGGCATGTTGACACTCTACTGGGATAAATGGAGCTGAGGTTTGGGGATACTGGGACACCCTGAATTTACAGACTGAAGAGAATGTGTTTTTTTGAAGGCTTTTGCCTGTACATAACTGTCTCTCCATATTTCTCTGTCAAATGGAGCTTGGTTTATTGAGTGTTGAAAATCGTATTAAACTATCCCCATTTTTGATGTGGCACTCAATTTGGTCATGAAACTCTCCGTAACCAGGAGATAATAAATGACTGTTCATCTCCTGTCAGCGTTTACAGCTATGTTTTCTGTTGTATTGGTCAACTGCAGCGCACAGAAATTAATTTGTTCGGTCTGTCTTTCTCTCTTATTGTTTGAAGAGTTTTTGATAAGAAAATCAGTAGCTGTTGATTTGCATATGGTATCAGTTTGCAAAGTGCTGCATGTGTCCACATCATATGGCAGGGACCTCATGTTCCAGTTGTCTTGTCCATGCAACACTATCACTAGGTAAACTACAGCCACAAGGACAAAGGACAAAGGTTTTTCAGGGTTGTTGGGCGAGACTCCATAAAGGGAAACCCAGTGATTTCTCCATATCTAATTGCGGAATTGGAACAACTAGTTTGGCAGGACGAACAAACTACGAGCGTGCAAATCAGAAAGATTGCTGTTTGTGCTACTTTTCATCTCGATGCAGTTCTCTTAAACGTCCCTATATTACCACAGTTTCCCATTATGCTTCAAAAGGTACACAGACATTACAATGCAGGGCCGGAGAGAAGCTCAATATTGTATTGTATTTGAATTATATTGAATGTTATTAATAGGAGTTGCAATATTTCTGTTTTTTCTCCTTTAGTTTACCCTTTTTCTAATTTCATTTAAATGTATTCACACATTACATTCAATTTCTTTAGACAAATCACATAGTTAAAAGTAGTGTAGGATGTCATTTTTTTCTATCACAAAACAAAATTGAGGTACTTGTAAGTTAATTGCACAAATATTTCAGAATTTATCAGCAAATACATCATTAGCCCCATACTACACCCTTCCCACTCTCTTGCTAAATGCATTTGCTACATATGTTCTTAGAATGACACTGAGGGGGATATTTATACTCTGTTTGCGCCTAATGTGCGTCAAAGATTTTGACGCACATTCGGCGCAAACCTTGTCCCATATTTAAACTTTGGCGCCCGAGCCCACAGACGTCAAAATTCCTCCATGTGCATCATTTTTTGGATGCAGGAAACTGCCTTGCGTTAATGACATGCAAGGTAGGCGTTCCCGCCCAAAAAATGACTTTAAGGCCTGTGCACCTTATTTATACTCCTGCATCATTTTGACACACAGGAGGGGTCGGGCCTTAAAAATGGCACACAGCCTGATGTGTGCCGTTTTTTAACGCCTGGGTGAGGGCAGGCGTTAAGGGACCTGTGGGCTCACTTCCATGGTCTCTGACAATGGAAGGAGTCCAGAGGTGCCCTTCCCTGTCCCCAGGGACACCCCCTGCCACCCTCGCCCACCCCTGGACAACACCCATGGATGGGGGGACCCATCCCAGGTAAGTACAGGTAAGGTGAGGTAAGTATATATAGATTTTTTTTAAGTGGCATAGGGGGGGCCTAATTTGCCCCCTCCCCACATGCCACTGTTCCCAATGACCATGCCCAGGGGACAAAGTCCCCTGGGCATGGCCATTGGGCAAGAGAGCATGACGTCTGTCTTTGCTAAGACAGGAGTCATTTCAATAGTGGTTGTGCGTCAAAAAACGGCGCACTTCCGGTTTGAGGCATGATTTTTGCCTCAAACCTGACTTCCACCATTTTTTGACGCACAACCCCCATTTTCCCCTACGCCGGCGCTGCCTGGTTTGAGTCTTTTTTTTTTTTTACTCTGACCAGTCCGCAGCGCCGGCTAACGTCATTTCTTAAACAAGGCGCCCGCATGGTGCGTAGGTATGGCATTAGCCGGCGGTAAACTTTTTGACGCACACCAGCACCGGCGCTGGTTTGTGTCAAAAAGTATAAATATGGGCCTTGGACTTTTCACAGTCCCTAAGACTTCCGTGAGCTAATATTGATGGCAGTACCCCACTCTGAAAATTGGTCCAGCAACACTACCACAAACATTAAACAAGCATTTGCAATGCAGCAGGTTTCACATTTGTTGGTGTTAGAGATATTAGCATTGTAAACCCCTAACCGGACTTTTCTTGCCACATATAGTAATAATGAAAAGTAAAACAGGTTCACATATGCGAGCCAATAGTTGCGGCCTGCGTGAAGGAGACACAGAAAAGGAAACAGAACTTCGCTCGCAGTGAAACTTATCGGAAAAAGTGCAATTATCCACGTAACAAGCAAATGTGCCATTATCCATGTGACAGGGTCGATGTCATGCAAAGCGCTTGACTTCTGCCCAGCCAGATCACGCTGCGCAGGAAATAAAAAGATAAAGTAGTCAAGAAACCAGCTGAAAACATGGAACCTCGCATGTTTTCAGTAGTTTACCGGTGCGCTCTAGGAGGGCTAAACACCCGAAAAGGCATGATGTATGCATGCCTTTCACAAACGGAATCAATCGATTTTTAAAAGTCAAGCCCACGAACTAATGAAAGTGGCGGGCATGACATGAGATTGGTTAGAGCCCCACAGAGAGATTACAACATGGTCCAGAGCGCTTGCACGCCCAACCCTAAAAAAGATTTTAGATCTAAAACTGTCATTTTCGGGTGCTTTTTTCTTCACTTCTTACTGTTTCGGCATACTGTGAACAATATGTGGTGTTTTCAAAATACTTGCAGAACTTCAATGGACACAAAACGAATACAAAAAAGTATTTTTGAGGAGGAGCTGTATAGATTTAGATGAAAACTGCTCTATTCTACAATAATTGGATGTGTAACACAGGCTCCTGGAACCCTTACGGCGCAGGGGGAGCCCCATTTAAGCCCAAAATGTATGAATCGACGATGTAGCATTCTCAAGGGCACCTTCTGCATTCTTCAGGGAGGACCATCATCATCTTGTGTTACGTACACCACTGACAATAATGCAAAGAATTATTACAGGAATAAAGCAGTAGGAATGTAATATACATCGCAGCCCTTGTAATCTGGAACATCTCTGTCAAGGAATATCTAATCCGTAATCCATTGCAGTCCTAAATATGCATTCAAAATTGAATCGTGGACGTGAGGTTAGTGTTTTTTTCTTCATTAGCCATCAGACAATTTATTGAGTTACCTTGCTTTTTGTTAACATGTGTATAGGATACGAAACCATATCTTGTCTCTTTAGTAAACAAGGCAAAGCCTGCACATGAATGGAGAAGCCAGTGTGGCACAGGCTCTAGTATAATGAAGGAAATACCCCCCCTCTCCCCCGCCGGCTCTGACAGAACTATGCAATACAGCAATAAGCAGGGTTCGGTGGGCCCCTCAGGCCTCTGGGTCCCGGTGCGGCTGCACGTGCTGCACCATTGCCAGCGTACTCCTGATTATAATGCTGCAAAATCCCACTGCTACTGTACTCCTGGCATTAAGGGTAAAATGCGAGATGTAATCCGTCAGCAACTGAATAAGCGTTGTGTTATAAAATGCTCTACGTCTAGGATGTTTAGTTGAAGTATATAAGATACTGCAGCTTCGACGCTCCTCATGTCTTCTCTTGGAAGACATTCTAACATCATGCTTACACTTTGGATTTCAATGGACCATTCCTGGTGGTCTCTCTTCCACCTGTGTTTGGAAAGGAAAACGTGTGCTGGGCAGCTGTATCTGGTTTTATTTAAAATACTGATGCGTCGATACAAGTTTTCATTGCTGTCATGTTACACCTGCAATTTGCTATTTTCCTTGTATCCT
Source organism: Pleurodeles waltl (assembly GCF_031143425.1). NCBI lineage: Eukaryota > Metazoa > Chordata > Amphibia > Caudata > Salamandridae > Pleurodeles > Pleurodeles waltl. Next base: position 1,003,721,997 of record NC_090444.1, read on the forward strand.
TGTATGATATAAGAATGGATGTGAAGAGAAGAAACGTTTTTAAGGAGCCTCGAACGCATTTGAATTCTAATGTGGACAAATCAAGCTTAGGGCACTAAGCCATTTTCACGAGCGGCTCCTGGTATGGTTGGCATAGTTTGCGTTGCCACTTATTATTTACATTTATAGCTACAATCAGTGTACGTGTGGAAAGGTACCAGGGGACAGGGCCCTACGTGACCCACAGTTCCCCAGTGTTGGGTGCCATTTACTAGCTAAGCAGGATTAGGAGGCCAGTTTTCCTTACAATGCAGCCCATGGCGCCTCTGCTACGTCGTTGGAACTAGAGTTTAAATATACCTGATATTATGTTTCAATGACATAAATTAGTATAACTGAATACAGTCAACTAGTTTCTCGTGCCCCCTTATCCCTTCCTTTACTTTCCTTCCCCCCGTGATCTGGCCTTTGTGCATGCCTCCTGCCTTCTCCCTGAGATGTATAAGCCACCCATGCCTCTTTTGGACAGATGGAAATGTCTTTTACCCAAATAATGAGCACAGCGATTTTCATGACTGTACCATAATATAGAAAAACATAAAGGCCTACTGGTCCCGAGTGATGTAACTCTGTGACATCAGTCCTGCAGTATATGAATGCAGAATAAGTGGTCATATTTAATGACTGACTGAACAAAGCTCATTTTCAGACCTTGTGCTGAACTTAGTGATCGCATACTGAAATCCACATAGCTTACATTCCCACTGTTTTATTCGAATTTAACTTTCTACTAAAGTCCTCTGAAAGCAAATCACTGTTATTTTACAGTTTCACACAAATTGAACATTGCCTATGTAAAAAATACTTGCCTAAATCAGTCAAAGAAGGAAACAGCAAAACAAATGCTCGTCTGAATCCTGTGTCCTTACCACTTTCATTATCCTGCACAATGCTCCTTCAGATGGGACTGAAGCTTGGTGTACCTTGCGCCAAAATACACTTTTCAGTGAGTGGGAAGCTGCTCTGTTATGCCACATATATGCCGTACACAATCTCATGGGGGCCCAAAGCCCATCCCTGAGGAAGTCAGCGAGGCACCTTTGATTCATTCACAAGTTAACACATACTTTCTACGCCATAATCATCTGTTAATCATGCACTAATGATGGTGTTTTCTAGTATCCCAGTATGCACGCAAGAGGAACACAGTGGTGTGTGGTGAGGTACAGTAGGCATTATTTCACGTTTCTAAATAATACAATCATATATTAATTTTTAAGCTCTTCATTTTTTATAAATATATGTTTTGTGTTTAGGAGTAAACCAGACCCACCTCATTGGACTAGTGCAGTTTTCTCCTCCTTGAAAAGGGGGAATGTTGCTACAAATTGTCAATACCCTAAACTCTACAGCCTGCTTGCGGGCATCCCATATTGCTCATGGAGTCCTTCTGGACATCCCTACTGCTGGTACACAAGACGTTCACCTAGCCTTGCCTTCCTCTAGAGTTACTCCAATTGGTAGTTTAAGGCCTCCACATATGGTTAGATCGACGCAGGGGTAGAATACAAGCGATACTGTCTAAACCAAACTTCATGCTTTATAAACGCTCTCTTTGCTTAAGTAGCTTGATGTGTACAGGTGGCAAATAAGGACAAATAGATGGTACCACGTTTGAAACATTGAGCACTTCACTATAGTGGGAGTTCGCTTTCCAGTTTCAGGTGTTAGCTATGTCTAAGTAATATAATACAGCCCATGTAATTGCAAAGAAGTCCCACTTATAATGAAGGACCCTCCTTACAAAGGGGCACCGCTACTTAAAGGCCTTATTTGAAGACTCCCCAAAATAAAGCTGCTCAGAAAATGTATATATTATGACAGATGTATAGGTAATGAGCAGGCATTTTCGTGAAATAATGGTAGTTTGTTCACTGTAAAATGAAGACAGTTGTTCACTATGAAGAGAAAAAATGTTTTGTGGATTGTATGAATAAACAAACATTTACGTATTAATAACTATTTGATAACAAAAGACGTGTTCCAAAAGCATCACTGATCTTTTTAGGTGGGGTCACCAGCACTACCATAATCAGCTACTGACACAAAACATACATGACAGAAAGAAGGAGCAAGCCGCTCGCCCATCATATCAACCGAGATGTTTATCATACCTCTAAATTATATATGTGTTATAAAATTGATCATTGTTAGTGTAGGTGGTGTGTATGTTGGTTGGTGCCGGCACTGATCCTGTCTCAATTTGTTCTTTCATAGGTGTTGCAGGTGGTTCAAACGAAGGCCTTTCACCAGTTCGAGATAGATATCTTGCAATATAAAGTAGAAAAATTGACATTGGGACCGCAGGCATAAAAGAGTAAACCTCACTGCTTCTTCATCTTTCAACAGTTCATGTCAGAAGTCTGTGGAGGTGAGGGCGTGCGAGCTGATGGTGTCGGTGATGGTGTCGCAGAAGGCGGGGTGTGGACCTGGTGGTCTGTAGATTAGTGTACCTCTGAGGGTGGAGTTGTTGTTAATGTCGATTAGGAAGTGCATGTCTTCTGTGTTGTCAATAGTGTCCCTGGAGCTGGTAGTGACTTTGATGGTGTCCCTGTGTAGGATGGCGATGCCACCCCCTGGCCTGCTGAGGCGATCTTTGCGTTGGAGTTTGTATCCCTGGGGGGTGGCGATGGCTATGTCGGGTTCTGAGGAGGGGTTGGTCCAGGTTTCCGTGAGGAAGGCAATGTCGGGTGATTGTGATGTGATGAGGTCCCAGAGTTCTATTAGAGGGGTAGGGCATTTTTTCTTGAAGGTTTGTTGCCAATTCCTATTGAAATCTTAGTTAACATAAATGGGAACTTAACTCCTCTAATTCACCTCAGTAGAAAGCTCCAGTTATTAAAATGCTCCTAAAGTGGTGGCAAGAGCAGATGTCAGCACTCTACATAGACACCTAAATCAATAAATAAATACATGTATTTAATAAGGTGGTGGTTTGATGACATCCTTTTGGATTTAGATGACTTCCTCATAAAAACTGAATTTTATGGGCAGAAGTCTTGTGAAAATGTTATTCCCTGCCAATCACAAACACTTCCTCTACCACATGTACAGTGCTTTTCAGCCTAGATTTCACAAATCTTACAAACGGTAAGGAAGAAATTGAGCAGCCTGACATAAAAAATGTGTTTGTGAGATGATTCTCAGATTCATGCTCCCAAGTGTCCTACTGACAGAGCTGGGGTCCCCGAGCTCTGAATCAAGTGTATTTAAAGCTTCCTTTAAGCTTCTCAGTGTGGGCTGTTTGACTGAAGCTCTTCTGGTTCTTGCGCTGCTGCCTTCCTTGTTACCAACCCCAACGAGGATAAATGATGAGTCACAGCACTAATAGAAAAAATCCCATTTCCAGCAACCTGCCAGGTATGTCCATTCTTGACTTTTTATTCTTGCTTGAGAATGCACTTAGCATCATCACATCACCACTGACAACAAACAAACCTTACTGTGATCACATTGCATACTTACGTCTTTCTTTTCCTTATCAACGTGATATTTACCACACTATTATGTTAAGCAACAGTGGATGTATGTGATAATTTATTAGCAAATAGTCTTTAATTCACCTACTGTACTCATCTCATGCTAAAGAGGCAAAACTAGCTAGTAAAGCTGAAAAGGGGCGTGCCTTGTCTAAAACGCATGCATTTAAATCAGAATTGCCTGGAGTTAATGCATAAGCTCCAGACTGCAAAGTTTGGAAGCAGAGAGAGGCAATCACTACTAACTGTGTCCAGGCTGCGGGGGGCGTGGCCGGCAGCCGATGAGGCTGCAAGCTTAGTGCGGAGCTCCAGGGCTGAACCGGGGCCCGGCCGGCATATCTACCGCACTGAACCCAACAATTTAACTGCGGACCACCGTGGGCCCTTCCGGAGCTCGGCTGGACCTAGATGTGCTACTTTTTCTTGAGTATTGCACTCTATTAGAGGAGAGTTTTGTGAAACTCTCGGTCGGCCGGAGAAAGTTGGGTGAAAACAAAATGACGACCGCATCCTACGCGCGCCCATGGAAGGCCAGAGAATGAGAGGAAACCCCTGAGCAAGCGCAGCAACCAGAGCCCGAAGCCGAGTCCAAAAAAGTGCAACAGAGAACCCGGTGAGTGAAGGAGGGTGTGCGCAAAAGAGAGTGGTGCGGCGCTGCCGGAGGATGGGGAGAGCGCGGAGGGCTGCTGTTGGCGTTGGAGTATGGAAAAGAAAAGAAACAGCTGATCACCGGGACCAGTTTGACACATGGGCCGCCGCCACATTTCCAATCTGCACTGAGAGGAGATCACTCATTACTGGCTCGTAGAGATGGGGGAAAAACCAGAACTATCCCTTCGGAAGACTGCTAACACCTGCAGGCACAGCGGGGACCCCCCACTTTAAGAATCGGGCCCGTGAACCACTACACCTGCATGACTCAGTAGCGGAAGAAGGGTCCGAGGAGCTGGAACAAAATACCCCCGCTTCGGGGCCCGAGCGGTAAGGAACCTGAGACACTACTTACCGGGGCGAACACGACCCGCGGGACCTCCCACCTGACACACCGCTCTGATTCAGAACCTCGTGCTGGCCTCGCCGAGAAACAAACGCATCAACGAGAGGTGAGGCACAACAGCGTGTCCCGGACGCAGCCCTCGGATCCCTCTCTGAAGGTTGGAGCCGACCCCCCTGAAAGCACACTAGATAACCGATGAGTCAAAGCCAAGGGAGGAATCATGAACAGCAGAGGGTCTACACTGAAGGATGTCAATGGTAAAAAGCTATAAAACACCCGGTACACCCCAACCTGCACAGCGAAACCAGACCCCGTATTAACATCCCAAGCAGAACGCGCAAGGGGGCGCAGAGTGAGGGGCGGGGAAGACCCGAGCACCCCCCGTCAATGATAGAAACTTGTGGACAGTGGTAATTGGATGGGGAAAAGACAGGCAACCAGAGCAGAAACCGCTAAGCTAGACCCCTGCACTGGAAAAATATGCACAACTCACCCACTTTATCCACAGCACAGTTCCAGCCATGGGGAAACCCAAGAAGCGAGACGATCAGGCCCAAACGGAATGTACAAATGTGCATCAATCCACCCAGTCCTCCAGCCAGAACTCCTCACACTGCCCTACCACTCAAGAAGCAACGTTAGACACAATACTCCTGGCTATCAAAGAATCCCGTGAAGCACTTGAGGGGAAAATCGACCACCTCTCATCTGAACTCTCACTACTCAGAGACGATCACCGCAAATTGAAAGAAAGAGTGGACACGAGTGTAAAATCTTTATCCAATATCGACCTCAAGCAACGAACTGCATCCAAAGAAATGGTACATTTGACATCCCGAATCAAGGCATTAGAAACCAGAGCGGAAGATGCCGAAAACCGTGCACATAGAAATAACCTTAGACTTATTGGAATACCGGAAGGCATGGAGTCCTCAGCAACCAGCACTGAGGTCTTTCTGGAGGAGTGGATTAGAACTAGTATGGCATCAGAGGGCCTGACGGCATACTTCGCAATAGAAAGAGCACATAGGATCCCCAACAAAGCACCGCCCCGGGAGCTAGGCCACGCACAATCATAGCTAAACTGTTGCACTACAAAGACCGAGACCACATCCTTGCCCAGTCAAGACAACTAGGCGAAATATTATGCAACAACCAACGGGTCATGATCTTCCCGGACTTTATGAGAGAAACCCAGATGCAGAGGGCTTCCTTCCACGGGCACAAGCGCACTCTAAGAGACAATGGGATTAAATATGCAATGCTCTTCCCTGCCAAGCTCAGAATAGAACACGAAGGCAAAACACGTTTTTTCTCTTCTCCACAGCTGGTGGAGGAATGGCTGGAGTCACTGAACCTGACCCCGTCGACGATGCCCTCCGGCCCCCTCACTGAACCGAAGAAGAAGCGCAGCCGCTCATCTAAACGGATCGCGGAAGCGGCCCGCCCTAAGCACCAATCCTTACGGGAGATGCGAGATGCTGTGGAAGCGGCAGCGGCCCTCACAAGGGACCTAACCCTAGACACTGAACATCAAGCAACTTGTCAGATCCTGACTCCAGCGGAGGGGGCTCCTCCATATCCTCTCAAGACACAACCACTAGCCTACCTAGAATAACTCCAGGAACATATGAAGAAATCATCTGACGCCAACAAGAGTAGGTCCTCTGATCCATGAGTACTTAAGAGAAAAACTTATAAACCCGGTTAGGATCCTTACCCAGCAGTTGGACTGGGACAATAATTGTTGATTCTTGGGATAAAAGAGAGCATAACTATGATCCTACCATTTTGAGGCCGGGCCCCGGGGAAGGCCCGGGACGCGCACTCTCGGTCCTTTGCACGCCACCCTCCTATAGGATTATAGAACTGGAATGCTATCAGTTTGGACGGGAAGTGTTTCTGTAACCGGTCCTGGGGAGTGGGAGTTGGGATTTCTGTTTTTTCAATTAGTTATAAGGGAATTTGCGGCACAGAGGCCTAGAATGGAAGATATATCTAGTCCCAAACTTTTACTAGAAAGTGGTAGCGAAAAATCACCCCTGAAACACACCTACATTATTCACCAACAACTAGTGAACCAAGCCCATGACTTCAAACTACAAGCTAATAACCTGGAATGTTAGGGGGTTAAATAATATAGCTAAGCGATATAAGGTACACAGCTACATCAAGCGCAGAGGGGCACATATTGCTATTTTACAGGAAACCCATTTGATAGAGCAGGAAGTCACAGCACTACGGAAAAGCTGAGAGGCCAAATATTTGCCACTAACTACTCAGCTTTTGCGAGAGGAGTACTAGTTTGGATACACCCTGGCATCCCTTTTCAAGCATTACACACATACATAGATAAAGATGGTAGATATGTAGTCATCTCGGGCAGACTAGATGGGAGAGAAATAACCATCGGAGGCCTCTATGCCCCGAACCAAGACCAGAAGAAATTCTTTTACAAGATGTCTGGGGAGCTGAGTCCGATTCTGGCGAATCCGAAAATAATAGGAGGTGACATTAATTGCATTTCTTATATCACGATGGACAGATTGCACCCCCCTCTCACAGACTCAATCTATAAAAGCAGCTAGGCCCTTTCAGAATGGCAACAAGGCTGGCAAATCAGAGACTGCTGAAGACACCTCTACCCACACAATAGAGAATATTCCTTTTATTCTGCGGTTCATGACCTACACGTAAGATTAGACACAATACTAGTCTCTCTGGAGCTACAACCCGTTGTAACTTCAGCTGAATACCTGAGCCGAACCATATCAGATCACAACCCCTTATTAATATCAATTAATTGGCATAAAGAAAAAACAGTAATACCTACTTGGAGACTCAGTACTGAGATATTAGAGGACGAGGCCTTTAAACATCACCTCCTCAATAGTATCAACGAATACTTCAAACTAAATGCAGGAACTGCATCCTCTAGAGCACTTGAATGGGAAACCTTTAAAATAGTAACTAGGGGTAAGTGTATTGGGAAAAGTATTGGAATGCGCAGATCTATCGAAACAGAGCTTAATAAATTAGAAGACTCCCTAAGAGATACTGAGTGCAAGCTCCCCTCTAACCCTGAACTGTCTATTGTTTTGAGGGAAACTAAAATGAAAATATTAGAGGAGAACATTAGACTCTCTCGCTTCAACTATAAGCAATACTTGAGCAGACAGCATGCAGAAGGGGATAAAGCAAGCGCTCTTCTGGCTTGGCTAGCTAAACCCCCCAAACATCAAACTATTATCCTTGAAATAGAGAGAGATCCAGAGATTAGAGTACTTAGCCAAAAATAAATTAATAATTGCTTCTTTGAATACTACTCCTCTCTATATGCTCCACCTCCCGAAACAATTAATTGTACCCTGATCGCGGAACTGGAGTCACTGAGGCTCCCTAGATTGGAAGCTACAGAAAGTACAACCCTATCAGCCCCTATCTCGATTGCAGAAATCAAAACTGCAAAACAAAGCATGACAAAGGGTAAAGTAACGGGAGCAGACGGCCTCCCGTCAGAGTTCTATCAGCTATATCAGGACACTTTAGCACCCAGACTTTGCACACTATATATAGAAGCCTGGCAAAATAACAAATTACCGCATTCTACTAATAAGGTCATAATGATTCCCTTATTAAAACCAGACAAACCTGCTACCGATGTCCGCTCATACCGACCGCTTTCAATGCTGAACTTAGACTATAAAATATTAAGTAGAGTACTAGCTAACAGACTTTTACCACACATGACCTCTTTGATTCACCAGGATCAATCGGGATTTATCCCACTACGCAGCACAGCGCTAAACATCAGGCGATTAATATCACTTCTTCATTCCCTACCTAGCACCTCATCGCAAGCTGCTATAATCTCAATAGACATCGAAAAGCATTCGACAGCCTGAGATGGGATTACCTAGAGCAAGTCATGTTAAAACTTGGACTGGGAGAGGGTTTCGTCCACTGGACGAAATTGCTATACACAAACCCCACAGCTAGAGTACGTACGGGCAACACCTTCTCTGAGCCATTCATGGTGGGAAGAGGGACTAGACAAGGCTGCCCACTCTCCCCTCTTTTATTTGCAATTGCAGTAGAACCCCTTGCACAAACTGCAAGATCCAAAGGTCACTTTGAAGGTATCCCAATTAACAAATGGGCACACCGCATCGCGCTATATGCCGATGACATGCTATTATTCCTTTAAAACTTGGTGGCGTATCTCCCCGGAGCAATAGAAATGCTAGATAATTTCGGTTTGGCCTCGGGACTCAGGATTAATTGGAGAAAATCCTCCATTTTCCCAACCTCCAAAGACACCCCGAAACCCCTTGACACTAAGGGCTTACCCTGGGCCTCATCCACCTTCAAATATCTTGGAGTCAATATCTATCATTCAGTAGAAGATTTACTAGAAGGGAACATACAAAGCGCAATCAGGGGAATTAAAGCTAGCATGCAATTCTGAAGCACCTTACCCCTTACAGTCGCTGGAAGAATTGCACTGATTAAAATGATAGTACTGCCCAGGCTTTTATACTTCTTCTCCACGCTACCCCTAGTAATTCCCTGCTCGATATTTAAAAGTGCTGAGTCATTAATTGCAAGCTTCATTTGGGGTCCCAGTAGACACAGAATAGCACTTCAGACCCTACAAAGACCTACCTGGGAGGGGGGACTAGCTGCACCTAACTTAGAAATCTATTATTGGGCGGGACAAATGCAATGGTTAGCAAGACTGATTAGCCAACCCCAAGTCGCAGCTGACTTACAAATACCATTAACCTGCCCATTAAGCAAAATCCTGCAAATAATACTGATCCCCAGAAACAGAAAGAGCCGCTTCCTATAGAATGGAAACAGTACCTCAAACGCTCCAGTTTAAAAACACCTTATGCTCCTGAAATCCCTTTGGAGGCTCTGAATTGCTTCCCAAATAAACAAATCTTCAAACATATTAACAAACTGACCCCATTCAACATCACGAAAATAGGTGAGCTGTATGGTAATGGGAAACTTCGTCCCTTTGTGGAGCTGAAGAGCAGTTTGATCTCCCTCCTGGATTGTTTCTCACACATACTGCCATTGTAAGAATCATTAAAAAAATGTGGGGCAAGGGCACCTGTGAACCCCCAGCCCATAAGGGATGCGAACTCCTATGCTCAATGGGCGAGCAGAGGAGGTTAATCTCTGGTATATATAAACTCTTGCAAGGTGACACCTTGGCAAAATGACCTTGACATGATATTAGAAGACAATCAATGGGACAGAAATACATCCCACGTCTACACTATCTCTAGAAATGCAAGATTTAAATTGATAAGTTTATATGTTTTCCACAGAGCTTAACTAACTCCTAAAAGGATAGCCAAAATATATAACACAAAGAAATCTGATTGTACACGTTGCTCGGATCCAGCAGCAGACATAATACATATGTTTTGGAAAAGCCCCCTAATTAGCACATACTGGTCGGAAGTATTCGGGAAGCTAGCTGGCTGCACTGAAAGAACGCTATCACCTACCCCGATAGCAGCAATCCTGGGGACTTCCCACGCCCATCGACACATAAGATGTCAAACAAATTCATAGACCTAGCTTTGATCTTAGCAAGGAGAGAAATAACATTACATTGGAAAGACCCAGGTGGCCCACTAATAATTAGATGGCAAGGTGCACTAGAAAAATGGGCCGAAATAGAGAGCACAGTACTAATGAAAGAAGCATCCCGAGGCCAAAGACCCAGAGAGAGTGTTACGCAATGGGACTTACTGCTTGAAAACTTAAAACTGGCTGATGCCCTCTCCTCGGACGAAGACAACCCTTTATCGAACTCAGACTCCGAACATGCTGCTACAACTACTTAATAACAACGCTGGAGCGTTGACCTACCTCAAGACTTTTGAGACTTTTCATCATAAGGAATATATTGAAGGACTTAGTGCAAGACGGGGGGAGGGAGGGTTTAAGTTGCCGGGGAATTTCACAAAGTGTTTGGATTCATGTTATCACCCCTATAAAAGTAATAAAAGATATATAAAAAAAAAAAAAACTGTGTCCAGGCTGTGTTGTCTGTATTTTATTCATAAACATCGCTACAGGATTTGCCTGTCATTTCAAAAGCAAGTCACACTGACAGCATTGCGACTTTAACAGGGGCTCATGTGCAAGGTATCTTTGTAGGGGTAACTACAGACTTTAAAACATGACATAGGTCAATAGCGGCAAAGTCGAGTCCCTGGGCCTCGCTGAATCTGGTGGTCATTGCAACCTCGGCGGTCTTTTTGAAAGACCGCAGAGGGACCGCTGTGCTGAAGACCGCCAGTGCAGGCGGTTTTCCGCTTGGCGAATCTTGTCTGTTGGCAGCCCTCTGTCCTTTTTTGGACAGAGAGCCGCCAGCAGCCATACTGGCGGTCGGCGGGGAAGTGGAGGTTGCTCCACCTCCACCGCCCCTTCATCAGAACACCGCTGATTCGGCGTGGCGGTGTTCTGGTGACGGGGTGCTGGTGGCAGAGCAGTCCCCATGGATCCCATCCCCTCCCAGAGGATCAACGGATCAGGCAAGTTGATCGTCCGTTAGGAGAGGGCGATGGGGGGGGTGCTGTGTGTTGTGTGTGTGCATGGAGGTGTGCGTGTGAGTATGTAGAGGGGGTGTGGTAGTGCGTAAATGCATGCAGGGGTGTAGTGTATTCGGAAATCTCTGCGTGTCTGTATGTATGTCTGTATGGATGTGTGCGTGTATGTCTGTATGTGGGTGTGCATGTATGACTGTGTGTGTCTGTTGGCATGTTTGTTGGTATGTGTGCGGGTATGTGTGTTGGTGGTGTATGCATGTGTGTATGATATGTGTCTGTGTAGCAATGTTGGGGGTAAGGGTGGGGAGGGGGGTCCTGCCACCTTTGGGGGGTGGCAGGGGGGTGGGGGATGTGGGGGAGGACTTAGGGGTGGGGGTGGGGGTTGTGGAGACCCCTATCAGTGCCATGGAAGGAATTCCCTGGCACTGATAGTGCTTACTGCCATGGATTTCATGGCGGTCAGCCGGGTCGTGATACCGCTGGCGGTCTTGTGACGACCGCTGGGCTGGAGACCCAGTTCAAGAGAAACAAAAAAAGAGGATTTATTATTGCTTTCTTTTTTATTGTAAATGTAACTGGGCGGAGCCCCGACGCCCTTGCACAGAAACCGCCACAGGATTTCACGTCTGCTGTAGAAAAGGTTCCATTGATTGAATTGCATATTTGTCTGAAGTTATGTTTCTAACTCATCTTTTTCTTCCAAGGATGTGATGTATTCTCTGTAATCATTGTCAAGCAGCGTATTTGGAAAGTGCCGAACAAAAGAGTCTTCTGAACGTGAACGGAAGGGATGATACACTAGTGTAGTTTGGAATTATGTAAATGGAGGAAGACCCAATGATCGTATTGCCAATTTCCTAGTGTAACCTTTCAAATGTATTGCTGATATCTAATGTTTTTGAAATTGGATGTTCTTTCTTCGCCTGATGTTTCTGACCATTAGCAAACATGTGTGAGCTTTAATTTAACAATTGTGCACTGAGAGATTTATTACTACTCATTCTGATTTTCAGGGTGTTCACTGCGCATTCTTGGTGAGACCTGTCACTTTGACACCTCGTGCCCTGCCGGATAATCTACTGACATTCTGGTGCATTATTATTTTCTTTACTTTATCTGCTCAATGCTAAACTATTGATCTGATGGTTTAGTAATCTTATAGTCTAAATTCTAGACTGTCCCCCTTTCCGTGTTCCTGTCCTGATGTTGATGCTGCTATCACCCTGATGAAGCTGAAGCTGTTTTGCTGATTCCCTGGGGATAGGTAATTTAAATGATCTGTTGTAATAGAGGCTGGTCTGGTTTGTAGTGGATACCTATGGTACTTACACCTTATACCAGGTCCAGATATCACTTATTAGTGAAATGTAGTCAGTGTCTAGAAGCCAGGCTATCTAGGAATAGTGTGGATGAGCAGCCAAGGCCAAACTAGGAGACATGCAAAGATCATGCAACAACACTGTAGTCACACAGTACTCAAACACATGAAAGAACATACTCAGTGTTACAAAATGAAAGCTACTTTTCTTTAGTGACACAAATGCCAAAAATACCTTAGATACTTTACTCCCTTAAGAGGTAAGTAATATACACAGTATATACACTAGAATGCAGTAATAGCTGTAAAAACAGTGCAAATAGAGAAAATCACAATAGATAGAAATGGGCCTGTGGGGAACACAAACCATATACTAAAATAGTGGAATGCAAAAGTAGGTTTCCCACCTAGGCAAATGTAGTGTGTAGAGGGGCACTGGAAGTGTAAGAAAACACCAAAGGTAAGTAATAGAACCCACCCCAGAGCCCAGGAGAGCAGGAGTAAATCAAAGTAAGTTTTATAGAACACAGAAAAACACTTGATAGAAGATTTTGCAAAAAGCAGAAGAGACTACAAAACACCAACAATGGATTCCTGGACCTGAAGACCTGTGGAAGAAGGGGACCAAATCCAAGGAGCACTGAAAAGTCCAGGCAGAACAGGAGGCCCTGCTAACCTGGATGAAGGTGCAAATGTAGAACCACCAGCGAAGAAGAACAGCCAGTACTGCACCCAAAGAAGATGGATGCGGGTTTCTGGTTGGTGCAGATGATGTCCCACGCCGGATGGATAATTGCAGTCTAGTTTGCATTGCTGGATTCCGGCAGCAATCCTTGGCACACGCAAAGCACGCGGTTAGCGGGACATGGCACTGCCCAGAACCAGGAGGAACCTGGTTGCCTCTACCCAGAAGGGGAAGACTGAGGGGGCTATCAGCAACTCAGAGAACCCTCAGAAGACCAGGCAGCGTGCACAGGAGTCCCACAGCACGGGGACAAAGAAGGTACAAAAGGAGGCCCATGCAGCACTACACAAAGGGATCCCATGCTGCTGGGGGCCAGAGCTGCACGGTGCACGAAGAACTCCATGGAAGGATGCCAACAAGCCTTGGTAACTGCAAAAACGCAGTGCACGGGGGTACTGTCTTGCATGGAGAGGAAAGCTCTTACCTCCACCAAAGTTGGACAGCTGGACTTCAGGACCATTGGGACCACTTTGGCCCACCATCAGTGTTGCTGGATCCACCCACTTCTTCAGGAAAGAGACCAAAGCCAACAGTCATAGCTGCAGAGGGGAGCCTGCTGAAGAAGGGAAGTGACTCCTTCACTTCAAGGGAGATTCCTTTGTTCTTCTGGTGCAGGCTGAAGACAGGCAGTCCTTGCAGGATGGACGACCTGGAAACAGTAGCAGTTGCTGGCAGGAGCTGAAGATATACTGTTGCAGAAGTTGTCTTTGCTTCTTTGTTGCAGTTTATAGAGTACCTGGAGGGTCCAGATGCAGTTTCGTCGGTAGAAGGTGAAGTAAAGGATGCAGAGGATTACTGCTGGAGTCTTGCAATCCGAATCAGAGGAAACATCCAGAGGAGAGACCCTAAATGGCCCTGAAAGCGGGATTGGTCAGCTACACAGGTAAGCACCTATCGGGGAGCTTGCTGGCACTGGCCACTCATATGCTCCCAGATTGCCCCACCACCTTGGAATCCAAATGGCAAAACCCAGGGTCACTCTGGAGGAGCTCTGGGTACCTTCCCTGGGGTGGTGATGGACAGGGGAGTGGTCACTCCCCTTTCCGTTGTCTAGTTTTGTACTAGAGCAGGGACTGGGGGTCCCTGAACTGGTGTAGCCTGGATTATGCACCATCTGCGCCCTTTAAAGCATTTCCAGAGGCTCTGGGAGGCTACCCCTCCCATGACTGTAATACCTATTTCCAAAGGGAGAGGGTGTAACACCCCTCTCCCAAAGGAAGTTATTTGTTCTGCCTTCCTGGGCTCGAGCTGCTTGCGCAACAGGAGGGCAGAAACATGTCTGTGAGGTGGAAGCAGCTGGGGCTGCCTAGAAAACCTCAGAAGGCTAATATGGCAGTACTGGGGGTATACTGCGGAGCCCCTAGAGTGCATGGAATTATACAGCCAATGTTAGAATCAGCATTGGGGTTTAATTCCAAGATGTTAGACACCTTGCATGGCCAAATTCAGCATTACCATAGTGAAGCTGGACATATGTGTTGACCTATGTCCATTGCACGCGTAAAATGGTGTGCCTGCACTCACGAAGCCTGGGAAAATGGTCCTGGATGACGTGGGAGCACCTTAGCTAGTGCAGAGGTGCCCTCACACACAGGTACTCTGCACCCAGCCTTCATGGTTGGAAGGCCTGAAATATAGGTGACCTATAAGTGACCTTGTGCAGTGTAAATGCCAGTGAAATGGTGCATGCACCATTTCACACAGGCTGCATGGCAGTCCTGTAGAAGCCTTTGCATGGGCTCCCTATGGGTGGAAAAAGTAATGTGCAGCCCATACAGAGCCCCTGGAACACCAATACTCTGGGTACCTAAGTATCACATACAAGGGGCTTTTAAGGGGTGACCAGTATGCCAATTTGGGATGAGATACTGGGTGACAAAATTTAGAGGGGAGAGAGCATAAGCACCGGGGTCCTGGTTAGAGGGATCCCGGTGCCACAGCCAAATACACTGACATCAGGCAGAAATTGGGGGTAGCATGTCAAAAAGAGGGTAGTTTCCTACATCTGTGCATTGTTATTTGTTTTTGTTTTTCAGGTACCAACTGCTACTGTTTAATACTACTGCTGTTTTGATAGCGCTATAGTAAGATGTTTTCTAAATTAGTGTTACTAAAACGTTTGCATGAAGCCCAACATGCTAATGCGAATCTGAAGTTAGTGAAGTGTTTCCTCCATATCTACGAACTGACATCCTTTTGATGTTGAACAAATGTATGTTATTTCTCTTGCTCAAATATTGCTACTATTAATTAGTGTTTTCGCTATTAAAATTGTCATCTTTATTGCTTTGTTTAAGTTGAGATTCTTTAGGAGGTTTGGTCAACTTGTGATGTTTCTTTACTCGTACCATTTGGTGCTGAGAATAATTTTTCTGACCTTAGCAGTGTTAATATTGTTAATATAGGGAAAAAAATATTTTAATTGATACTAAAAGGTTTGGTTATTTGTGGCCAAATGGGTCATGGTGCGTTCTTTACTGACTCCTTAATGATTTATTCTGTTTGATACTGTTGTATTTATAACTGCTAACAGTAATAATTTAAATGAGCCAAAAGGTTCATCGACCTTAAGCAATGCCGTATGCTTACTACTATCATAGTTAAAATAGATAAGCCGGGGGCCCACTAACAGTTTTAGTACCAGAGCTTAATGGTTCTGTCTCTTAAAATTTTACTGTTACTAGGTGTTTTTGATTGACATTTCTTGAATTCAAAGTGATGCAGAATATGGAGAAGATGTGTCCCTAAATGCCCCAACGTGACTTTCCCTGGTCCTTTGAGTTTGCCTATGTTGGTGCGGAGTGTTCTCAGCATTTTATTGTCAGGTTGATTGAAGTAGATTATGCGCTTGCACAGCTTTTGCAAATAGGAGGTAGAGATGTTTGTGAGAATTTAGGGAGTTTGCGTCCTCCAAATGTTGTTGTAGAATGGGTTTGCGTACTCTGAAGTGTGAGAGTAGGGAAGTCGGCGAACTTCACATGTCTGTGGCTCTTGGTGCTCAAAAATTGTCCATGTGGTTGTTGGTATATGGTATACGGGCCCTGAGACTGCGGAGTATATTAAAAGTGTAATGAGACACTTGGTTTATGTTGTAATTTGTCTGTTTAGTAGACCAATCAGGCATGATTGGAAAGTAGAGTTTGTGAGTTAAGTTGAGTGTAAGGGCTTTTCGATTGAGATTTGGCGAGTTCTATATGCACCAGGACAGACTCATTAATCAGTTGAGAGTAAAATTTGTGGGTCAAATTTTGCTTGTGAATCTGTGGAATTGAGAAAGATAAAGCATCTGCTAGAGCGAAAAAGTTGTCAGTGAAAATCAGTAAAGTTCCTGAATCGATTTTATTAAGCTACCTGTAGTAAACAGACACTTTTTTTTTTTAAGGAGAGGTGCTCGCAAATAATTTCACATTAGTTTTAAGTTTAGGAGGACAAGCTGCAAGACTTTGTCAGCCACTGTGTGTAAGTGTGACGTCATTTTGTGCTGCACATCTTTTTTATTGAAGCATTGGTGCAAAATTACAGGAAAGGAAGGAATCTTAACGTTTCCCGAAAATGGAACCTTTAATTTGAGAATTTTAGAGAACTTGAGATAAGTAATGTATAGTTTAAAAGCTCCACCAAAACCAGCTCAGAACAAAACATTTGCGATCTGGGAGCTAGTAGCCAGACAACAACAGTCGTTGGAATTTTAGAGAAAAATTAGAACAGTAGAGAAAACACTAGCAGAAGCTAGATGGGATAATAAGCAGAGACAGTGGAGATTAAGTACCTTACACGGAATTAGAATGTTTCCTGCTATTTCGCAAGACAGTGAGAAGGAAGAAAAGAAAGCTCCTAGAAAATCACACAGAAGCCTATCTGAGGATGGAAAGCAGAACCCAAAGGCGACCAGGAAGTCTTTGACTCCTGATGAAGAGTCGAACGATGATGAGTTTATTTTACAGTTATTGAGAAATCGTCCGCCAACATATGTGGCACAAGAAGGTCCACGTACTAGTGTGAACCCCTGTGCACAGACACCTGTTATTACGTCACAAAGTCCAAAACAGAGTAATCTTAACATGACTGGGAGTCCCATACAGGTTAATTCTAACGTGAACCAGAGTTCAGTTCAGATGAGTTCTCCTTTTAGGCAAGTACGAATGCAGAGCAGTTTTAACTTGCCTACTGTGGCTACCGTACAAAAACATATGCCACAGCTGAATATTTCTAGGATTTACTACCCAGATGTGCCTATTATAGACGCAACAGCCAATTTGATAGTGCCAACAGGACAGGTTTTCCAGAAACCAAAGTTGGTTCAGACAGAGTCAACTCCGCTTTTACTGCCTCAAATGCAACCACAAATGATTCAGAAATACATTCCTATAACAGGTACACAGATAGATATGTCTGTATTGATGAATCAGAATATGGGCGAGATGCATCCTCAGAATACAATACTAGACCAAGTCCAGACGCTGTGTCTGTACCTGTCACTATTGGTCCAGTGATACAATTGTTTGCTCAAGGAAGTGATGGCGCAGATGGTCAGGGAATCTTGAGTCAAAGTCAAGTGCGAGTAGGA
Source organism: Pleurodeles waltl (assembly GCF_031143425.1). NCBI lineage: Eukaryota > Metazoa > Chordata > Amphibia > Caudata > Salamandridae > Pleurodeles > Pleurodeles waltl. The sequence continues at coordinate 1,003,739,717 of NC_090444.1, forward strand.
CTTAATTATAATGCCAGAATAGTTTCTCCGGTGAGACGGACTTTTGATGGAACAGAGTCATTGTTACATTTGAGTCCTTTCAAAGCTTCTCTAAATACTGGAACAGGGTTTCATATTGGTCCCAACTTGAGGTTAATGACACCCCAACTTCCGTGTTTAACTGTACAACAGTTGCCTGGTACTCAGCCTAATAACATTTCATTACAATGTTTTACAGCTCTACAATTAACCGAGTGGTTACAAAAGCTGAATATTTCACAAGATGCTTCTATTGGAGGGAATTACATCAACTACACTAGGCTTTCCAAGGAAGCAGGTGAACTTGTTAAGGGGACTATGGGTGTAAATTGCCTTCAATCTCATACAGAAGCAGAATTGCGATATTTGAGTCCAAAGAATACAAAGGAAGCAGATGAGGTACACCAAAGGTTAGCAGAATTAGCAGATGAATACAGCATAGACCTTTCAAAAATGAAACATTTGAAAAGAAGTTGCAGATTAGATTTTAAGACAAAAGACTTTGAATACAAAAGATCTGCAGGGATGAAAATGCACCTTAGATAGTTGCTTTAATGTAACCAGATATGGGGAGCATTAGACAAATGGGAAGGCAGATGGGTGAAGAAAAGAAACAAACCGAAAAAAGGTCCTGAGAGAAATTGTAGGAGGGAATTTTGTACATGTCCCATGGAGCAGAAGTGGCATTTTGTCATTTACAAATGATTACCCCAGGTTGAGGAAGAAACCTGTAGAATGGTATCAGCAGACAGAGAGGTTTGTGAAACTTGCAAACTGCCTGTGGAAGGATTTGAACACTCTATTAGGGATAGTATTTCCAGCAGATTTATGGATTTAATGCAAAAGGAGTGTAGATGGGCCAGCAAGTGAGTGCCAAGAAATCCAGCAACAGGTGCAACATCCCCTGAAGTAATGAAATTTTACTATAAAGCGATTTATTTTTAAAAGAAGAATTTTGCCAAAGAACATTGATTGGCAGCGCATAGATAGGACAGCTGAGGAAGCGAAAGAATCAATTAATGCATACTATGAAAGATTGTTAAAAGCATTTAAACATTACAGTGGTACAGAAACAATTGAGCCAAAAGACATGCTTCACTTTGTGTTCAGATTTGTTGAGGGACTCAGATCAGAAATTAACCACATTATTAAAAGCCATCTGATTTGTTGGCAAGCCGAGCCAATTGATGAAGTGCAGCAGTATGCAAAATACTTTAGTGATGAGATTGAATTGAAACAGAAAAAGTTGAAAGAGAAAGCGATGGTAATGCAGATCAAGACTGCACAGACCGGGATTCAGGGAAGATTTCAGCCTCAGCAATAGCAAGGAAACATGCAGTTTCAGAATGTAGGCAGAGGTAACAGTCGTGGTGGTATGGGAAGTGTTAATCCTGGTCCTGATTTGAATACAGTAGTGATACAAGGAGAACAACAAGGAAAGAGATTGTTCCCTTGTCGTTCTTGCAGAGGAATCGGGCATTGGAAACAGGAGTGTCCAATGGTAAATCAGGGAGGTGTTGTTCAGCAAGTGAATGATGTCAATTCATTTCAAAATGTGAGAGGACCGAGGACAAAAGGTAAAAATCTAAATTTCAAGAATAATGTGACACCAATGCAAGGTTTCCAACCTATGCAGCCTGTGCAATCCATATAGCCATTATATTTACGAGTGCCCGAGTTACAACAAATGCAGCCAAGGGTGCAGGTGGTGCCTGGACAACAAATTCAGATGCCTCGGCTGCAAATTCAGATACCTAAAGCCGCTATGGATCAGCAGCAGGTGATGCTTTCTCAGATGGTCATAGATCAAAGAGTGAATCAGAGTAATAATACTGTACATCAATTTCCACTACACAGTGAGGAGATAAACGATATTAGGATGTCTGAGAGTTCAGATGAAAAATAATGTGTCATGGCTGCTTCTTTAGAAGTGGATCAGAAAGGTCCTTATGTTAACAGAAAGGTGAATGTGCACAAAGTCTCATTTTTGGTGGACACTGGAGCTATGCACTTGAAAGTGAGATCTGCAGAGGTTGCAGATCTGCCCTTATTGGGAAAGACAGTTCAGACTGTGGGAGTTGCTAATCAATATCTGAAGTACCCAATTACAGAACCAGTCATGGTTAGTATTGGCAATTTTAAAGGTTTGTACAAATTTGTGGTTTGTAATTCACAACCTGTGTACTTACTGGGAAGGGATTTATTGTGCAAAACACAATGTTCAATTACCTGTTCAGATGAGGGCATTGAAATTCAAACAAACAGTGATGATGAAGAAGACCCGATACTTGCTGTTAACCATGAGTCAGTGTCTGAGGAATTTCCTTTGATCAGTTTCGATGAGCAAGAGAATGAGGAAGCTCCTTTGATTAGTTTCTTTCCAGTTTTTGCAGTGAACGATCTTCCTGCTGATTTACAAAAAAGTGTTAAGACTAAGGTTTGGGATCTTTCAGGAAAGGACAAAGGAGCTGAGTCAGTTAGCGTCGCAGTTAAACCCAATGTAGTTTTTCCTCAGACTCCACAATACCCAATGGCAAAGATGCAATCGAAGGTGTGAAACCGTCAATAGGAGAGTATGTGGAAAAATGTATTTTAAAAGAAGTGTTGAGCAGCCCGTGTAATTCACCAATAATGGGTTTGCCCAAGCCTTGTGGGAAAATTTAACCTGTGCATGATTTGAAAAGAATAAATGACATAGGACCACGAGGGTTAATGTGGCGGTATCACTGTCAACAGGCTGGCAGTGTATACTGCCACATTATGAGTGTGGAGGGTTGGCCACTGCTAACCTGCCACATCTCCACTCATACCGCCCTGGGGAAATGAACCGCCGGGCCGGAGATGTGCATCTCCGACCCGGCGGTCCACACATGACCGCCAGCGGTACAATGAGCCAGCCTACTGCCATGGTTTCCGCGGAGGCACCACCGCCATAGAAACCATGGTGGTAGGGCTACCGGTATAAGACTCCCCTACCCCCCAGCAATCACCTAACCCCAACCCCCTAGAGTCACAGCGCCCCCTCCCCCAATCATGCACACACACACTCACATGCACCACAAATACACCCATTCACCACCACTTCCATAGACGCATTCACTCACACTCATCTATACAAGCATTCACTCACATATATTCACATGTATTCACTCACACATACTCACACACACACACCCAGACATGCAGACACGCACTCACTGTAACATTCATACATGCATTCACTCACATGCATACAAACACACATATACCACAACACTCACAGACACATAAAAACATGCACACACACTTTCTTACACACACGCACACACCACACACTAACAAACAACACCCTCCACCACTCTCCCCTGTTGGATGCCTGACTTACCTTGTCCGGCAAGGAGGTCATCCAGCAGGAAACGGGAAGAGGCGCTGCTACCTCCAGCAGCGCCCCGCCAGCAGGACACTACCAGGCCGTCTGTATGGTCAAAATACGGCTGGTGGCGTCCTACTGGCGGGGAGGTGCAGATGGTAGCACCGCCCAGGTGCCTCGACCGCCAGGATGGCTACTGTTGGGTTTTCACCCTAAATGTGGCAGAAATCTAGCAGTAACCATATTATGTTGGGCGGAAGACCACCAGCACAGGCAGTCTTCTGGCACCCATGGCTTTGCCGGTCTCACTTTGAGACTGCCAAAGTCATAATGAGAGCCATAGTGGTCAAATGTTGCTCAGTAGTGCCAAATCCAGCTGTGATAATGCTTCAGATCCCATGTGATGCTGAATGGTTCACTGTGGTGGACCTGTGTCAAGAATTCTCTTCCATGCCTCTTCATGAGGACAGTAGATATCTATTTTATTTTAAGTTCTTAAACAGGGTCTACCTTTGGTGTAGAATTCCACAAAGGTTTTCAGATTCACCATCTATTTTCAACCAGATCTTGAAAAAGAATTTGGAATCATTAGTGATGCTTTATCAGTCAACAGTGGTGCAATACATTGATGATCTACTGCTCGCTTCGAAACAAGAGAACAGTGTAAATATGATGCAATTGCATTGATGAACTTCCTTGGAGACAATGGTCATAAAGTGTTGCTGGCTAAATTGCAGTACTGTCAGAAAAAAGTAAAATACTTGGGTCATTTGATTGAGAAGGAAGCTAGGAAAATTTCCAGAGAGAGTTGCAACTATTTTGCAAATGTCAGCACCAAATACACAGAGAGATGTGAGAATGTTTTGGGGAATTGTGGGTTACTGCCGCTAATGGATCCCAAATTTTTCCATACTTTCAAAGCCCTTACAGAAGCTGACTCATAAGGATGTTTCCGATCCTATAGTGCTGGATACAGCCTATATGAAAGCATTTATGGATTTGAAAGAGAGCTTGTGACAAGTTCCAGCTTTGGGAATGCCTGATTACACAAAACCTTTTCTGTTGTTTTGTCATGAGCGTGATGCATGTTCTTTGTCTGTTTTGACTCAAACTCGTGGCGGTGTGAATCACCCAGTGGCATATTTTTCAGCCACTTTGGATCCGGTTGCAGCAGCTTTACCATGTTGTTTGAGGTCCGTTGCATCAGTTGTGCAGAGCCTTGATCAGAACGTGGATATAGTAATGGGTTATCCCCTTACTATAATGGTTCCCTATTCAATTGAGATTTTGCTTACTCAGTCTAGAACCCAGTATCTGACCAGCTCTAGGCTGACCAGTTATGAGACAGCAATCTTGAGTCTCCAAATGTAACGATTAAGAGATGTACAGTGCTTAATCCAGAAACCTTACTTCCAAAGGAAGATTTAGATACTGATAAAATAGATAACACTGAACATGATTGTCTGGAAATTACAGAATTATGCATGAAACCCAGAGCCGATTTAGAGATACTTGTTTGGAAGAAAGTGACCAAATTATCTTTGTTGATGGTTCCTGCCTGAGAGATAATGTGGGCACATTAAGAGCAGGATACGCAGTTCGTACTATCACTGGCATACAGGAAGCTTCATGGCTTCGAGGAGTGTTTTCTGCACAAGTGGCTGAATTAATGGCTCTTACAAGAGCATGCCACATTTCAACTCTACTGTATGTCACCATTTACAGAGACAGTCAATATGGATTCGGCATTGTACATGACTTTAGCCAATTTTGGTCACAGAGAGACTTTTTTTTACCTCTTATGGCTCACCAATAAGATATGGTGAAAAAATACATGAGTTGTTACCAGAAATTCAAATGCCTGAAAAGAGTGCAGTGGTGAAATGCAGTACACATCAGCGATCACAGGGTTATGAGTCACTGGGAAATGCATATGCGGATCAAGTTGCAAGGTTTTGTGCCTTGAACAGCTTATCCTACAAAGGAGAATGGGAATTGGTGCCCGAAAATTATGAGATCACTGCAAATTATGTGAGGCATGTAATTGACAGTTTGGAGGAGTTAAAGCCTCTTCAAGACAATGTGTTAAAAGAGGATCTCAGGGGCTGGATAAAAATGAAATGCGTCCAAGGGACGATGATGTGTGGGTTTTGGAAGAAAGGAAGGTAGTACTGCCCAACAGTCTATTGACTCAGATAGCCAGATACCATCATGATCTGGCTCATGTGGGAAGAGATGCCATGGGCAGGTTGTACAAGCAATTTTGGTTTAATCCAAAATTTAGACAGATTGCCAAAGCAGTTTGCCACAGATGCTTCATCTGCCAGCAGATGAACATGGGCAAAGGAACTGTTGTCAACATGAGACATATAGGCATGGATGGAGGACCATTCAGCAGAATGTAAATGGATTTCAGTGAGATGCCTGCATGTGATGGTTTGAAATATGTGCTGGTGATTGTGTGCATCTTCAGTCTTTGGATTGAGGCTTACCCTACAAGGAAAAATGACAGTCTTACAGTAGCAGATTTACTGCTTAGGGAGTTAATTCCACGTTTCGGTTTTCCGGTATCTTTAGAATCAGATAGAGGAAGCCACTTCAACAATGAGGTGATTAAGTTGCTGTGTTTAGCTTTAAACATCGAGCAGAAGCTTCATTGTAGTTACTGCCCAGAAGCCTAAGGACCTGTAGAACAGATGAATGGTACTTTGAAGTCGACATTGCCAAAAATGTGTGCATCCACAAATCTGAAATGGCCAGATGCATTGCCGTTGGTTCTAATGTCATTGAGAAGCACCCCTGACAAGCAAACAGGATTGTCACCCTGTGAAATCCTCATGGGAAGAGCAATGAGATTGCCAGCAGTACCTGCAAATGCTTTTGTGAACATTTCAGATGATATGGTATTGGACTACTGCAAAGGTCTAGCTGATTTGGTTTGCTCTTTCTCTCATCAGGTGGAAGCTACCACACTACAACCGTCCCAAGGATAAGGACACAACCTGAAATCGGGTGATTGGGTTGTGATCCGAAAGCATGTGAGAAATCGTGTTTGGAGCCTCTGTGGAAGGGTCCATACTAGGTGTTATTGATCACTACCACAGCTGTGATGTGGGCAGGACTTCTGAACTCGATCCACACAAGCCCACTCGGAAGGTGAATAGTCCAACAGAACAAGAAGAGAAGCTGCTGAGATTCTCAACACCCAGACATTTTTCAGGGCAAGACAGAGGAAGAAGTGAACTGGAGTCAGAGCCTGAACATACTTCAGTTGATTTGCCACACTCTTGTGACAGATGAAGTAGAAGGAATCCTGGAGGATGAGACGTCCTCAACGTCCTCAAATGAAACAGTAAAATAACTGGTCCAGAGAGAACCGGCCCAGAGAGAACCTAATCAGAGGAGGGTGTCCTCAAAGCCAAATGGTCTGAGAAAACAGACTGAACAAGTGACTGCCCCCAGTGGGAAAGGAGTTGAGGCAGATCTGAGCCAAAAGGATTTGAACATGAAGATCTGAGTGATGGTGAATCCAGTGAAGGTCGAAGATTAAAAAGAAAGAGAATTGCCAACCGAAGATTTTCAGGTCCTGATTGGGCATATGTAGCTAACCAAGAATGGCAAGGAGAATTTTAGAATTTTTGTTTTGATAGAGACATCCGGGTCTATATTTTGGCACATGAAGAAAATTGATGAACAGTTTTTGGGAAAAGTGAGAATTAGAAAAGTAAATGAAAGAGACTTTGATTGAAAATAATTTGAAGACTTTGATAACCTGATTTTGACAATCTGCTAAACTGAATTTGACAACATTACCGATTTTTGACAAAAAGGGTCCTGTGTCAATGAAGCTGTGATTTTTTTGGGGAAAAAAAATAAGGAGGGATTGAAGACTGAAGACTGAAGTATGAAGATTTGAAATGTTTTTATTTTGTTTTATTTTTTTATTTTTGCTGCATAGCCATAGTTTAATGTTTGCTTTTACTTGCCTGACTCTTTACAGACCATGGGTAACCACAACAATCATAGCTCTGAAAATAGATGCTGTAAATACATGGGTATTGGTTTGGTGATTGTTTGTGCGGTTGTGTATTTGCTACTGATGCTGGATGTGACTGTTTTTGATAAGATTGGAGCCAACCATACCATAGCCGAATTAGCGCCTACTTTGTCAGCAACAGATAGATTTAAAATAGATGGGAAATATTTGCATACACAGGTAGAACTTTCTTCTAACGTCTTCTATCGCTTATTGCGTTACTTTGTTGATATAATGGATGTGAGAGATTGTCATGTTTGCACACAGATTCCAGACTCTGTTGAGGAGGTAATAGCCTATCACAGTTTGCCATTAACATATGGCATAAGTTGACTTTTACTAACAAGATTCTATAACCAGGAGTATATCGAATATTTCTACTCCAATTTTGATGTTGTGTTTTCTTTTGTACCTATAATTAGGGATCTTAATAATATAGCTAAGGACAATAATATAGTAATAATGAGGGATTTCTTTGAACCTACATTTATGTTTGGGACAGCCTATGTGCACCGTAATAATCTCACTTGTATACTTTCACCTTTAGAAAATAGTATTTTAGATTACACAGAAGATAGGAGAAGGACAATCAAGGCTGAGGTAGCTAAGGGATCAGTTTCACGTAAACCTGGGATTGACTATGCATGCACTGGCATTACTAAACAGGAGAGACTAACTTTAGATGCATGTAGGAAAGATTTGTGTATGTGTAGGTCACAATCTATGGTTGATAAAATATTTGTGGGAACAAGTGAATGTAGACGTGTTTTTGTTTGAGCCTAAGTGGACCTTTACGTTGAATGGTCTAGACCCGCCTTTGCCTGGTATATATCACATCTGTGGGAAAAATGCAAATTACCATCTTCCTCGAGGATGGTATGGCACATGTTATTTGGGAATAGTTTTCCTGAAAATGTACCAACTTGATGATTTGAGTAAATTTCCTAAAATGACTGGATTTCAAAGAGACAACCGCATGAATCAGTTTCTGGCATTGTTGTAGACGTACTTGGAACAATAATTCCTTCAGTGGCAGTTGTTCTGAATTCTTTTAAAATTCGATGGTTCTCTACAGTTGTGGATAACATGTTGACAGGTCATTTAGGAGCCATTATCCTTTAGGATATTGAGATGGCTGTGGTACGAGTTATGACTCTTCAGAACCGCCATGCGTTAGACATTCTTTTAGCAAAAGAGGGCAGAGTTTGTAAATTGCTATGTCCGCATCATTGTTGTTCATATATTCCGGACAACAGTAAAGCAGTTAAAGGCTTGATTAATAATATAACAAAATATGAAACTGAATTAAAAGAACTAACTGAGCTTACTGTTTGGGAAAAAGCTGGCAAAGGGAGGACTGCTGTGGGAAACTGGATTGGCAATCTGTGAAAAGGGATGTTAATTAAAATAACACAAGGGGTTTTGAATATTGTGATTTGTCTAATTGAAATATGGGGTATGTGTAAATTATATAATGTGATCAAAAAGAGAAAATTAGAAAAGAAACTGAGAAGGGTAGAATTTCAATTAGAAAGATTATGTAGGGAAACTTCAAAGAAAAATAAAAAGTATAAAAATATGAGGGATTTTTTTTTTTTTAGAAAACCATGGAATGAAATAAATAATTTAGTTTAACATGTAAGTGTGATGACATATATAGTCATCAGAGGAGGGATCGTGAGCGCTGAAATTAACATTAGTAATTATCTTTTACGTAGTCATACTTATGTATTAATATAAGAGATGTTTTAAAGTTGAAATTTATGTGTAACACATATTGTGCCTTCTTTATTGGCCACCATCAAGTGCACGGCCTGCACATGCATTTTTATAAATAACGCACTAACATTGTATTGAGAGCCATGTCTCTTTAAAAGCGTTTCTCTGTCAAAATAATAGCTGAAATAAAATGAGTATTTCTTTTTCTGCTGGGCCTCAAGCAGACAAGGCCACAGTGAGAAGTTATCTAACTGCCAATGTTCCAGCTACTGTTATATTTGTGTGATTTGACGTCCGCTGTATAACAGGTTCCATTGATTGAATTGCATATTTGTCTGAAGTTATGTTTCTAACTCATATTTTTCTTTCTAGGATGTGATGTATTCTCTGTAATCATTGTCAAACAGCGTATTTGGAAAGTGACAAACAAAAGAGTCTTCAGAATGTGAATCGATGGGACAGCGGGATGATACATTTACTATGGTTTGGAGTTACGTAAATGTGGGAAGACCCAATCATCACAATGCCAATTTCCTATTGTTATCTTTCTAATGTATTGCTGATATCTAATGTTTTTGTAATTGGATGTTCTTTCTTCACCTGATGTTTCTGACCAATAGCAAACGTGTGTGAGCTTCAATTTAACAATTGTTCGCTGAGAGATTTATTGATCCTCATTCTGATTTTCAGGGACTTCACTGCGCATTCTTGGTGTGAGCTGTCACTTTGACACTTCGTGCCTTGCCAGATAGTCTACTGACATTCTGGTGCTTTATTATTTTATGAGTTTACTTTATCTGTTCAATGCTAAACTAATTATGTGATGGTTTAGTAATCTTACAGTCCAAATTCTCAACCGTCCCCCTTTCTCTGTTCCTGCCCTGAAGCTGATGGTGCTGTCACCCTGATGATGCTGAAGGTGTTTTGCTGATTCCCTGGGGATAGGTAATATAAATGATCTGTGCATTGTCATTTGTTTTTGTTTTTCGGGTACCAACTGATACTGTTTGATACTGCTGCTGTTTTGATAGTGCTATAGTTAGAAGTTTTCTAAATTAGTGTTACTAAAACTTTTGCATGAAGCCCAACATGCTAATGCAAATCTGAAGTTAGTGAGGTGTTTCCTCCATACCTATGAACCAACATCCTTCTAAACATCCTTGAAAAAATGTATGTTATTTCTCTTGCTCAAATATTGCTACTATTAATTAGTGTTTTCGCTATTGAAATTGTCATCTTTATTGCTTTGTTTAAGTTGAGATTAGGAGGGTTGGTCAACTTGTGATGTTTCTTTACTTGTACCATTTGGTGCTGAGACTATTTTTTTTTTTTTAAATACATTCGGTCCAAAAAGTTTGGGCCATTTGAAAATTAAAAAGAAAATAACAGTCTTACATAGTTGTTTAAAATCCATTAGGATCGCAATAACTCATCATAATTCATAATAACAATTATTCAAAATACTGATAGAATCTGATAGCCAACTGGCATATAAAATGTATCAGTAAAATCCTCACAACTGGAGTTAAAATCAGGCTAAAAATACGGCAATTAACAAGTTTGGCATAAAAAAACATCTCTATAAGCTTGTGCGATATCTATTTGCTCCTTTAAAGGGCCACGAGTTCTTACTAAAATGCAAGAAAATGCTGCATATAAGTTAACAGGTTCACAATAATAACAGGGTGCATGGCACATCTAAAAAATAAGAGAAGGAACAATGAAATGTGTATCTTATTAAAATCTCCCTCTATGAACAAAGGCTCAGCCAACTCTAAGGGCCCTTCACAGAAATGAGCCTATGGCGGATACCCAAGCCTCCGATAGAAATTTGGCAACTGAGGAAGCTACCAGTGTGGATGTGTCATATTTACATATTCTAGTGGCATTGGCTCCGTCCGGCAATAGTAAGTTTTTGCAGAGGGGGGTGATCCACTTTCCTCTAGGGCTCTTGTATAAAGGACAAAAGAACAAAATATGCTCAGTTGTTCCTTTACAATAATGGCAGGATATACATCTATCAGATGAAGGGTCGCTAGATGACCAGTGGGCCGTATAATTATTAATAGGCAGAGACCCATATCTAAGCTGGAGATAAAGGGCACGAGCATATGGTGGCGTGGGAAAATTAATGAAAGTCTCAGGCCAAGGTTCATGTTTGAATTGGAGGAATTCTGTTGTTAACCTGCCCATCCCGTTTTGGCGCAGTGTATGCTCATTGACTTTTTCCCAGTATCTTCTTTTGACAAGTTGTCTTGCGTTATTGGGAATCAGCTCCGGGTGTTCCCAATATTGAGGGAGTCCTATTTTAACCCAAGCAGATTTCATCTCCTGCAGCCATTGGATTTTGGTCGGGCCCTGGGGAGAGGCTATAAGTTCTCTCACCGCCACCCTGAGTGGTTCAAGTTCGGCAGTTCTCTATAGACGGATCCAATAGGAAAGTGATATCAGGGCCGCTATGGTTTTGATGCTGTTTAATCCTAAATCGAGCCTGAGAGGGATCATTGGGGTGCCAACCCCTAACCGGGAGACCTGTCTAAGAAAGTTGTTTTCTTTTGTTTGTAGAGTGTCCAATCTTAAATGCAGACCCCAAAGTTCCGCTCCATACAGGGTCGTCGCACGTATTTGGGCATTATAGATCTCCGCAAGTATGATCAGAGGGGAGCTCGGAGCCTTTCTGGACCTACGTAATAGGGCCCCACCTCTTTGACTTAAGATAAGTGCCCCTTTATCAAAAGCTGCCTCCCATTTTCCTGTGGTCGATAATCTGATTCCCAAATAGTCAAACTCTTCCACTTTCTCCAGCGGGACTGAATTCATTTCGATTCTGGCACGTGGTTGTTTCCTTAGAGTGCTGTATATCATAAGTTTAATTTTTTTTACATTAATGTCAAGCTTGTAATCCCTACAGAAGGCACAAAATTGGTTGACCAAATTTTGAATTCCCATGGGTGATTTAGCCAACAAAATAGTATAGTCCGCGTACAATAAACAAGGCATTTTTTCCCCAGCCAATTTGGGCGATCGTTTATGCAGTTCTCCAGATAACGGATACAGTTATTAATGTAAAGCAAGAAAAGAGTAGGAGCCTAATTTTTGGGACCTTAGCATTGTTAATATTGTTAATATAGGGAAATAAATATTTTGATTGATACTAAAAGGTGTGGTTATTCGTGGCCAAGTGGGCCATGGTGGCTCTTTACTGACTTCTTAATGATTTGTATTGTTTGATATTGTTGTATTTATATCTGCTAACAATAATAATTTAAACAAATCAAAAGGTTCATGAACCTTAAGCGATGCCGTCTGCTTACTACTAACATAATAAAAATAGATATGCAGAGGGCGCGCTAACACTAGTCAGAACTGGCTTAACAATCAGGATAGATTTGATCACTGAGTTTCACCCAATACAAACTCACCTGGCTTCACCTACCCTTGCTAGAGATTTTAATCGAAATACATGCATTAAAACAATTACCTGTATGAGTGAATTATAGGCCTAGATAACACTGCATATTAAACATGAATTTTCCTTTCAAAAGCCCTATTTGACATGCGTGTAACAAAAATTGGTAATGCTGGCAAATGTCTAACTGCTATAGCTCAGCTAAAATTGTATTTTCTTAACCTCTGTCATGGCCATTTGCATAACCTTTCATGACGCAAACTTCCTATGCTAGCGAAGAAGTAATACTTTTTTTTCATTTTTGCTGTTTTGCCTAACTAATCTTAATACTTGATTCTTTATGAATGGGTTTCTAGAGTAAAGATGTGTGAGAATGGAAATTACATTATGCTTTTGAGCATAAAACTTACATAAATGTTCTATTTTTCAGAAATCAATGTGGATGAAAACTTTGGTTGATGTTTTCAAAATGTTAATAGTTTAATTATATGTATCTTGTAGTTAGAACGTTCTTTGTTAGAATTTACCATTTTGATGGAAACTGTATTTGTCCCCTGGAACACCACTTCCTGACTCGACAGAAAAAAAAGTTTATAACTGAAACAGTTAAAACATTTGTATCATTGTATTTTATATAAATAATGTCCCAGGGAAAGAGTAGGGTGGCTTGGCTTAGCTTGCTCTGATTTTTGCCTTTGCCTGGCTTGGATAGACTCAGGCCCACATTTAAGGAGGGCCTTGCACCATCTAATGCCACATCAGCATCTCATTTCTGATGCTAATGTGGTGTTAGATTGCCAAAAATGCAGCGCCATATCGACAAAGTGGGGCAATGCATGCATTGTGCCACTGTGGCCCTTTGCACCACATTATGCATGCACAATGTATGAAAAGGTGGGGCTATGGCGGAAGGAGGTCAGCAAAAATGGTGCAATTTTTGGCGTATTTTTTAATGCCTGTTAAAAGCAGGTGTTGAAAGGATGCACCCATTGCAATCAGTGGGCCTCCTTGAACTTTGCACAAGAATTTTTAATGCTAGTGAAGCAAATCGCCACAACAGCATCAAAACGTTTGAGGCTATTTTCCCTAATACCGCCAGGGTTCACCGTATCTTAAATGCAGCGCACGTATGATGGTGTTAGGGAGGTACAGTGGGTGCAAGAAAAGTGGAATTTCACAATGTGAAGCGCCACTTTTCTTAAATCTGAGCCTCAGATTAACCGACATTGTGGCTAGGCGGACTCTCAGATGCTGTTCCTTTTTGCTATTCTATATTTTCTTCCTGTTAATGTCTGACTGAAACAACTCCCTGGAATTGAGCTTACTATGCACACTGTGGGACAAATCTCTTCATGAGCTGTTCAGCAAACTATTCTTACTAATTTAGAAATAAGACTAGTGAATAGATTTATGAGACTTGCTTTGTGCTATGTTCTGTAACTTGTACTTCATTTGATCAAATAAAAGATTTAGGAACTAATGATTAATAGGTTCTTATAGATCAATCCAACCTCTCATTATTAACAACAAAATCTAATGGTAAATGTGAGTCAAATAAAAGAACTGTTTTTGATAGGCAGCTTCTTCCCTTCTCACTTATCACAAAGAACCATAACCATATTGCTCAAGAGTTACGGAGACTAGTGGTTGAGAATTTATAGGTTACTCTGCACTACCACCCTCATGGAACAGATCATCAAGAACACAAAGATGAACTGGCACCAGCTCTCTATGGTAAAAAAAGTGAAACAGTTTATCAGAGAAAACATCTTCAGAACAGCTATTCAATCTGTTATACTCTATTTTTGTGATACAATTCTATTAGTTTTTCAACAAACCATACAGTATTTCCCACACAAAGGATTACACTTACCAACACTGAAATTACCAATCTAACCCACCAATTAACAGTACACAGTAGTGAAAGCAGGTATCAAGACAATGTCCCAATCACCCCCTCTGGACTGCAAGCACCCTGACCCCAATGTTTCTTTTCCTCACCTTCAAAAGATCAATTCAACTCCCATGCCTACAGGTCTCTATCTCCTCCTTCAGGCTGCAACCATTTAACTCCAGTCACTGCAGTGCAATACCTAAATATTGGCACCATGATGCCCACATTTTAGAGTGTTTAAGGGGGCAAACTCTGGTCTTATCTTTAGGGATTTCCAGGCCATGCAACTGTTGAGTACCTGTTTCCACCATTCTAGAGTAGGGGGGGGTTGATGCTCCTCCAGGCCCCAGCAATATCCTTTTTCACTATCATCAACCCCAACCACAACAGAGCGGTACAATACCTATTAGCGTCCAGATCCCTAGTCATATGGAGGGGGACCATTTTAGGATTGAGGGACAGCACACATCCCAACAGTGTCTCTAGGCACCCCGGCATCCCCTACCCCCAAGAATGGGGCACATTTGATGCATTCCCAGATTGTATGGGGGAACCTCTCCGTCCTGTCTGGCATCTCAGGCGATTGCCCATCTTCCAAAGCTTCTCCTGGATATAGTAGGCCCTGTGAAAATACTTTCATTGTATGAGGCAAAATTATGATTCAATCTCTGCCTCTCTAGGGGAGACACAGGTCCCCTCCAGTTGTTACCTGCCAGGTGCCCCATGTCGCTCTCCCAAGCTTCCCTCAGGTGAGCAAACATGCCAGGGGTGTTATTCACTAACAAGCGGTACACCTGGGAGTCTTTAGGCTCGCTTAGTTCTCCCATAAGTATCTTGGCCCTCGAGAGGATTGAAGTCTAGAATGTCTGTACAGCCCTTGAAGTATGGAATAAATGTGTGCCTTAATTGCAGATGCCTGTAAAATTGTGAATGATGTAGCTCATAATCTTCTTGAAGATCCTGTAATTATTTCCTAGTAATCCTTGACATAACTTCTCCCAGTTTTGTAATGCCCACAACATCCCAGGACCAGAAACTTTCTAAGGCCTCAACTTGCAACAGTCAGGTCCTGCATCATACCGGGGTTTCTTTGGTCAAATGTCCTTTGCAGCTCAGGGCTCTGTGAAAGTCACATCACACCTTGAGCATGACCTGTGTGGCTACTAGGAGGTGCACTAGTAGAGCTCCCTCATGCAGCAAGCACAGGAGAGAGGTCTCCCTCATCACCCACTGTTCAGTGGTGAAGGCAGGATTTTTTGCACCTGAGAACCACCAATCGATTACAATAAGATGTGATGCCCTTTAGTATGAGAATATGTCTGATGTGGTGAGTACTCCAATATATGTGGATTTGTATCTCTTGGAAAGGACAATCCTCGGGGTGCAGTTACTATACAGAAAGGACCTCAACTGTAATCCCAATCTCTTAAAGATCAAGGCATGGAGTAGGAAGGGGTAATTCCGCAGTTATATGGCACACAGGGTAGTAGAATAATTTAATAATTGGACTTGTTACTGGTGAGCTCCGAGTACTCACCAAAAATCACCAGTATCCGTAGAACTCAGGTGCTTGAGCTAATGGGCTTGTTAAAAAAATTAGGACATCATTGGCATTTAGGGGCTCATTATGAACCAGGTGGTTCAGACCTCCATGCTGGCGGCGGCAGAAAATACCGCCACTGGCATGGCGGTCTGAACCATCATATATTGAACATGGGAGGGCCGCCACAGGTGGCCCTCCGCCACTGCTGGGCTACCGCCGGCAGGCAGCCTGACGATGGCAGATATCATTATCCAACAGGGCAGCGCTGCAAGCAGCATTATAATCTCACCAAGTATTGGGCCTTGTAACTCTCTTGAGCATAAAACTGATTGATGTACATGAGCTAAGGTGGGAATTACAGAACATGACCTATTGACTAGGACCTTTGCCCACATGTTGACCTCTGTGTTCAACAGGGAAATAGGATGATACAATGCGCAGTCATCCGTTGAATGTCCCTGCTTACGTATGACCACAATTTCTGAAAGCTGGAAGTCAAGGGGGGTCCTGACAGTTGGCTGGGCCTGCTAGCACATAATCCATAGGTGGTCAAGGAGCAAACTTCTATTTGCCTTAAGGAACTCTACCAGTAGGCCATAGGAGCATGGGGTTTTGTCAGAGTGGAACTGTGACAGGGCCTCCCCCAGCTGTGCACATGTGAGCCCTCCATCAAGGGAGTCACAATACTGTTCAGACTGAGGGTGCATGGGCAAAACTCTTACAAAAAAGGGCCTCAGGGTCTCTCTCGCCAGGTTGGCCTCAGACTCTTCCTGGGTGAAGGGGGTCGTATTGTGATGCATAGTAAATAGCAAAACATTTGCTATCCAGAGGGGCTCAACACCCATCCCGTTGGTTATGTTTGCAATAGTATTGCAGTGTGCAGTGTTGGTACAGAGCCAGTGTAAATATCTACTGGTCTTGTCAGCCCTTTCAGAGACGGGGCTTTGTGTAGTGAGCCAGTCTTTGGCCTTATCGATGAGCAGTTTATGATGTATTTATAGTTGGTGGAGGGAAAACAGCACAAGGATAGGGAAGCCGGATGCCATTTAGGCCGCCTCCAGCTTAATCAATGATCAGATCAGTAATTCTTGTCTGTGCTTTTTGGGCCTGCCTGAGCCTGATAGAAAGTCTCCATGGACTCTACCATACCTGTAATATTGCCAATGTATCTCTGAACCGTAGCATGAAGGTGAGCTCTGGCCCTGGCACCTTGAAGCCACCAGGCCTTTAAACACCAGCCCAGCTGTGAGTACCATGGTCCTAGATGGATCCGCAACTCACGGAACAGTGGTCTGAATGACTGTGAGTATGGATATGAGTATCTTGCACCCTGCAGGACTCTGACACAGGGATGAGGAAGTAGTCCATGCAGGAAAATACTTTATAGGCTCAAGAGTAGAATATATAGCCCTGTTCCCCTGGGTGTAACTCCCACCACGCGACGACCATGCCTGTAGCATAGCCTTGATATATCAGACAAGGGAGGGTTTTGCCGCACGGTTCTTCCATTCATGGAGGTCCTTTCCAATCCTTAGTCTGACACTCTGTTGAGGTCTCCCACAAGCAGCCAGCTCCCCATTGAGAACTGTGTCACTAAGACTTCCTGAATATGTAAGAACTAATTGGTGAGTTCTTACATATCTGGATGGAAGAGCATATATGCTGGCCAGTGCCATGGGGTGCCCATGGAGAAGGCCTGAAATAGCCACATAGTGAAACTGGTTGTCGTGCCATATCCTGTCCTCTATCAAAGGATAACGTTGATGTATCAATATGGGTATTCCCAGAGATCCGTGAACAATGCCTATGTGGAACACCTGTGCATATCCCATACTGGCAAGTAAGGGACATTTAGTGCCCACTAGGAGGGTTTTTGCAACAAAAGCATGTCAGTCATGTAACGTTTTGCCTGTCTCAGGATCAAACTGTGTTTTATGGGATCCAAACTCCCATTAACATTTTAGATCAAGAGGCCAATTGCGCTGGTATCTGTTGCATCAGCCTGTGCTCCCATCTGGGCTGTTAAGAAATTGTTGAATGTCTGGTGGGGGATGGTTAAGCTGGCTCCAATGTTGGACCTTTCTGTGCCGGTCTGTCCCCGGTATACATAACAAATAAATTAACAAAGCAAAATCATAACTCAGCCCCCCCACCTATACCTCTCAAACATGAAGTACCTGTCATGGAATAAGCTAGAAACTGCCACCAACCAGGCGACCGAACCCCAACGATGTTCCTCTGTACCATTTCCATACCAACCCAAACAAATATCCACAAATATGAACAATAAACTAAGAAGAACAAGGGTCACATAGTCAGCTGTTTACCCTCTCCGCTTTAATGTAAGAATCGAAGTGCCAGTCTAGGTCTATCTGTGGAAGGGTTGTCTGAGGGCCTAAGTCTCTGCTGCCGTTGGGGAGCGATCAGCCTTCCCATGCGTGAGGCTTAGAGTGGCCCCTTCTTCACCTGTGCCAGGAGCTACCTAGCAACTGTACCCATCTCTTGCCCAGTCCTAGGGTGTCGGAACCCGTGGATAAAGAGGGCACTGCCTGATGGGGGAAGGCCTCTCTTGTAGACCCGACCAGGCTACTCTGAGTGTATCAAAGAAAAGCATTTTGTTCTAATAAATCAATTTCTATTGTGACTGAAAAAATCAGTGTGTACTGAATCTGAAGCTCTCATAGTTTCAGTTTAACTGCAAGGAAATTGTGGCTGTCCCGCTGAACTTTGAACTTTTAGTCAAGGTAGATCTTCTTGCAAGGTGACTCAGATGTCAAACTCTCAGGTAGCCAAGAAGCCTTCAAGATCCTGCCTCTGTCAGAAAATTGAAAATGCAGGTATTCATGGTTTGGAGTTCTGAGAGGTGGCTTCTGCATCAATGACCTGTGTGCTCTTTCCACTGTAAAGCAGTTGGAGAGTTCTTCCCTTGGCACCAATGTTTTCAGCCATGCAGTCACAAATTGAGTGGGTGAGGAGCCCTCTACACCTTCCGGGAACCCTGTAATCCAGATATTGTTGTGTCATGAGTGATCTTCTGCATCTTCCTCTCAGGATTCAAGGTGGTACACGGTTTCCCAGTGCTCCAAACCATGGTATGCAGGGTATGGACTCTGTCCACTGTAGTTGAAATTGGGTTGTCAGCTTCCGTTACCCTGTTAGTAGTGTTGGGCAAATCCTGGTGCAGCAAGGAGACATCTATTTAGAATTCTGCCACTTTTCCTCCCAGGAGAAGCATAGATTTTAGATTGCCTGCAGAATGGGGACTTATTGATCAGCAGACATTGCTGTGTCCACCGGTGCGAGCTCTCCACCAGCAGCTCCTGTGGGTTGCGTGTACTTATCTATATGACCTTAAGTTGGGATGAGACCCAGGTTGTTTTTTCCCCCATTATGGAGGAAATGGAGTCCTAGTTATCGAAAGTTGGCACTACGAGGAAAGGTCAATGCCCAACTGAGTACCCACTGTATGGCAGGAACCCTGAGTCAATCCCTTGTGTAGAACACAAACATTTCGGGTGGAGGGGTTTCAGCTCACTCTCCCCGCCGTCCACAGTCCTCCGTCCAGCATGGTTGATGGCACTTTCTTGTCACCTAGACCACTCCTTGGTCCCTGCGGCAAGCAGTGGGAGTCAGGGCAAGATCCCCTTCCATCCATTAAGACAGGTTGCATGCCTCACTGCACTGAAGCCGAAGTGGCTGTTACCACTCCCCCATCTGTTTTCGTTGTGCTCTTTGCTGCTAGCACCCAACTCTCTTTCTCTGGGGTGACCTCTCAGTCAGAGCTTGGGGCTGACACCCACTGCACTCACAGAGGTAGCCCTGGTCTCTTGATGGTACACCCATGGGGCGATCTTCCAGACCCCAGAAATTAGAAGGCCCACTTCCGCAGTTTCTCTCCACTGGTCTGTGGAATGGCTAGGCACTGGCTAGGCACTGCTGCCCAAATCGTGTCTTGGGCTGACACCCCCTTGTGCCTATTGGTGGATGGGGCCCCACATTTTCCCTCAGGCCCTTTCAGTAATCTCAGGCCCCTTACATACAGAGCATCTGCTTGCGGCTCAACATCTGGGCATCTATCGGGTATTGTGAATTCCCTTTGCTTCAAACAGGCTGCACTCATCAATCTACAGGGACCTCTACCTCCCCTGAGGCTCTTTCTCTCATACAAGAGAGAGCCATCTCAAGGACTCTTCCTCTCTGGGCGTACTGGGCCGCCCAGCACCTTCTCCCAACTTGGGGATGCAGGGCTGACGCCCACCAGTGGCTGGCCCCAAAAGGAAGCCCAGGCCTACCAGGCCAACTCTGAGGCCTCGGCTGCCACTAAACTATCACCGGAGTTCCCCCATTGCAGACCGTCCTTTCCACATGGCTGTGAGGTGAGGACGTCTTCCTGCCACAACTCTCTGTGCTGTAGTTCATGCCCTATAGACACTCCCACAGCTTCTGGCTTTCTGACTGACCCCAGAAGATATTCTGGGTCGCCACTCCGGTCTCACCACCATATATACGGATTGTTGCTGGTCCTGGCCCGCTGACAATGACAGATGGAAAAGGAGGTAGCTGCAGAGCTCAAACAAGAGCAACTGCCATGCTTGGCGTCATGACCAATCCATTGTATTCTTGCACCTGGATTATGGTGAAGGAATGCTCTGTGGCCTCCCAACCTCCTCAGTGACTCCTATAGCACAGTGTGTTCCATTAAAGGCCAGAACTTAAATAACCATATCACCCCCTTCATTGGCTCCTCTAACTAGCTTACAACATATTCAAAACCAGCTGCATCATCTAATTTTAACACCAGTGCCTGTCTATCTGGCTGACAAGCTCACAAACTATGAGCCTGCTGAAACACCCACAGCCAGGCCACCATAACACTGGAGCTGAAGAAATGCAAGAAAGAAAAAGCAAGTAAACAACCCTTCCCTCTCCAGACCTGGAACAACATCTTGAATGTGTATCTATCACGACTGTCCCAAGCATGCTCCAATTTAGGAAACATTTATTGAGTCGCAAACATGTTGCAAACTGGTTTACAACCACTAATATGGCATGTTCTAATGTAGATTGTCAAAAATAGTGTTTCACAAAAATACTACGGTGACTCGAATATATAGTGAATCTTTATTTTCGAAACATTTATTTGTGATTCCCTATTAACGAATCACAAATAATATGTACTGATAATATGCAAATTGTAGTTATTTGCAAAATGGTCATTTTGCACTCGCAAATCAATATCACGTTTTTTCAGGTGGTAGCTAGATGGAAAGTAAGAAAAGGATCCATAATGCATTTTGTTCCACAATGGCTGCAGTGTATGCTATGGTGAGTAGAATGAGGGTTTTTGTTGTCCATGAAAGAGATGGAGACAGGAGAGGCTTTTTAGGCTTAGAATACAACTTTTTAAACTAACAGAGGAAGAAATCTTCATAAAGTGCAGGCTGAGCTTTGGGGTTATTTTTGATTTAATCCATAAAATAAACCCACTTCTAAGAAAGACAACTCGAAAAAGTCCGGTCATACCTACACATGTGAATGTTTTCACGTTCACAGCACTTCCTTGCTTCTGGTAGTTTTCAGAGCACTGTTGCAGCAGAAGATTGGGTGTTACAGAATGCACTCTCTAGATTTCTTAACAATATTTTTAGATTACACATTTATCATATAGTTTTCCTAGTACTCCCCTGGAATTACAAGATACTAAGCTGCAGTTCTGTAGAACTACACACTTTCCCCATGTAATTGGCTGTGTGGATGGGACCATATATCAATTTGTTTTCCTTCTGCTACTATATTTTTGTAATTGAATAGAAAAAAATAACATAGCCTTATTATAAAGGTGATCTTCAATTCTCAATGTATCATTATAGACAATGTTGCAAGACATTCTCGTAGTACACGTGACATGTATATGTTCAAGCACTGTACACTAACAGCCCCCTTGCCAAAGGTGACCTTGGGGATGGTTTCCTATTAGGCAGCAAAATATACAAAGAATGGTATATACAAAATATTCCCCTCCAAAATTGTACTTTATGAAATAGAAGAAAGAAATCTAAAATGAATGTCTCTTTTTTTCCCCTTAATCTACAGTAGCATGTTCAGTATTTACTATTTATAGTCCTTGAACCTCTGTTCTATTGCTCCTAGAGTGCCTCACCATTACTATTTCTTAAACAGACACACTGCTCAAACATGCGTGCCTTTTCACTTTTACCAGCCTTCACTTGCTATCCTGTTGTAGTGTATGCTGTGTGTAACTTCTCAAGAGTATTAGTCATTTTGACTAACCCACTATAAAAATCCAGGGGTGGTTGGTAACCTTTGAAAGTGGTGGGGTGAGCGAAGTGCCCCACGCTTCCCAAAAAACAAAGTAAAACTCCTCCTTCCTCCAAAAACCCAAAATAAAACAACTACACTAACATTTTAAATAAATAAAGTAAAAATAAATGGGTGCACATCCTCCTCAGTCTTCTGAATCTGCAGTTTGCTGTGGTATTAGTGGAAGAGCTCCCTTATCCAGTCCAGATGCTGTTCCCATGCCATTAGCCAGTAAAAGAGAAGCACCAGGATTGGGTACAGTGGGTTGTCTGGATGCTCCTTCAGGCACTTGAGGCCGGGGCATGCTCTCCATCCAGCTTTCTAAGACAACTCAAGATGGAGCACTTCAAAGTGTGCACACTTTGGAGTGTCTGGCCAGACATTGCTCCAGCCCTCCATTCTGCCATTCGGCAGCAGAGGACACACCACGCATGTCTATCTGTCTGGAGGTACCCAGGGCATGCCCATGGGTAAAAAATAAATTAAAATGTTCTACGTGTGACTCACAGCGAGCAGGGGGCGATGCTCCTCCACCCTTGTGAAGAAACCGCATCTGGAAAAATCTTGATTTAAACATCCAGTTTTTAACTGGAGAATCACAAAACACATAGCAAGTAAAGTTATAGAATTCTGAAGTCTATATTAACTGACCTGCCAAAGCCATCCATTTGATGAACTAAATGGCGTAACCTCTGCTACTGTACACTGCTTTTCTGTGTTATAGAACTACAGAACCCAGTGACAGCATCTGTAAATGAAAACTATAGCTTGTGAAATTACAAGGTGCTTGATAACATTCCTTTATTTTGGTGCATATGTCAGTAACTCTCTTACCTACTAGCTTTATTGCTTTTAATTGTTGGTGCTAAACACCTAACACTGAGTTTTCCAATAGATGGATATGTAAAACTTGAAGCCCAGGGATAAGCCATTCACGTTCCCTTTCAGTAGTGAATCTTTGTCTTGCTGTATCACGTCTGTTCAAAATTCTTGCTCTAATTTGCCTTGACTTTTTAACTGCCTAGGATAGCCTGCGTCAAGGTGACATTGTGACTAGTGGTGTGGTTACACCTAGTGCCTCACTTGTTGAACTCAAGCTGTTATATCTTGAGGTGCAAGGAATATGATATATGTAATTTCATCTTCTACTGCTATTTCCCTTTTCTAGTTCCTGAAACTCTTCTTGTATCCCTTCTGATTCCAAAACTTGTTGTGTTTCTATGTTTGAAGAAAAAGAGATTGCTTTCATATGAACATCACTATCATTATTTTTCAAATATAACAATCAGTAATACATTTAAAAAAAATGTAATATTCATTCTTATATTATATTACATTTTATTATTATATGTTTACTAAAAAAAAGAAAAAACACATTTTAAAATAAGCTGAACTTCAGCTCCCACTATGCATCACAATATTGGTTTCAGGTGCCTTCGTGGATATATTTATGCATATCTTGGTTCCCTAATTTTCTAAACTCATTTCATGTTGTTACTCACACCTCTAAATGATATATTATAGAATTAAGGTGGCGCCAAATGGTCTATGGCCCTCATTACAACATTGGCGGTAAATGCCGCTTACCGCCATGCAGAAGACCGCCAACACACCGCCGCGGCCGTGGAATTCCGCTACAGCTATTCCGACCCACAACTAGGAATCCGCCAAAATTAAGACACCCACACAAGTCCGCCACACCAAAGGTCAGTGATAAACTGGCGATACCAAAACCTCCACCGTCACGCCAACAGGAATACGCCCACACTATCACGACCCACGAATCCACTCGGCGGTCTTTCAACCGCGGTATTCCATTGGCGGTACACACCGCCGCGCTCAAAATACACACACATTTACAAAACACAACCACATTGGACAAATCGAAATACACACACCTGATAAACATACACACACCACACCCACACACTCAAAACAATATAAAACACACACCCACATCACCCACAAACCCTTACGACCAGAATAGCAACAGAAGGCCAGAGAGAGACACCGCCATCAACAAACTAGCATCCACAAGGCACTCAACACCATCACTTACACAACATCCACGCACCTCACACAACATACACCAACACATCCCCTCACACATCACAACACACACCACCTCACACATCACCCACACCACCCCATGGCACCGCAAAGACACCCCAGGTTTTCTGAGGAGGAGCTCAGTGTCATGGTGGAGGAAATCATCCGGGTAGAGCCACAGCTATTCGGATCACAGGTGCAGCAACCATCCATAGCTAGGAAGATGGAGCTATGGTGGAGAATCGTGGACAGGGTCAACGCAGTGGGACAGCACCCAAGAACACGGGATGACATCAGGAAGAGATGGAAAGACCTACGGGGGAAGGTGCGTTCCGTGGTCTCAAGACACCAGATTGCAGTTCAGAGGACTGGCGGCAGACCCCCACCTCCTCCCCCACAACTAACAACATGGAAGGAGCAGGTCTTGGCTATACTGCATCCCGAGGGTCTCGCAGGAGTAGCAGGAGGATTGGACTCTGGTAAGACAAATCTTAACTATTACATCCCCCACCCTACCTGCATGCTATCACATACCCCCACCCTCGCCCTCACCCCCATCACTCCAACTCCTCACATATGTCCCATCATCACAAACCACACATCCCAACACCAAGCCCTGCATGCAACAACAAAGCATGGACACCCATCACCAAAGCATGTCCACTACAGATACCCACACAGACCCCAAAACAATTATCACACAAGGTCCTACACAAGAATGTAAGCACTGGGGAACAGGGTCACCCACCCATTGCACACCATGGCACAAACAGATACAATAATCATGCTTTTACACCCCCGCAGGACCCCTACCCAACGTCACCGGACAGGAGGTTCCAGACATGTCCACCCCCCCACAGAAGAGGCCCACACTGATGACAGCAGCTCTGTCCAACTGGATCTAGATGACCAGCCCGGCCCATCTGGGACTTCAGGACAGTCGGTTCCCCTGACACAGTCACAGGCCACCACAGAGCCTCCCCCCTCTGGAAACACCAGCACAGCACCCACCCAGCGGGCACACACCTCTATCCCCAGGACACGTCAAGCAGCAGTGTGTCGACCACGACAGGGAACCCAGGCAAACCCACCAACCCAAGAACAGCAGGGACCTGGGGGCAGTGTCAGTGGGCACACGGTTCAGGGGACAGAGGCCCAGGAAAACAGGTGAACTGGGAGGTCTGATGTGCAACAGGAGGAGGACAGGCCCAGGGAACCCACTCTCCAGAAGGCCCTCTCCAACATCATGGGAGCGTACCATCATTCCCAGCAGACGACGGCAATGGTACTGGTCAAGTTTCAGGAGACCCAGTGGTGGCAGGAGGAACAGTATTTGGGGTACATGGAGGAACTCAAGTCCATCAACACCACCCTGGGCACCATTGTAGGGGTGCTGAAGGACCTTGTGAACCCCAGGAGAGACACTGTGGCACAACAAGGGGCCCCTGAAACTAGCCTGGACGATGAACTGCCAGCCACCTCCGCTGGCGCTAGTGGACAGGAGGCACCACCACAGGACCACAGCACCAGCACCCCACCCCCTGCAGATGGAGAACCACCCCGCAAGCTGTCCCTGAGATCCAGGACAAAGACAGAGAACAATGCCAAGACCCTGCCAAAAAATGAGACCACCCTGATTGTCATCCTTCTGTCCCACTTTGTCACCCTGTCCATCCTTAAACTGCCCTAGCTCCTCTTCCTATGCCCCTTTGGACAATGCACCTGTGAGACAAAAAGACTGGACTTTGCCATGGACATTTCTCCACCATCACCCCTGATCACTTTAAAACCACCTCTACCATTTTGCACTTAAATAAACACCCTTGATTCACAAAACAATCTGGAGTCAGTCTGTGCTTTCACTAATGTGTATTTGCAATAACTGAGGAAAATACCAATGTCCATTGTATTGTCAACATACCTGTGTCACACAGCTCTAGTCCATGAGGGAACATACCAGAGGTCACACAGTGGGACCCACATTTGTGAAATGGAAAGGCAAAGTAACAAGTCAGGGGCCATACACTGGGTGAAAGTGACAGATAGATGATAGGTCTTACAATTTTATCAGATGTAGGAGGAAGTGATGTCTTCTTACCTGTGTCTCATTGGAAGTATTGCTGGATCACATTGTTTCTGTTGTCTATGTCCTCCTCTTCTGCCTCCTCTTCTTCACTGTCCACAGGCTCCACAGCTGCCACAAGACCCCCTTCTGGACCATCCTCCTGCAGAAAAGGCACCTGATGTCACAAAGCCAAGTCGTGCAGCATACAGCAGGCCACGATGATCTGGCACACCTTCTTTGGTGAGTAGTAGAGGGAACCACCTGTCACATAGAGGCACCAGAACCTGGCGTTCAGGAGGCCGAAGGTCCTCTCTATGACTCTCCTAGTTCGCCCATGTTCCTCATTGTAGCGTTCCTCTGCCCTTGTCCTGGGATTCCTCACTGGGGTCAGTAGCCATGACAGGTTGGGGTACCCAGAGTCACCTGCAAATATCGAGGGACTGTTAGATACACACTAACCCTTAGGGACAACCCCAGACCCAGACAACTATTCACACAGTATAGGGTCCTTGTCCTCACCTATTAGCCACACACGGTATCTCATGAGTTGCCCCATCACATAAGGGATGCTGCTATTCCTCAGAGTGTAAGCGTCATGCACTTTGCCAGGAAACTTGGCGTTAACATAGGAGATGTACTGGTCGGCCAAACACACCATCTGCACATTCATCGAATGGTAACTCTTCCGGTTTCTGTACACCTGTTCACTCCTGCGTGGGGGGACCAAGGCCACATGTGTCCCATCAATGGCACCTATGATGTTGGGGATATGTCCCAGGGCAAAGAAGTCACCTTTCACTGCAGGCAAATCCTCCACCTGAGGGAACACGATATAGCTGCGCATGTGTTTCAGCAGGGCAGACAACACTCTGGACAACACGTTTGAGAACATAGGCTGAGACATCCCTGATGCTATGGCCACTGTAGTTTGAAAAGACCCACTTGCCAGGAAATTGAGTACTAACAGAACCTGCACACGAGGGGGGATTCCTGTGGGATGGCGGATAGCTGACATCAGGTCTGGGTCCAACTGGGCACACAGTTCCTGGATTGTGGTACGATCAAGTCTGTAGGTGACTATTACATGTCTCTCTTCCATTGTCGACAGGTCCACCAGCGGTCTGTACACCGGAGGATGCCGCCATCTCCTCACTTGCCCCAGCGGACGAGAACAGCGAGCAAAGAGTCAGCCCACACTGAGGTAGTAAAATACAATTTTATTGCACACATTTGTCAATCAGCTATGTGCCTGTCTCTGTGTGTATGCAAGGCCTAGATATGTGTGACGTACTTAAAAATTATACCATGTGGCCCCCTGAAATGGCGGCTGCCTGCCCTGTAATGTGGGAAAAGGAGATATGAGGTAACTGCGCTGGCGTTGTACACCCTTGAGGTAGACGGTCGAAGACCGCGGAGCAATCCTGCATTGGTTAACATTGGACACTATGGGTCCCAGGAGCCAATGACGATGTGCCTGTCTCTGTGTGTATGCAAGGCCTAGATATGTGTGACGCACTTAAAAATTATACCATGTGGCCCCCTGAAATTGCGGCTGCCTGCCCTGTAATGTGGGAAAAGGAGATATGAGGTAACTGCGCTGGCGTTGTACACCCTCGAGGTAGACGGTCGAAGACCGCAGAGCAATCCTGCATTGGTTAACATTGGACACTATGGGTCCCAGGAGCCAATGACGATGTACGCCAGCGGTGATGGTACTCACCGCCGTGGAAGTGACTGCCATTTTCTGTCTGTTCAATCACTTGATACCTTATCTTCAACAGGAGAGGACCTACACTGCAAGTGCTGCTGTGACCTGAGTCTGGAAGCGACGATGGCCCATGTGTCTGGGGAAAGGGCCCCTGCCTTCACATCAGAGGAGTTGGACAAACCAGTGGATGGGGTCCTCCCAAAGTACACGCTACTCTACGGTCCTTCAGGCAAACAGGTGAGTACACTGTGAGCATGCTGTATGGGCAATGCCTGTTTGGAGTGGTGTGGATGGAAGATTAGGGGGTGGGGGGAATGAGGCCTGCATGATTGGACGGGGTGTGTATGTGCGTCTGGGCAAGAGTGGTTACGTGGGCCAATGACTTTGACGGTCCGGACAGTTAAAGTTTTTCCTTTTGCCCTGTACTATTCCTCTAGGTCAGCGCCCACCAGAAGAAGGATATTTGGCGTGCCATCGCCAAGGACGTCCGGACCCTGGGGGACCACCACAGACGGAGCACCCACTGCCGGAAAAGATGGGAGGACATTCGCCGCTGGAGCAAGAAGACGGCGCAGTCCCAGCTGGGATGGCCTCCCAACGTGGGAGGGGTGCCCGTCGCACCATGACCCCCCTGATGTTCCGGATCCTTGCGGTGGCGTATCTGCAGTTGGATGGGCACTTGAGGGCATTACAGCAGTCACAAGGGGGTGAGTACCGTCACATCCATCTGACTCTGCGCACATTGGAGGTGTCTGGGTGGGAGAGCTGGGCAGTAGGTTCCCCTAGACTAGGGCGAGCTTTGTAGGCAAGGACCCTTTGTGAGGCAGGCTAAGTGGCACCCCAACCCCACCAGTGGTAAGAGCCATCACCACCTAGTCAGGCTCCTGTGACTTCAAGGTGTGCAGCAATCGGGCATAGGCCATGTACCTCATGTCCCTGTGATTAATTAGGGAACTCTAAGTGCATGGCGTAGTGCAGAGGGTTGCTGTGTTTTTAGTGTCCACCAAAGGTAGCGGTATTGCATGCAGTGAACATGTCTTTCTTCTTTCTCCCCCCCTTTTGTGGTCTCCCTGTTCTTGTGTGTATTAGCATCATGAGGCGGAGGAGCTGTGCCACCGGAGCAGGACGGAGCTGCACCCCACATGGCCCTGGAGGCCGACACAACAGAGTCAGAAGTCACCAGTGGGACGGAGGGCGAGGGGAGCTCCACGGTGGGGACAAGAGCAGAGACCAGCAACACCGACTCCTCCTTTTATGGGAGCTCCCTTGCGGTGGCAGGCCCCTCTGTGCCCTCCGCTTCTACAGGTACAGCCGCCACCTCCCCTACCAGCACCGCTCTCCCAGCAGCCCCTCAGTGTGTGTCCTGGGTCCGCTCACCCAGGAGGGTGGGCATCTCCTTTGCCCCAGGCACCTCAGGCCCTGCCCCAGTCAGCCCTGCTTCCCTCAGTGAGGAGGCTATTGACCTCCTGAGATCCCTCACTGTTGGGCAGTCTACCATTCTGAATGCCATCCAGGGTGTAGAGAGGCAGTTGCAACAGACCGATGCATACCTGGAGGGCATTCATTCTGGCCAGGAAGCCCAACAGCAAGCATTTGAGGCTCTGGCCTCAGCACTGATGGCAGCCATTGTCCCTGTGTCCAGCCTCCCCCTCCACCTTCCTCCACCCAGACCCAATCCCCAGTACGTCAGCCTATCCCAAGCACACCATCAGACCAGCATGCACACACCTCAACACACAAGGGTGGCTCTGGCACACATAAGCACCACACATCCTACAGTCACTCACACAAGCATCATACCCATGCAGACATGCCAACATCCTCTGCTTCCACTGTGTCCCCCTCCTCCACGTCTCCCTTCTCCCTCCCTGTGACGTCTCCACTCACAGCTGCATGCACTACATCTTCATCCACTACCTCCATCACCATCACACCCATCACCACACATCGCTCACGTGCAGTCACCACCCCCACTACCATTCACACATTCTCTGTGTCCTCTCCCAGTGTGTCTGTAAGCCCTCCTCCCAAACTACACAAACGCAGCATCACACCCACCCAACAGCAATCCACCTCATGACAGCCTCCAGCCCATGCACCTTCACCCAAAGTCAGCATACTAACACCTCCTACAACCACTACCTCTTCCTCCTCTCCCAAACCCCCTCCATCTACCCGTCCCAGTGTGTCAAAAAAGCTTTTCCTCTCAAATTTTGACCTCTTCCCTACACCTTCCCTCCCCGTCCGCCCCCTAGGACCCACCTTTCCAGGTCCCAACCCAGCACCTCAGCCACCACATCACCGGGCACAGTGGTGCAAGAAATATCTGGAGGTATATTAATATACAGAGGTCAGTGAGCCCGCTGCCAGCACCACCGCTCATGACACCCCCGCCAGCACCGAGGTCAGTGAGCCCCCCACCAGCACCGCCGCCCATGACACCGCCGCCAGCAGCGAGGTCAGTGAGCCCCCCAACAGCACCACCGCTCATGACACCGCCGCCAGCACCAAGGTCAGTGAGGCCGCCACCACCACCGCTGCCCAATGACCGCCGCAAGCATCGCCGCAAGCACCTCCGCTACTGATCCTGCCGCCAGCACTGCCAGCGGCACGCCACATCCTGAGCCAGTGGCACCACCGCAGACATGGCTGCCATCCCCATTGGTCATTCCTACGAGGATGGTGGTCAGTTCCAGGGGCCTGGGCAGCTTCCATGTTGCCCCACCGTCAGTGGAGTGTCCCATCCACTACCTCAGTCCTTGGCAGGATGAAGCACTCTGGGCACAAAGCCCCCTCCAGAACCAGTGGAGGAAGGCATCCACTACCTCTGCCCTTGGCAGGATGAAGCACTCTGGGCACAAAGCCCCCTCCAGAACCAGTGGAGGAAGGCATCCACTACCTCAGTCCTTGGCAGGATGAAGCACTATGGGCACAAAGCCCCCTCCAGAACCAGTGGAGAAAAGCATCCACTACCTCAGT
Organism: Pleurodeles waltl; assembly: GCF_031143425.1. Classification (NCBI taxonomy): domain Eukaryota; kingdom Metazoa; phylum Chordata; class Amphibia; order Caudata; family Salamandridae; genus Pleurodeles; species Pleurodeles waltl. The sequence goes on from NC_090444.1 coordinate 1,003,770,807, forward strand.
CCTTAGCAGGATGAAGCACTCTGGGCACAGAGCGCCCTCCAGAACCAGTGGAGGAAGGCATCCACTACCTCTGTCCTTGGCAGGATGAAGCACTCTGGGCACAAAGCCCCCTCCAGAACCAGTGGAGAAAGGCATCCACTACCATTGTCCTTGGCAGGATGAAGCACTCTGGGCACAAAGCCCCCTCCAGAACCAGTGGAGGAAGGCATCCACTCGAGAGACTGTGGCTTTGCACTCCCCAGGATAAAGCAGTGGTCAACCCACCCACTGGAGAGACTAGAGAGACTGTGGCTTTGCGCTCCCCAGGATAAAGCAGTGGGCAAACCACACACTTGAGAGACTTGAGAGACTGTGGCTTTGCACTCCCCAGGATAAAGCAGTGGGCAAACCACCCACTTGAGAGACTTGAGAGACTGTGGCTTTGCACTCCCCAGGATAAAGCAGTGCGCAAACCACCCCCGTGAGACACTGTGGCTTTGCACTCACCATGATAAAGCAGTGGGCATACCACCCACTTGAGAGACTTGAGAGACTGTGGCTTTGCACTCCCCAGGATAAAGCAGTGGGCAACCCACCCACTGGAGAGACTTGAGAGACTGTTGCTTTGCACTCCCCAGGATACATCAATGGGCATGGAGCCCCCTCGTGGAGCTGGCGTCGTGCACTCATCCGGCTGAGGTGCCCCCCACCCTCTCTTCCCCCTGAGGTGCCTGTTTTTTTTTCGATTTGATGCCACTGCAGTGTTCTCTCCATTTTGATCGGGTATCTTGTGTGGGCCTCACCCATGCATTTTGAGCCCAGTGGTCCATGGACTATATTGGTGCAGTACCTGGACTTGAATTCTTGTTGTACATATTTGTTTATAGTGTATATAAAATTTTGACTAATGCATTTTACATGATTACAATTGTTCAACTCATTTCCTTTTGTCATTGAGTTCTTCCAGGGGGGTGGGGTGTAAATGTAATGTTTCAGCATGTATTGGTGTGTGTGTTGTTGTGGGTGAGGGTGGGGGTGTTGTGTGTTGCATGTGTGTGTCACTCTCTTTTCCCTCCCCCCTCCCCTGTGTTGTAGGTGAAGTACTCACCATGGTCATCGCCGCCGTCAGTCGTGCTCCTGGTAGAGGATCAGGAAGACAATCGCAGGGAGTATTTGGAGTTCAGGCTCCATGGCCTCCTGGTTCCTCGTGGGTTGTGTAGAGGTGAGTGTATCCCCTTCCAAGTCCTGTTTCCTCCGTGTTTTTGTTCACGTTGAATCCGCCCCAGAAAAGGTGGAGGATTGGCCTGTCATGATAGTGTGGGCGGTACATTGTGACCGCCATGCTGTTTGTCTGTACCGCAGTGTTAAAGTGGCTGTCTATGATGGCGGTTTCTGCCGTGCTCGTAATCAAATTTTTTTCCCCCGGCCTGTTGGTGGTATTAACGCCACTTTAACACCGACCGCCAGGGTTGTAATGAGGGCCTATGTTGTTTGCTGTTGACACTGATTCTGTCGCAATTCGATTTTCATACGTGTTGCAGGTGATTCAGATGAAGGCCTTCACCTCTACGGTACTTCCCTTTGCCATCTGCCTAGTGTGAGATTAAAAAAGAAATTGGCCCCAAATATTGAGCCTTGATACTTGGTACTGTATGCTGTTCCACTTTACTTGTCCCATTGCTGAGCGAGTGGCAGGACAAAACCCAGCACCCGGGGCTTCCCATATATCAGTTTATCTTTCTATACTTGGGATTGTGTATCTTGTGGGAGCCAGAGCTTACTTGGGGCCTGAATCTCTGCCCACTGCTATGCCAGGCTTATCAGGATACGACCAGATGAGGCAAGCTTCTACTTAACCTTATGGGCAGGATAGCATTGTTTAAGATGATGATCTTCCCTTGCTTCCTTTACGTCCTTCAGAACTTCCCCCTCCATATTCTGAAGTCTTGGTTACATTTTCTGTCATCCTTGGCACTTTGTTTACTCTAGGCAACAAACCCCCCCCAGGATGGCATTTGGTAAATGCATCCCCATCATGTATGAGGAAGCGCTAGCCATGGGAGATATTCATTTATATTACTTGGCAACGCACATTCTGGTAGTGAATGATTGGTTACATAGAGGGTGAGAGGACCAGGTCTACCGGGAAAAAACAGCACTCATGGGATTGGAAAATATAACACAAGTTAAATGGGGTCCCAATCCCTGAGACAATTCCAGACCTCACAAAAAAGGTGTTTAAAGCCTGGAGAGGGGCACTGAGGTGAATGAGCTGTGACAATCGCTCATTCTGATGCCCCCATTTGGGGGTGGGCTGGTGGCTGGCATGGGTGATAGGCATGGAGGGGTTCTGAGGGTAAAATCAGCTGGGTGTCACACGACTCGGGGATGTGTGGGGCAAGGGTCACATTTGTTCCCAGCAAGACCTACAGTCAGAATTCCAACTGCATGCCTTACAATTATTTTGCTATCTCCAAATCAGATAGGCTCTTAATGACTACCATGATGACCTTCAGAAAGCCGCAGAATTTAATTCCCTAGAAGTGCGGACACTGATGGGTGTCCTTGGGAAGGGATGAATATCACAAAACTATAAAATCCCCGGATCTACACGGACCCCTTAGAGCACGATTAGACACATGACTAGGGCCCCTGAAGGAGATACACTGGTAGGATGCCTGTATGGCAGTCTGGGAGTTGGCGATTTCGGCAGTGCTCGAACTCATCCAGTTTAAATAGCTTTATCAGTTGTACCTTACATCTTATCAGCTTTGGAGAACTTGCGTGTCTCCCTCCCTGACGTCTTTGCAGTGTCAGGAGCCTGTAGGCATTTTTGTCCATAAAGTGTGGACCTGTCTCACCATAAAATAGAACTGGCTTTAAAGGTTTCCTATTTTATTCAGAGAGGTGGGTCCCCATGTGGAAGCTGGCTCTGGAATCGTCTTTATGGATATTCTGGAGGATATGAGTGGACCCTAAAAGGACAGGATGTTGGTGGGGCTAGGCACACTGCTAGCCAAAAACATATAGCAAAACACGAGACCTCTGCCAGTGTCCCTCCCACGGAGGCCTGGAGGTGTGGTATGGGCTGGCATGCAAAACTGAAAAAGACTTTTAATCCTGCATAAGGGTGTCCCCGCAAATATGGCAAAGTTTGGCTCAAGTGGTGTGCCTATTATAGTTTGGAGGGGGCTGGCACTGCCATGTAGGGGCATGGGTTATACTACTATGGGGCACATTCCACCCCTGGCAGTCGGTGATAAAGGGGCGGCCAACCCGCCAACAGGCTGGCGGTCCAAAAAACGGAATTCCGACCCTGGCGGGAACCGCCAACAGAGACCGCCACTTTAACTCTCCGACCGCCACGGCGGAACAAACAAACAGCGCGGCGGTCACCGCCAACAGACAGACGGCAGACAATGTCCCGCCCACACTATCACGACCCACCAATCCGCCACCTTTTCCGGGGCGGTTGCCCCGCCGATAAAAGCACGGCGGAAACAGACTTTTCGAACGGAAAACGCTCACCTCTACACACTCCACGAGGAATCTGGACAGCATGGAACCGGAACTACACATCCTCCCAGCCATTGTCTTCCTGCTCCTCTACCAGGAGCATGAACGCCGGCGCCGACGACAATGGTGAGTACTGCACCTACGACACAGGGAGGGGGGAGGCAAAAAATTACGGGGACACACATACGCCACACACCCACCCCCACCCTCATCCACCACAACACACACATCAATGCAGAGCAACAACTCAGAGTGACACCCCCCAAACCCCCCGGAAGAATGCAAAGACAAAATAAAATGATCATAAAAATTGAAGTATATTATAGCAAAAATGAAGTTAAGTGAAATATGAAATATATAAATAAAATATATTACATCATGAACAATATATACATAGGTCAAAAGTCCGGCCCATATTGGCTATCAGCCATTGTTCGTGGGCCAATGGGCCTAAACACATGGGCAAAGCCCACACACGAGACCCGATTCCATTGGAGAGAACACTGCAGGGGCATCAGATAGTAAAACTACAGGCACCTCAGGGGGAAGGGAAGGGGTGGCACGTCAGCCAGTTGAGTCCACGACGCCAGATCCACGAGGGGCCTCCATGCCCATTGATGTATCCTGGGGAGTGCAAAGCCACAGTCTCACAAGTCTCTACAGTGGGTGGGTTGCCCACTGCCATATCCTGGGGAGTGCAAAGCCACAGTCTCTCAAGTCTCTACAGTGGGTGGGTTGCCCACTGTTCCATCCTGGGGAGTGCAAAGCCACAGTCTCACAAGTCTCTACAGTGGGTGGCTTGCCCACTGCCATATCCTGTGGAGTGCAAAGCCACAGTCTCTCAAGTCTCTACAGTGGGTGGGTTGCCCACTGCCATATCCTGGGGAGTGCAAAGCCACAGTCTCTCAAGTCTCTACAGTGGGTGGCTTGCCCACTGTTCCATCGTGGGGAGTGCAAAGCCAAAGTCTCACAAGTCTCTACAGTGGGTGGCTTGCCCACTGCCATATCCTGGGGAGTGCAAAGCCACAGTCTCTCAAGTCTCTACAGTGGGTGGGTTGCCCACTGTTCCATCCTGGGGAGTGCAAAGCCACAGTCTCTCAAGTGGATTACAGACTCCCCTGGTTCTGGAGGAGCCATGTTGCCCAGAGTGCTTTGTGAATCCCTGCCCGACACAGATCCGGCCCTGCCAATGGGCCAGCGGTGCTTGACAGGAAGGGCCCAGCGGAGCGGTGCTTGAGATGAAGGGCCCAGCGGAGCGGTGCTTGACAGGAAGGGCCCAGCGGAGCAGTTCAGAGACGGCAGTGCCCAGCGGAGCAGTGCTTGAGATGAAGGGCCCAGCGGAGCGGTGCTTGAGATGAAGGGCCCAGCGGAGCGGTGCTTGAGATGAAGAGCCCAGCGGAGCGGTGCTTGAGATGAAGAGCCCAGCGGAGCGGTGCTTGAGATGAAGGGCCCAGCGGAGCGGTGCTTGACAGGAAGGGCCCAGCGGAGCAGTTCAGAGACGGCGGGGCCCAGCGGAGCAGTGCTTGAGATGAAGGGCCCAGCGGAGCGGTGCTTGAGATGAAGGGCCCAGCGGAGCAGTGCTTGACAGGAAGGGCCCAACGGAGCAGTTCAGAGACGGCAGTGCCCAGCGGAGCGGTGCTTGAGATGAAGGGCCCAGCGGACCGGTGCTTGAGATGAAGGGCCCAGCGGAGCGGTGCTTGAGATGAAGGGCCCAACGGAGCGGTGCTTGACAGGAAGGGCCCAGCGGAGCAGTTCAGAGACGGCGGTGCCCAGCGGAGCTGTGCTTGACAGGAAGGGCCCAGCGGAGCAGTTCAGAGACGGCGGTGCCCAGCGGAGCGGTGCATGAGATGAAGGGCCCAGCGGAGCGGTGCTTGTCACGGCGGGCCCTGTTCAGCGGTGCTTGTCTTGAAGGGCCCTGTTCAGCGGTGCTTGTCTTGAAGGGCCCTGTTCAGCGGTGCATGTCACGGCGGGGCCCTGTTCAGTGGTGCTTGTCTTGAAGGGCCCTGTTCAGCGGTGCTTGTCACGGCGGGGCCCTGTTCAGCGGTGCTTGTCACGGCAGGGACCTGTTCAGCGGTGCTTGTCACGGCGGGGCCCTGTTCAGCGGTGCTTGTCACGGCGGGGCCCTGTTCAGCGGTGTTTGTCTTGAAGGGCCCTGTTCAGCGGTGCTTGTCACGGCAGGGCCCTGTTCAGTGGTGCTTGTCTTGAAGGGCCCTGTTCAGCGGTGCTTGTCACGGCGGGGCCCTGTTCAGCTGTGCTTGTCAAGGCGGGGCCCTGTTCAGCGGTGCTTGACATGTGTTCCCAGGGAACACGATCGGGCCAATATTTACCGCTCAGTCGCCATCCGACCTTTCGCTTGCGGGGCCCTCCTGTGCTGGAGTCCTGGGCCCGTGAGTGTCCTCCCTCACACCCGATATGGGGCTGGTGGAGCCCTCCTGGGCAGCTCGCCTGCTGCCGGACTTGTCCGCCCTGCTGCCCTTGCCCTCCTTCGCCGATTCGCTGGGGCCCTTGCCTCCCTTTGTGGATGTGCCAGGTGACGGTGCCAGGGTAGTGTCTTTGGGGGCTGCCGTCTCTGGCCTCTCGCGCTGGCCCTTCCCTTTTTTAGTTTTTTTCCCAGGGGGTGGGCTGGCTGTCCCCTTGCTGCTGGCTGATGTTGCTGCCCTAGAAGCTGGTGGACTCCAATAGCCCTGGAATATGGTCCTTGTAGGTTCAGGGCTTGTGGTGGCTGAGGTGCTCTTTGGACTCTTACGAGATGGAGGGGTGGGTCAGGTGAGGGAAAGAGGTTAATTTTGGAGAGGAAAAACTTTTTAGGAGCAGTGGGAAGGGTAGGTGCAGTGGGTATGGGAGTGGAGGAAGAGGATGTGGTTGTAGGAGAGTCAAGTGTGCTGTCTTTGGGTGCAGGTGCTTGTGATGGAGGCTGTCGTGAGGTGGATGGCTGTTGGGTGGGTGGCTGCCTGCGTTTGTGTGGTTTGGAAGAGGGGGTGACAGACACAGTGGGAGAGGACACAGGGGACGTGTAAATGGCAGTGGGGGTGGTGTCTGCACGTGTGCGGAGTGTTCTGGTGGGTGTGCTGGTGATGGACGTAGTGGCTGATGGTGGTGTGCATGCAGGTGTGAGTGGAGACATCACAGGGAGGGAGGAGGGAGACGAGGAGGAGGGGGACACAGAGGAGGCAGTGGCTGTTGGCATGTCTGCATGTGGATGTTGCATGTGTGAATGCTTGTGTGATCTGTGATGCTTATGTCTGGATGAGCTGCCCTTGGGTGTTGAGGTGTGTGCAGGCTGGTCTGATGGTGTGTCTGGGATAGGCAGAGGAACAGGGGAGTGGGACTGGGTGGAGGGAGTTGCAGGAGGGAGGCTGGAGACAGGGACAATGGCTGCCGTCAGTGCTGAGGCCAGAGCGTTGAACGATCGCTGATAGGCAGCCTGACCCGAATGAATGCCCTCCAGGTATGCATTGCTCCGGTGCACCTCCCTTTCTACACCCTGGATGGCATTCAAAAGGGTAGACTGCCCAACAATGAGCGTCTGGAGGAGGTCAATGATCTCCTCACTGAGGGCAGCAGGGGTAACTGGGGCAGGGCCTGAGGTGCCTTGGGCGAAGGAGATGCCCGCCTTCCTGGCTGAGCGGGCACAGGGCGAACGCTGAGGGGCTGCTGGGAGGGCGGAGATGGTGCGCTGGGTGGCGGCTGTACCTGTTGTAGCGGTGGGCACGGATGTTGCCGCCACCACAAGGGAGCTCCCTTCCGAGGACATGTCTGTGTCGCTGACGTCTCCACGGGTCCCCGTTGTGGAGCTCCCCTCGCCCTCCGTCTCACTGGTGAACTCGGAGTCGGTCGCATGGCCCTCCGGGGCCATGTGAGATGCAGCTCCCTCGTGCTCCGATGCCACTTCTCCTCCGCCTGATGATGCTAATGCACACATGAAAAGGAAGACCAAAAAGAAAGGGGGGGGAATAATGACATGTTGAGTGCATGCATTGGAGACACCGTTGGCGGAGAGGACAGACACAGAAGCCCCCTGCACTACGCTGCTCACTCGGTGTACACTACTCAATTATTGTGACTTGGCCTACAAGCCTATGGGCGACAAATGCACACAATGGTGACCCAGGGCCATGGATAGCTGTACTTAGCACCCTTACGGAGGGGCCTAGCCTACAGAAATCGCCCTGGCCTAGAGATACCCACAGCCCTCCTCCCCCACCCAGACACCTCCACTGTGCGCTAATATAGCAGAATTTGCTGGTACTCACCCCCTTGTGTCTGCTGTGATGTCCTCACGCGCCCATCCAAATCGGGGGTAGGCCACCGCCAGGATCCGGGACATCAGGGGGGTCAATTGTCGACTGGCACCCCTCCTAGGTTGGGAGGCCATCCACAGCAGTGCCTCCGCGGTCTTTCTGCTCCCGCGGCGGATGTCCTCCCACCTCTTTCGGCAGTGGGTGCCCCGTCTGTTGTGGACCCCCAGGGTCCGGACGTCCTTGGCGATGGCACGCCAAATGTCGATCTTCTGATGGGCGCTGACCTATGTGACATGTACAGGGTGGGAAAATAAATATCATCACTTTTCTGCATGGTCGATGTGAGTGGCCCCCCCTCCCCAACCTTGCCATATGGCACATGCTCTCATCTGTCGTGCGATGCATGCCTCATTCGCTCCCCTCCCCACCATCTTTCATCCACCCCACTCAACCCAGGCATTGGCCACAAAGCATGGTCCCAGTGTACTTACCTGTTGGTCTGGAGGACCGTAGAGTAGCGCATACTGGGGGAGGACCCCATCCACGAGTTTGTCCAATTCTTCAGAAGTGAAGGCAGGGGCCCTTTCCCCAGTTGCAGCAGCCATTGTCTCTTCCAGACCGAGGTCACAGCAGCACTTGCAGTATAGGTCCTCTCCTGTGGATGATCAGATATCGAGTGATTAAGCAGATAGGAAATGGCGGTCACGCCCGCGGCGGTGCGTACCGCAGCAGTGCGTACCGCGACCGCCGGCGCACATCGTCATTGGCTCCTGAAACCCAGGAACCCAATGTTAACCAATGCGGCTTTGCGCTGCGGTCTTCGACCGCCTACCGCCACGGTGTGCCACGCCAGCGCATTGACCTCACATCCCATTGTCACACTTCACAGGTCAGGCAGCCGCCGTTTCAAGGGCCCACTTGGCTTAAATTCTACTGCGTCACACAGGCCTAGGCCTTGCATTGCCACTCATACAAGCCATTCAATGCATAGAGAATCATGTACTGTGCAAGCTGTGTGAACGTACCTGTGGGTTGCTTGACTCTGTGCTCCATGTTGTCCTTCCTAGGCACCGTCCGCTGGGACTTGCGAGGAGATGGAGGAATCCTCCCGTGTACAGACCGCTGGTGGACCTGTCGACAATGGAAGAAAGACATGTCATACTGACATACAGACTTGACCGTGCCACTATACAGGAACTATGTGCCCAGCTGGAGCCAGACCTGATGTCACCCATCCGCCAACCCACAGGGATCCCCCCTCTGGTGCAGGTTCTGTCAGTGCTCCATTTTTTGGCAAGTGGGTCATTTCACTGTACAGTGGCCATTTCATCAGGGATGTCCCAGCCTATGTTTTCAAAGGTGTTGTCCAGAGTGTTGTCTGCCCTGATGAAATACATGCGGAGCTACATTGTTTTCCCTGAGGTGGGCGATTTGGCTACAGTGAAGGGTGATTTCTATGCCCTTGGACATATTCCCAACATCATTGGTGCCATTGATGGGACCCATGTGGCTTTGGTTCCCCTCAGAGAAAGTGAACAGGTGTACAGGAACCGAAAAAGTTATCATTCGATGAATGTCCAGGTGGTCTGTTTGGCTGACCAGTACATCTCCCATGTAAATGCCAAGTTCCCTGGGTCAGTGCATGACGCGTACATCATGCGAAATAGCAGCATCCCTTATGTGATGGAACAGCTACAGAGACACCGTGTGTGGCTAATAGGTGACTCTGGTTACCCCAACCTGTCCTGGCTACTGACCCCAGTAAGGAATCCCAGGACCAGGGCAGAGGAACGGTACAATGAGGCCCATGGGCGTACTAGGAGGGTGATCGAGCGGACCTTCGGCCTCTTGAAGGCCAGGTTTAGGTGCCTGCATATGACAGGTGGATCCCTAATGTACTCACCGAAGAAGGTGTGTCATATCATCATGGCCTGCTGTATGCTTCACAACCTGGCTTTGCGACGTCAGGTGCCTTTCCTGCAGGAGGATGGTCCAGATGGTGGTGTTGTGGCAGCGGTGGAACCTGTGGAGAGTGAAGAGGAGGAAGACGACCGGGACGACACAGACAACAGGGACAGAGTGATACTACAGTATTTTCAATAACACACAGGTAAGAATCAACACCGGCATTTTACAATTACTTACAGTCTCCTGCCTCTCTACTGTCTGGCCTATTCCCCCAATGTATGTTAACTGAGTTGTGACTTTCCGTTCAAATTTCAGAGATGTGGCCCCCACTGCGTGACCTCTGCTTTGTTTCCCCATGGACTACAGCTGTGTGACAGTGGTATGTTCTCATCACTGTGTAACTGGACATTTTGGCAGCGTTATGTTTAATACATTTGTTCACAATACAGGCAGACTCCAGATTGTTTTTTTGCAATATGTGTTTTTATTAAAGTGCTGAATTTAGGGACATGGATGAAAAATCGGTAATGTGTGATGGTGGAGGAATGTCCATGGCAGAGTCCAGCTTTTCAGTCTCACAGGTGCATTGTCCATATGCCTGTGGAAGGTGGAGCTGGGGCAGTTTCAGGTTGGACAGGGTGACAATGTGGGACAGTGGGATGACATCAGGGGGTATCCTTTGCTGGCGGCTGCCTTGGCATCCTACTCTGTCTTTTTCCGAGATCTCAGGCCCCGCTTGCGGGGTGGTTCTTCTTCTGCAGGGGGTGGGGTTCTGGTGGCCTGTTGTTGTGTGTGGGCCTCCTGTCCACTAGCGCCTGCGGAGGTGGTAGCCTGTTCTTGGTCCATGCTAGTGACAGGGGCCCTTTGTGGTGCAACATGGTCCCGCAATGTGGTGACAATCTGGTTGAGTGCCCCGACGATGGTGCCCATTGCGGAACTGATGCTTCAAAGTTCTTCCCTGAACCCCATGTACTGTTGCTCCTGCATGACCTGGATCTCCTGGAACCTGGCCAGTACCGTCGCTATCGTCTCCTGGGAGTGGTGGTATGCTCCCATGATGGAGGAGAGGGCCTCGTGGAGAGTGGGTTCCCTGGGCCTGTCCCACCCCTGTCGCACAGCAGCCCTCCCAGTTCCCCTGTGTTCCTGTGCCTCCGTCCCCTGGACCGTGTGCCCACTACCACTGCCCCCAGGTCCCTGTTGTTGTTGGGGTGGTGGGTTAACCTGGGTGCCCTGTAGTGGTGGACACACCGCTGATTGACGTGTCCTGGAGACAGAGGCATGGGCCCGCTGGGTGGGAGCTGTGCTGGTGTTCCCGGAGGGGGTTAGGTCTGCTGTGGCCTGTGGCTGTGTGAGGGGAACCGACTGTCCCGAGGTCCCCGATGGGCCGGGCTGGTCATCTGGGTCCAGGGAGACAGAGCTGCTGTCATCACTGGTGGCCTCTTCTGGGGGTGGGATGGACATTTCTAGACCTTCCTGGGCGGTGTGGTGGCGGTCGGGTCCTGCAGGGGTATAGAGGTATGGTTATTGCTGCAGTGTGTGCCATATCGTGCAATGGGTGGGTGCCCGTGTACCCCAGGGCTGGCATTCCTGTGTGGGGGCTTTTGGGAGGGTGGCTTGTGGGGGAGATGTGTATGTGCAGTGGGCATGCTTTGGTGATGGGTGTCCATGCTTTGTGGACGAATGCAGGGCTAGGTGTTGGGATGGGTGGGTTGTGATGGTGAGACATTTGCAGGGAGTGGGTGTGATGGGGGTGGGGGTATGATTTGGGATGCAGGTGGGGTGGGGGAGATGGAGTAGTTAAGATTTGACTTACCAGAGTCCATTCCTCCGGCTACTCCTGCGAGGCCTTCAGGATGCAGGATGTGCAAGACTTCCTTCTCCCATGCTGTAAATTCTAGGGGAGTAGGTGGGGGTCCGCCACCAGTCTTCTGCACCGCGATGTTGTGCCTTGATACCATGGAACGCACCTTCCCCCGTAGGTCGTTCCACCGCTTCCTGATGTCATCCCGATTTTGTGGATGCTGTCCCACAGCGTTGACCCTGTCCACTATTCGTTGCCATAGCTCCATCTTCCTGGCAATGCTGGTGTGCTGCACCTGTGTCCCGAAGAGCTGGGGCTCTACCCGAACTATTTCCTCCACCATGACCTGGTGTTCGGCGTCTGAAAACCGGGGGTGTCTTTGGGGTGCCACGGGGTGGTGTGGATGAGGTGTGGGGTGGTGTATGTGTTGTAGAGTGTGGTGAGTGTGGTGATGTGTGGTGTTTTGTGCGTGGATATTGTGTGGGTGATGGTGTGGTTTTTCCTCTGTGTGATGGTGTTCTCTATTCTGCGCTGTTTGTCTCTGGCTTTCTGTCGGATTTTATGGTCGTAGGGGTTTGTGGGTGATATGGGTGTGTGTTTTATATTGTTTTGGGTGTGTTTGAGTGTTGTTTGTATGTGTATCAGGTGTGTGTATTTCGAATTGTCCAATGTGGTTGTGTTTTGTAAGTGTGTGTGTATTTCGACCGCGGCGGTGTGTACCGCCAATGGAATACCGCGGTTGAAAGACCGCCGCGTGGATTCGTGGGTCGTAATGTCATGGGCGTTTTTCTGTTGGTGTGACGGCGGTTTGCCAGTTGCGGGTCAGAATGACCGTGGCGGTTTACCGCGGCCGCGGAGGTGTTATGGCGGCCTTCTGACCGGCGGTAAGCGCCTTTTACCGCCGTGGTCAGAATGACCCCCTATGTGTCTGGTGTGGGTCATGGCCATGAGACTCAATGTAATGCCATGTAACATTCTGTCTATAAAGTGTGTGCTCGGTGAGAGTTTGTTTACTGAGTGGCTACATAAATACCAGTACTTTGTTATTACAAGTAGCATTCAGGTTTTTGGAGCAGAAGGCTGAAATAATTATTAGGATCTTCACGTAATTTTGTAACATTCAGATACATTATGTAGTCGCTGCAGTTGTTAAGTTATTGTAATATTTGGCCAAGATTTGTAATATGATCCTCATTGGCACATTAACTGTCATGGACATTCCATCTTTTGTTATGGTACTTCAAACCAGCAAGACATTTTTATTTGTATTTAGAAAATGTGCAGTTATGTAATATGAAAAACAAAATTAACTGCACACCGAAACAATATCACATTTGTATGGGGCAACAAAGAAGACTTCTTCGACTACATCTTATCTGAAACTAATGTAAGTCCTGTGAATCCTAAATACAGTGCATTTCTGGAATTGACTGACGTTTTGAAGAAATGCCTCACGAAACCTATTCTGTTCCAAAGTGATAGCCAGATATACTTTGGGTCTCTTTTGAGCTGGAATGCTTTGCTATAGTATGAAGAAGGACATTTAAACAACTTCAAATATCAAAGAGAGAGCCCGTATTGCCTAGATGAGTTTTCCCAAAGTGTACTGCTGAAGACGGCGTGATCTTCAGAAATATGGCTATATTCTGTACCTTTTCTCATTGTTTATGTGAACTTCCAGTTTACTAACCTGCCATGAACGAAAAAGTAGAAGAATATCTGCAAATGGAATGGGGTATTTTTCATTCAGATGTGAGTGAATGTGGGAAAACCATGATTTTATGAAAGGCATAGATGTGAGTACTGTGTTATACTTTTCAACTTTGCTAAAATAGCAGACAAAATGAGATAAAATGGCAATGAAACCAAACATGAAATGAAAAACCACTCAATCCTAGAAAAGCCTTCAGCTAAAAATTACAATCACTGAGCCACTCAGACCACAATCAGTATGGGGCTAGCAGTATAAATAGCTCAGTCATTCACAGCTTATCCTCTTTCTCAGTTCATATTACAAGCCTATGAAGAAAAGGGATCATGAGGAAAAAGGGCAATCTGCAGACAGAAAGAGAATGCCAGACCCTTAACTATGAACCAGAGTAGGTTCAGAAAGAGTTCTGTATTTAATCTGTTGTTGCTGAATATAGCAAAAGGTAGCAATAACAGCAGGTTGTTAGAAAGCAACATATGCAATTTATTGTAGGAACTGTTTAACAGTTTAATACTTTCTTAACAAACAGCTACTCACCTCTGCATCTTTAATAACATCAGAAATAGTCCTTACTAAACTTATACAAATATGCATTTTATGGCAAGTCCAAAGGTTGCTCAAAAGATGCTGACATTTGTCTAAGAAGCACGAGGACCTGGTTTATAATAAAGGAGAAGATAAGTAAAATCTCTAAACTAATAAATGTCTTCAAGGCAGACACCCAACAAAAAACGTTTCGATGCTATCTCTAGTGGAATGAAATCAGAAATAATTCGTGTCTGACACAGTCAGATGTATAACCAATTGAACTCGTTGAGCCAAAGTGAGGGAGGAACCATGACCATGAAGTTTCCTGAAAGAAATCAGGAGTTGAGGAAACGATATTCTAAAAGAGCTACTGTAAGCCTTGTAATAGTGGACACACTGATTAACACAGAGTTTACAATGTTCAGTGAAAAATACGTATTTAGTGCAGGAAGAGAGAGCTTTTGGTCTTCTGGAAACAGAAAAGAAACTTAAACTCTAGAATGACTAAATTGTCTGGAGAATAAATCATGAGAAATGTTCATTAAAGATATGAGAAATGAAAAGTGTGGTAAGTCTTTATTTTTTAATGATAGGTTGTATTTCACAGTTGTAGTTCAAGATTCTCATACTCCATTGAGGAATATTTGGAAAGGGAACGAGAGCTCTATGTGTTCCCTTTCAACAGTCTTTAAATCAGAGGATATTTGCCTCGTTATTTTCACTTAAAACTGGGTACAAAGGAAGTTGCTGATCCATGAGGGTTGATTACCCCTAAAGCTTACCTTCTAGCTCTATTCAACTGTCAAAATTATCAAAATATCAGAAAACGAACAAAAGTGATATTTGAATTCTCTCACAAGTCAGGTCAAATGGTCCAACCTGATTTGTTTTCCTTGCAGTAGCTGGGGCCAAGCAGCACATAATTGATTCTCCTGACTGCCACTTTTCCTTTCCAACACATGGCTATAATGACTGATGGTCTTTGTCATAATTTTGAAGCAGAGGTAAAGGAAATCCTTTAGATGTGATGAAATATGCCAGTCATGAATGTGTCAAATGTACACTTTTTGTTTTAGAAATTGCAAATTTTTTGGATTAAACACTAAGGGGGTTATTACAACTTTGGAGGAGGTGTTAATATGTCCCAAAAGTGACAGTAAAGTGACGGATATACCACCAGCCGTATTACGAGTCCATTATATCCTATGTAACTCGTAATACGGCTGGTGGTATATCTGTCACTTTACCGTCACTTTTGGGACGGATTAACACCTCCTCCAAAGTTGTAATAACCCCCTAAGTATTTGTGGAATTCACTGAAGGAGAAAGACTATCCTTCTCCCAACAGCAGGAGGTGTATGAAAGTAATTAACTTCAAGAACATTCTTCCCAATATCTTTGACTGTTGCATGCATAGAAATGGAATCCTTCTTCTTTTGCAGACGCAGTCACAAGACTTAGAATGAAATTATGTATAGGTTGTTGAAATATATTTTATCTTACACTATTTGAGTATCAGAATGGCATTAATAGGGAGAGATTATGAGCACTTGGTACATAACTAATCAGAAACTGGAGATTTTGTAATATACTTTGAAAGGCTTGTAAGTATTTGCTCCAATAAAGTAAAGTTTGCATTGAAATATAAATTGACAATGCCGAGAAGAGAAGGGTGAATTCAAATGGGCACAAGAAAGAGAAGGGAAAATGTGTGGTATGGCTACACCTTGCTGTTGCGTCTCTGTGAAAGATGCATGATGAAAAAGGGGGATGCATGTGGGTAAACTGGTGCCTCCTACAGTGGCAGCAACTGTACAAATAACATGTGCTCACAAGACATGCAGTCCCAGGAGGAAAGTTGACACCTCATGCATCTGAGGCATGCATCATTGAATATGTCTGATTAGCAAAGTCAGCTAAAACCAACAAGTTTTCAAGAAGTTAGTCAAAGTAAAAATTAAAACAGAGCAATGCAGTAAACCATGACAAATAACTATAACAGGTGATAACAACCGAGTAGATTAACTGTAACACCACAACCCTTTGTTCCTTTGCCACAAGCAGCAAGGAAGAAGACAAGTTGTGACGGATTGGGCAATTTATAGCACAGGCCCTATACTGAAAAGATCCCTGTGCTTTGGTGATTGTTGCTCTTAAAATTGGGATTTCTGGGTTGTGTAATTTTAAATGTTATGTTTTAGATGTGTTTCATTATTTTTCTCTTCATGGCTGCTAACTTATTAAAGCAAAAAGTGAATTCAAGTAAGAGTCCTAGGACTTGCAGAAGATTGTGATACATGTGGAGAAGGTCATCATCCAAAGAACAAGAGCCCTAACTGACCCACATCAAGTGGAATATTCCCTCCTTCTTCAGTAGAATCTCTGTAGACTCTCTGAGGAACAGCATACTTCAGAGCCAGGTGTTTTACTTGATAAACTTATATTAGCTTGAAATTGAAGGATGACCTTGATTTAAATCAGTTGAGGCTGTGGTTGCAGTGTTTTCTTGTGTCTAAGGCATCTGTAGCATACATAGTATATTGACTCATCCCTAATTGTGGAACCAGTAGTTCCACTAGAAGTGATATTTAGGGGGCTTTCACTGGGGCTCAGAAACAACTGGTGATGGGTGACCTGGAAAGGGCAATCGTGAAGTATGTTTGCATGTGCTTGTCTGTGAGTGTGTATGTGTGTCTGAGTCTACTCATATATGTTTGCTTAAAATGTTTAAATATGACTTTGGAGGTGTTTGTATCTCTATCTAAATATTTGAGATCTAGCTAGATACACACACTTTCTGAACTGAAATCCCTGTATTTGCCTGACTTTTTTGGCAAATAAACATCAAAAGGTTTGATCTGCCAAAAATATATTAGGTTAGGTTATATCGCACCTAGGCCCAGATTTACAAAAAAGTGGGGCAGCGTCAAAATTTGCAGCGCTGGGTTGCACCAATTTTGAAATGCAGGGTTGCGCCGTATTTACAAAAATATGGTGCACCCCTATGTTTCTCTCTGGGCGGGTGCTAAGTTTAGCTGCCACCATAATGCAAGGGTGTCTGCATTTAGGGGTGTGATTGTTTATGTGCAGGAAGGTTTTCCTTCCCACATATAAAAAATCTGCAATGGTGATTTGGTAATTCTATGTGTGCTGCATGATGCAGCACACATGAAAGTACCAAAAGTCATTTTTGAATGATTGTTTATGTGCAGGAAGGTACATATAAACAATCATTCATGAACTTTTGCTCTTTCTATGTGTGCTGCATTCTGCACAAATTAGGAGGAATAAAAGTATTCCTCCTCCTCGTGCTATCCCTGGGATGATGTTAGTTTTTGGTACTGCCACAGATTTATGATTTTCTATAAATCTGGCAGCGGAAAAAGCAATGGGTGTTGCAGTGGAAAGCCTACAGCAACACCCAATGCAGGCCCCTCTGACGCAGAAACCTGCATCAGAAAGGCCCATATTTACGAGGAGTCGTAAAGCCACAAAAAAGTACCTTAACGCCTCCTTGTAAATATGGTGCAGTTAATAGGGCCTTGTAAATCTAGCCCCTAGTATTTATCGGATGTCATAACAACTTTGACATTCATAAAAGGGCCATTGCCTTCAAATGTCCTTGATTGATTTTGTCAAATATTGTCCAGATGTCTATGTCAATTCGCCTCAATCTTTGATTAAATTTTGTCTGCATTATTAACTATGTCTACTAGTTGCCTTTCACAGGCAGGATGAATTGTACACTTATTTGTATTCCACCTCAGCAATTCCTGCTTAGCTAGTAAAATCATTTCCAGATAGTGTTTCCTTTTAAACGTTTTTAACTTAATCCTAGCACTTAGTTAGCCACGAGGCATTGAAAAATTAGCTCTGTAACCACAATGAAATCCCCACTATTTCTGCTAAGTATTTCGAAATTGGCATACAATGCCACACCATGTGCGTGGATGTCTCGGTCTCACCCGAGCCCTTGCGGTATTCGCCAGGGAGCGCTGCATGAAACTTACTCAATCAGAGAGGGATGACATATTCCCTCTGTAAGATTTCATGTTTCCTCGTCAAATAATGTATATATTTCATATAATCTGCATGTGGTAAAGCATCACAATCCCCAAATTCCCATTGTTCGAGTAGGTCAGAGAAGTCATCTGTTTTTGTCATACGTAACATGTGGGATGAAGCTCCCATATTCTGACCACTATCAGCTCTGGAGTCAGCTTTGGCCCACCACCATGATGACATACAAATGGTGTGTTCCTTAGTACCTCTACTCTCTCCCACCAACCTAAAGCTTTTCCCTGGGAAAACATATATTTTTAACCACGCTGTCATGTACTGAAGTTCTCTTGTACATATTTTATAAATAGAAAGTCTGGCGCCGAAAGTCTAAATTGTTCGTTTATAAGTTGCATTACAAATAATTTGACTAACAATACACACATATTTCATTAGTGTATAGTCAAGTACTTTACATAGATGTTGCAAAATATACGATGGACAGTTTTTAGATGATACAAGGATTTTTGGGAAGGCTATAATTTTCTAACCACTATCGTTCCTACAAATCACAAGGGACATTTCCCTATCAGATTAAGTTCCCACCAAAATCCTGTATAAGGCGCTTCACAATACATTCATGAAATTATTTTTAAATTTAGCCTTATAGCCCATGTCGAGGGCTCCACCGGTTGTTTAAGGCCCTGAACAGAAGTTATAAGGCCCTGGACAGAAGTTATAGGCCGGTGCCACAGGCAAGATCCTATAACGAGATAGAGGGCCTTTAACAATTGGTCTAGCCTGACGCAAACAGGCTATTAGAAAATGTCACCCACCGAAGGTATGATGTTCTAAATTAAAAAGGGAGAAAAAGAAAGGCAATCATTGGAATATTGGAGCAGAAGGCTTATACTGCCATTATAAGCCCTGAGCCACTGCCCTGTCTTCATTGAGCTTCTAACATTCCAACGTTTCTATTGTGCATTATGGTTGTTTCAAAGTAGTGGGTTTCATTCAGTGACTTAGTTGCCCCACATCAGCCGATAAAAACAGGCACCCCCGTGTACATTAAATACTACTGTTGCAGAAGTTCTTTAACTGTCTAGAATATCATGGATCGATTTATGGGGTTGTTTCACGTACAGTGAGATATCATTATCATATAAAGCCACAAGACAATTTAATATGTTAAATTTGATGCCATATGTTTCATGTTTCTGTATACATAACAGCAATTCAGAATATCAAACTCATTTAATGGTTGGCAGTAGTCACATCCACAAACATCTCCCCCTTACCCAAAATTTAGAGGTGAGGGAAAGCAGAGGCACTCTGCATAGAATAGCCTTGCATGCACTGAATCTCATGGAAATTGTATGAAAAATATGTAGGGGAATGCATCTTTTTGCATGATCATCCCCATTTTTGGTGGACTGATGCTGCTGTTTTTTTACTCTTTGCAATGGGACTCTGCTAACCAGACCGCAGTGCGTATGTACTTTAACCCCTAAAACATGTGAACATTTGTTATACTCCTAGTTGGCATATTTAACTTACCTATAAGCCTCTAGTATATGTCACACAGTGCACCCAGCGCCTGAAAGTTAAATATTATTAGTTCACTACAGCAACCATTGTGCCATCCAATACAGTGACAGTGCAAACATGACCACAGAACTAGCAATGTAGCCTGGCTGTGGCAGTTTTAAACTGCATTTCGACCCATACAAATACACTCTTTTGGCAGATCTAACCCTTCCTTTTAACTAGGAATAAATCACCCATATGTAATCCTCATAAGACCTAAGGTAGGGTGCATGGTATTTAAAAGTAGGGCGGGTAGAAATTTAAAGTTACAAATGCCCTTATAGTGAAAATGACCCAAAAGCTATTTGCACTGGAGCAAGTCTTGCTGCTCCATAGTAACGCACTATATTACATTATTATGTTTATGAATGCTAACTTTTAATATGAACCTCCTAGAAATCCAATTAAAAGACTCTTTTAATATTTATTTCAAATTCAATGCAATGGCAAAATTAAATTTGTGGCATCTGTTAAAGATAATATTCTTTTGGAAAGTTACCATTTCCCTGCCAGATGTCCCTGCAGGCACATTTGTGTGGCTTTCCATTACCACTTGGTAATGGAATACACACTTTGTTCAGATGTGAATTATGTTGTCAAAGCAAGACAAAGCCTTGGGTGCAGAAAAGTGTTTCTGTTCCTTTGGCAGGAAGACCATCTAGGCTGTGCCCAGAAACTTGATTAATATCAAAGAGGTCTACCCAGTGGTAGGCCAATGTTAGTGCCTAACACCTTGAGAAGTGACCACAGAGGAAGGGTTATTCATTTTCCTTGCCACACCTCTGCACAAGTGTTAAAGGATTTCACCATCTATGATTTTTACAGAGAAGGGCACTGTGGGATTATTTGCAAAAAAGCACACAGGAATTTCTGGAATGGTAGGTAGGATTATCGCTAGGAAATATTTCCCTATTGGGGTTCCTGGAGTCACCCCATCCACTGACTAGTGCCAGGCAGAAATGAGGACTCACTGGGCACCCTCTTCAGAACGTTACTTGATGTGTTGAAGGCAGAAGAAGGGATGCACCTGCTGATGAAACCTATCAGGAGACCTGAAGAGTTGAACTTGTTCCCATGTGCACCCAGGACAAAGAAGTGGACTCCTAAGGTCAGTTGGCTGACCTCCTGTGAAGCTACAGGGCTACAAAAAGTAGGGGTTGGTAGAATTTTCAATTATGCCATTGGAATTGGAGTAATGTAATGATTCCACATTACTCATGCAACGTGAAATTACTAATGAAATCTGCTGGTCTGCTGGTGGAATTAAATCAGCACTGTAATGTTCTTAAGCGGGGCTAAGATAGAACAGTGCCTCTATGTTTAAAAGCCACTGCAGATTAATCTTTAATCTGCAGTGATTCTTAACATAGACTACTCCCTCTTTCAGCCCTGGTTAAACTTAAAGTACCACTGAAGTGCCGTGTATACTTCTCAGCGCCCTTACTTAAATATGTAGGGGCGCTGAGGAGTATGCTCTGGAGTGGAAACCCCTTGGTGCCCTTACATAATTATGTAAAGGCACGAGGGTGTGTACTGCACTGCAGTGTACTGCATACCCCTAGGTACCCTTAATTTAGTATGTAAGGGGGCAAAGTGATATGCACTCATTGTCCTTAAATAAGTATGTAAGGGCACATATCCCTCAGTCCCCATTCATAAGTACCCCTCAGTGCCCTTACTGAGGCACTGAGGGCACCAGGGGTGTGCAGTGCACTATAGTGCAGCGCATACCCCTTGTTGCCCTTAAATAACTATTTAAGGGAACTGTGGGGTGTGCACTTCACTGGAGTGCACTGCATACTTACGTAGTGCCCTTACTTACCTAAGGGCATTGAGGAGTATGCACTGGAGTGGATACCCCTGGGGCTCTTACACACTTATGTAAGGGCATGGAGGGGTATGCACTGCACTATAGTGCAGCGCATAACCCTTGTTGCCCTTACATAAGCATCTTTGGGCACTGAGCAGTATGCACTGGGGAGGAGACCCCTCTGTGCCCTTACATACTTACTTCTCAGCCACCACCTGCTGCCTGAAGATGGTTGACTTCGATTCCTCAGATTAAGGTCCTGCTTTAGAGTTTACAGAGGTGTTACTCCATCACAAATGTGATGGATATCCCGTCCGTTGTAGTAAAGGTGCATTTAATAATATGGTAATTATAATACAGCAGAAGAGATATCTGTCACGTTTGAGAAAACATCATCATCCTCTAAGTCAGAAGGGAAATCTTCCAATATGGTGGAACCTGGGTTCGGTATCCAATATGTGCTCCATCGCGGTTGGCCTTAAATCGCATCTATGTCCCTATTAAGCACAAGTAGATGACCACAGTTGATGCATTATGCTTTTTGGCACTATTTTCATTTAAAGTTTTTAAACCTTCATATCTTCAGTTTCCCTTATTGTGTTTTTGTCATTTTTGTATCATTTTGCCCATTACATTATTCTCAACTTTTATAAAATGGAGTGGGATTTTTATTGTGTTGTATTTTCAGTTTTGTGGTTTACACATATTCTTAAGTTCAGCCAGTCTACTCTGCACAATAGGTAAGAAGGGGAGTGAACACAGGTTTTAATTACTGAAACCTTTTACTGAAGGTAGCAAGAGTACATTGTAGTGGACTCTCATCGACCTCAACTAATCAGCTACTTCCTTATAAAAAGCCATAAAGCTATGGGAAGAAGGGTTGGGCCAGTGTTTAGACGATATTACACACATTTCTCTCTCTCTCAATCAATCAACTTGTAGAGCATGACCTATAACCAGTGAGAGTATCCAGGAATAAGCAGAGTCCAGGGTCTCAGTCGGAGAACCAGGTTTACAGCATACTACGGAACTCCTTCAGTGTACGGGAGGTCCTGAGGTGCAGGAGGAGGCAGTTCCAGGCTTTGGCTGTGAGGTAGAAGAAGGAGCGTCCTCCCACTCTGCTGTATTGTATGCAGGGGAAATGGCCAGCAAGAGGGAGGCAGAGCTGAGGTGTCTGGAGGGTTTGTGGTATTGCAGGCAGTGGTTGATGTAGGTGGGCCTGGAATTGTGCAGGGCCTTGAACATGTCGGTGTTGAGTTTGAACTGGCATCTCTTCTGAACTAGAGCCCTGTGGAGTTTTTTTGAGCTGGGGGTGATGTCGGTACAATAATGGAGATCCTGGAGGAGTCTTGCAGAAGTGTTCTGGATGGTCTGTAGTCTTAGAACTACGTGGGCCTCGATTCCTAGGTAGAGGGTGTTTCCATTGTTTTTGTTTAGTTGACTATGGGAGTGGGCGAAGAATTCTGCTCTGCTTGTGGAGTTCGTGGAGTTTTCCCCACTACACATTCTGTGCAGAGTGTGGAGTTCCAAAAACTCCACAAAGTGATGAGGAGCAGAGTTTTTTCTCTAGCTTGCGCTCGCAATTGTTAAGTTTGTAAGTGCGAACAAGAGAAATCGCTAAGCTGGTGACCGTGAGTAAGATTTCTGAATACGAGCGGTCGTGGTAGGCCACAACTTCTCGCAATGAGAAAGCTACCACTCACATTGAGGAAGCTACCGCCTGAGTACAAAATCTACCCGAGCGACAGAAAGAAGTTAGCACACTCTGGCGCTCTGCATGATGCCATTCACCCTGATTTTACAGTGCAGTAGAAACTCCTGGCACTGAAAATCAGTGCAAACAGTGCAACTTACCCAAACTCTGCTGATCGCGGAGCTTCGAATAGTGCAGTGGAGTTTTTTGGCACTTCGCAGAGTTCCGCATTGCAGAACTCCATGAACTCCACCCAGTCCTAGTCAACTGGTGATGAGGGCTTGAGTGAAGGTGCATCTCTTGTTGTGGTGAAGCCTCTTGAACATCTTACATAATATGTGCAAGATGAAGAAGCAGGAGAATGACACTGCATTGACTTGGGACCTCATGGTAAGTTTGCTGCCCAGAATGATACAGAGATTCCTGGTGTGCTTAGCTGCTGCTGGATTGGGCCCCAGTTCTGTGGGCCTCCGGGAGGCATCCCACAGGGAGTTGTCTGCTGATGATCAAGACTTCTGTATTGTCTGTGTTGAACTTGAGGCAGTTATTACTCATCCAGTTGGTGATGCTAGTCATGCATTGGTATAATTGGTTCTGGCGGCAGTGGGGTTATACTGTTGAGTAAGCAGAATCTAACTATGTTGACAAGTGGGTACATGTAGATGTTGAAGAGAGTGGGGATGAGTAATAAGCCTTGAGGGATGCTGCAGATGATTGGTTTGGATTTTGAGGTGAAGGGTAAAAGGTAGACTCATTGTTTTCTGGTGGTGAGGAAGGAGGCAATCCATCTGATGGCGGCTCCTTGGATGCCTACTTTGTGAAATCTGGAGATGAGCATGTGGTGAGACACTGTCAAAGGCTGCTGAGAGATCTAGGAGATACAGGTGGGCTCCCTCTCCTTTGTTGTTCATCTGTGGCCGTGATCAGGGCTGTCTCAGTGCTGTAGTTGCTGCGGAATCCATATTAGGAGTCATCCAGGAGGTGACTGTGCTCGAGGTAGATTATAGGAAACAAAGAGATGAGTCTGTAGTTGCACATCTTCTTGGTGTCTGCCGGAGGTTTCTTCAGCTGCGGTTTGATTTCTGCATGCTTTCAGTCTTCCGGGAACGTGGAAGAATCCAGTGAGGTGTTGAGTAGGGTGGAAAGTTTGAGGGTGATCCTAGATGCTCTGAGGTTGATGATGTGGTTGGCGAATAGGTAGGATGGGGACCCTCAGTGGATGGATTTCATTATGGTGATGGTGTCTTGAATGGTGAAGTTATTCTAGGTGGTTAGCTATGGGATGGTCATGTGTGTGACGATATGACAGTTTAAAAAGTATTCTGGCTTGAGTTGGGGGTTGAAGTTTCCGTCAATTTGTCCTGGACGAAATCTGTGAGACTGTTGCATAAGTACAGAGAGGAAGAGATGCTGCTTGTTGCCGCTGTATGGTTGGTGAATTCCTTGACTATGCAGAAGAGCTCCTCACTGTAATTAGGGTTGGCTTGATTATATGATGCCAGTGCTTTTTTTTCATCTCACATATTTGGTGGTGGTATAGGTACTGATTTGTAGGAGGTTCTTTCAGATGAGACTTTTTAGGTGCCCCACCTTCTCTTGAGGTGCTAGCAGTGGCACTTGGCTGTCCTCAATGTACCAGCTGGCTTGTTTGGTGGATCTTCTGTGTTTAGTGTTCTTGATGGGTGTGATGATGTCAGTGCAAGCAGTGATTCAGATGTTGAATCTTCTGACTTACTGGTTCATGTTGTTGTGGTGTTTGGTTGATATTAGACCGGGCATCCTTGGCATGGTGTTCCCTATCCTTTTGCCTGTGCCACCTGTATTTTTGACTGTGTGCTGGATTTAATTTTTGCTGGTTTTTGGTACTCTGATCACTCTACCCCTGCTGCTTAGTTCTAAAGTGCACATGCTCCCTGTGTAAATTGTGATTATGATTGGTTGTTCATGATTGTCATATTTTATTTACTCATAAGTCCCTAGTATAGTGCACCATGTGTGCCCAGGGACTGTACATCAAATACTACGAGTGGGCCTGCTGCACTGATTGTGCCACCCACATGAGTAGCTATCTAAACATGTCTCGGACCGGTCATTGCAGTGTCTGTGTGTGCAGTTTTAAACTGCAAGTGACGACTTGGAAAATGCACCAACTTGCCAGGCTCAAACCTTCACTTTTAGTACATGTGAGACACCCCTAAGGTGGGACCATGGTAGCCCCATGGGCAGGGTGCAGTGTATTTAAAAGGTAGGACATGTACTAATGTGTTTTACATGTCCTGATAGTAAAATACTGGCCAATTCCGTTTTCACTATTGCAAGGCCTATCTCTTCCATAAATTACCATGGGGATTTTCTCAAAATATCTCAAAGCATAATTTCCCATTGGGAGCAGAGAGAGATGTGGAGTTTAGGGTCTCTGAACTCACAATTTAAAAATACATCTTTTAGTGAAGGTGGTTTTTAACTTTGTGTGTTTGGAAATGCCACTTTTAGAAAGTGGGCATTTTCTGCATAACCACTCTGTGCCTCTGGCTGGCTGGACTAGAGTAGGATAAGAGCTGATACTTGCACCTGAATAGGGCTGTGCATGTCCTTACACAATACGGTCTCCAACCCTCTAGGGTGTGTCTGGGACCAGGGCAGGAAAGGCAGGGTCTTGCACACTGCAAAGACTTTCCTTCGAAGTTTGCCCACTTCAAAGGCAGAAATGAGTATAAATAATTGACCCAAAACCCCAGACTTTTAGAACACTTCTGGTTCAAGAGTAGACTCCGCCAAGGAGAAGAGCTGAAGAGCTATGAGGAGGAGTACTGCCCCTTTGCTATGTGTGTGCTTTGCTGGGTTGGCCTGCAATTGATGCTTCTGCTTTGGAGAGGACAAAAACTGGACTTTGCTGTGTGTCCTGCTTGTGAAGTTTCCCCAAGGGATTGACTGAGCTCACCTTCTGTTAAAAAGTTACAGGGACATCAAAGACTTCATCTGCCAGCCCCTTGGTTCTCTTGCTGAGAACCCTGACTTGCCAATGTCGAAGCCAAGATGTCGAAGCCAAGTCAGAGTATTTCAGATCCAGACAATTCAGGAAACAAACCGAGACCAGCCGCTCTTCTTTAGATTACTTTTAATAAGAACTAATAAGACACAATAAGAAATACATGTACATGGAGACTGAGCGGGCAAAATCCAGCTCAAACAGTCTACCCAAAGAAGTAATGCATGATCTTTTATAGCATTAAATCGCAGACATATTAATACATTTTCATTGGTTCTTGATAATGTCGTATGATAAAACGTTTTCTATATAGCACACGTGATGCTCCATATAAGGGTTAGAATGTTGGACAGGAAGCTTGCACAATGTCCTCTGAATCAAATGTCTTGTGATACATCTATATGTGGAGAAAGAGGAACCATAAGTGCATACGTTAGTACTTTTAGCAGTGAGGATTTCGCAAGCTAGCATGCGGTGGTGTCTTGTGATGGCCGTCAGTTTAGCAAGCCTTGCAACATAATGCATTTCAAGCACAATAGAAATTTCTTCAAGGCCTAGTTAATTCAACATTGTAATGTGTTCAACAGAAACAGGCCTGTATTTTCATTGTGTATCACAGGGTCTACTAGGTCCAAATGGATCCAGGAGAACGTGATTCCACATTCCGCCCTCTGATACCCAATGAAAACACTCATTGACAGTTTAATCATCCTGATGGACAGGTGTCATTTCAATAGCATCATCTTCCCTGGCCTCATCCTCATGCCTTCTCTTATGATGGTGCTTAGTGTCCTTATGACACATTTTCTTCATTAACATGTTCAAACAGGAAGGACACACCCTTATCAACACACATAATGTTATAAATCCTACTATTCCCACCACCTGTACTTCTATCAGCCAGGATCCCCAACCACGGAACCATGCTGCAATGTCCTTTAGTATTCCTCCTATTTCCGTCACATCCGTCACATCCGCCACTTTCCTTGCTCCTTCGTCTACCACCTCTATTTTCCCTATTGCCATCCTCACATTCCCACTGTTGTCTGGTATTAAAACACAGCATTCCTGATGGATCACGTTACATACACCACCGGCTCTTGCTAAAATGATGTCTAATGCAAGTCTGTTCTGTATTACAACAGCTCTTAAGTCTGTAAGTTCTTCAGTAATGTTACCTAAGGCTGCTGCAGTAGAACTTGCTAATGTTTCTACCAATACTGCCAATCTGTGTATTTGATATTCTGAATGCGCTATTCCTAATGGCATCACAAATATTCCTTCCACTGCTATGAACCTATCCAACCAAGTAGGTGCCCTTTTTCTTCGTACCCTACCGGGTGCCTTTTGTGTTGCATTGGTCAAATTTGTTATATGCAACATTCGGGGTAGTACGAACGCCAGGTAGCAGGAGCCCTGCCACCCTGCAGGCAGTCTAAAATATGCAGATGTCCCGCATACTATGTATATTCCCCTTGGAGCTGAGAGACCTATAGACAAACCTTCTGGGCCCTTCCGTATGTTATCCAAATCAGAGTATTTGGAGCAGGTGCTTTCTCCTACATTTATGCTGCTCTTATTATGGTTGGGGAGGTGTATGTTAGGGCATTTCATTACTGGTGTAACCATTCGACACACCTTATCATAAAATGTATTTGGCCTTGGGATGCTGCCTTTGAGGTATCGAAAACACCATGACCCCTTTTTCTCCTTATGTATAGAAAGGGACATTTGTGATATATCTATGTTCTTCTCCCCCTGTACATAACCCTCATCCCTTCCTATGTTGAATGCTTCCAGTAGCTCTGTTTCACCTTTTTCCGGTACAAGTTGTCCACACACACCCATCCTACCTCCTCCTTTACTTTCTCTTCCCGCCCCACTGTTTCCCTCCTTTAATCTCTCTTTTCCAACCTTCCTCTTCCTTTTAGGTGGCCTTCTCTTTATAGTCCCATTTACTTCCTTTGCAAACATGCTGTTTAGTATGTGACATGAAGCATACTGAGGAAGAGGAATCTGGGCGTAATCTGTCCTTCCCTGGGCAGAGGTGGGTATATGTGTACAAATATAGCAATCAGACACATTTGCCAATTCCTTATAAAATTTCACCATTTGCACAAATGCATTATCCCTGTAATTGTTCCCATCTTCCTCCCATTTGGAATATTTTATCCACTGTGTCCTGTTCCCCACCCTTTCTACCACACTAGAGTTCTCCCCTTGTTCTTGTTTCACTGCAATGGTAATCCCTATTTTATTTACACTGTTATTTATATAATGTTCTTGGTCCAGATATGGGATTTGTATTTCTTCATGATATATAATAAGTATTATAGTGATAATTATTGCTGGAACAGGGGTACATATGGCAGTTAGTACCATAGGCCACTTTTTCTCTTTTCTTCTTCTTCTAGGCATTATTCTATTCCAAGTGTCACAACTTGCACTTGTTTAGTTCTTGTCTGTTAATCTCTTATTCTCTGTATCTTCTTGTTGGTACGTCACAGAGTTGTGTCAGAGGTTACTAGCACTTGAACCCACTTGCATGATATACGTAGATATTCAGGTAAGACCCGCTTGCACCCATCCCTCTCCTGAGGTGTGCAGCACGAGCAGTCTATGAAGAACTCTTTGATGGACCCGCTTGTGTCTCCTGACTCCTGTAGGAGCGCAGCACGAGCAGCCCTGTAGTCTCACCGCAGGACCCGCTTGCACCTCCTGACTCCTGTAGGAGTGCAGCACGAGCAGCCCTGTAGTCTCACCGCAGGACCCGCTTGCACCTCCTGACTCCTGTAGGAGTGCAGCACGAGCAGCCCTGTCAGTGTTGTTTGGTGTTTCTTGTTGATCGAAGGTTGTACCCCTGCGGTGCAGGTGTGACCTTTATGGGTACCGCAGGTGGTGGCTGGATGACCTCAGGTTCAATAGCTCTCTTGGTGTGTGAGCTGTGGATCCAATATTTGAGACCCTCACACTTGACTGCTGTGGCTGTTGTCAGTAGGACTTGGT
The DNA here is from genome assembly GCF_031143425.1 of Pleurodeles waltl. Lineage (NCBI taxonomy): Eukaryota > Metazoa > Chordata > Amphibia > Caudata > Salamandridae > Pleurodeles > Pleurodeles waltl. The sequence continues at coordinate 1,003,799,575 of NC_090444.1, forward strand.
AAGGCCCTTTCCACCGTGGTTGAAGGCAATGGCGCCTAGTGTGGGCCTTGACCCAAACCCAGTTGCCAGGCAGTAGTCCGTGTTCTGGTGGCGTTCCTCCTTCTGGCAGGGCCTGCAGTACCTGGCGGTGAAGACAGCGTAACGTCTCTGTTATCTTCCTGCAATATTGTAACAAAAGATCTTCTGTTATTGCCAATGGGGCAACTGACATGTGGCCTGGAATATTCATGGGGCGCCCAAATAGCACCTCATGGGGACTTAATTTTGTGACTCTATCAGGGGTACTTCTCATAGCGAGGAGGGCTAATGGTAATGCATCAATCCAAGATAGTTCAGTCACTGCGCATATCTTCCCTATTCTGTTTTTCAACACCCCATTTTTTCTCTCTACTGCCCCTGCTGCAGGTGGATGGTATGCTCAATGCAACTTTTGTGTTATTCCCAGCCCTTTGCAAAGGCCCTGAATAACATGTGAAATGAATCCTGGTCCATTGTCTGAACTTAATAGAATCGGCACCCCAAAACGTGGTATTAACTCTTTTAAAAGGCACTTAGCCACAGTTTGTACATCACAGTTCCTGGTGGGGAATGCCTCAGTCCATTTGCTGAACATACAAACTATTACCAAAACATATTTTAGCTTGTATACCAGGGGCATCTCAATGAAGTCCATTTGGAGGCTCTCAAAGGGTCCATGTGGCAGTGGAAAATGGCCTGAAGCGGTTGGTGTACCTTTTCCCGTGTTGTACTGTGCACAAACCGTGCATCTCTTACATATATGTTCTGCATATTGCCGAAATTTGGTATTAAACCAACATTGTGAAAACAATCGTATCATTCCATCCCTACAAACATGTGAGGGGCCATGGAAAAGGCGTGCCATAGAGGACAGTAATGTGGATGGTAGACATATTTTACCATTGGGTCCCACCCACACACCCTCCCCGTCTGTCTTGCAACCACCCTTTTCCCAATCTGTTAGTTCTGACCCGTCAGCCTGCTGTTGAACACATTTTGGATCAAAATATGTACTTTCCTCCTTAGCTATTGTGGTGGGTTTAACCTGGACCATTACATACTCACACCCACTGAGGGCTATTCTTCGTGCCTCTTTGTCAACAAAAGCATTTCCCACAGAAACATAGTCCTTAGCAGAAGTGTGGGCTGCACATTTTACAATTGCAATTTTTCTGGGCAATAGTAGAGCTTGCAACAAGGCAACAATCAATGAAGCATGTTGTATGTGTTGGCCTGCTGAAGTGAGAAATCCCCTCATTGCCCACAGTTGACCGAAATCATGAGTGACCCCAAAAGCATATTGGCTGTCTGTGTAAATATTTGTTGTCTTTCCCGCTGCCAATTTGCATGCTCTGATTAGTGCTACTAATTCTGCTGCCTGGGCACTTTTAATCTTTGGTAGCCTTCCTCCTTCAAGTAATCTTTTGGCCGTCCCCACAGCATAGGCTGCTTGTAGCATCCCTGTGTGGTCCCTAATGCATGAACCATCCACAAACAAATCACCCTCGGCCTCAGGGAATGGGGTGTCTCTGAGATCTGGCCTCACCTTGGTGTGTGTGTCGACTGCCATAATACAATCGTGGAAAAAATTATCTATGGTGGGATCATCGTGATCCATTTCGGTAGGCAACAGGCAGGAGGGATTCAATGTTGTGCATCTCTTTATCCTTATATGTGGTGTCAATAGTGTCAACTCATAGCGTGAGAGGCGAGCATTTGTCAGGTGCTGGGTCTTAGTGGTAGTTAGTAATGTGTCAATTGCGTGTGGGACATGTAACACCAAAGTATGAGCCAGGACAATGTTTTCTGATTGTTCCACTGCTAAAGCGGCTGCTGCTTCTGCCTTCAGACATGGGGCAAGACCTGCTGCTACTGGGTCCAGGGTAGCCGAATAGTAAGCCACTGGGCGGTAGAAGGTGGCGTGTTTTTTGTGCCAAAACCCCTAAGGAGCAACCACCTTTTTCATGGCAAAATAAATGGAAATCTTTGGTGTAATCTGGGAGGCCTAATGCTGGTGCCTCACACAATGCTAACTTTAATTTCTGAAAAGCCTCTTCACAGTTTTCTGACCATGGTACTTTGTCTGGCACATCCTTGTGTGTTAAATTCAAAAGTGGTCGTGCAATCAGGGAGAAATTCGGTATCCAATGCCTGCAGTAACCTGCCACTCCAAGGAAAGCCCTCACCTCCTTCTGTGTTTGTGGCCTGGGGTGCTGAGTTATTGTTGCTATCCTATCTCGTAGCAATCTCCTGGACCCTGGTGACAGTTCGTGCCCTAGGTACTTCACCTTTGATTGGCAGAACTGCAACTTCTTTTGGGAGACCTTATGTCCTTTTATGGCAAGGTGACAGAGTAGGGCCACGGTGTCCTGGACACACGCTTCCCGTGATGGTGAGGCTAGCAACAAATCATCAATGTATTGTATCAAAGTTGATCCTCCTGCAAAGTGCAATGATGCCAAGTCTGCTCTTAAAGCGTCTGAGAATAATGTTGGACTGTCCACAAACCCCTGAGGGAGACAAGTATATGTTAGCTTTTTATTTTTGTACGTAAAACAGAATAGACCCTGAGACTCCATATGAAGAGGCACTGAGAAAAAAGCGTTACTGAGATCTAGGACTGTGAAGTGCGAAGCTGTACTGGGAATGTGTGATATGATGGTGGCTGGGTTGGGAACCACAGGGAATGATGGTATAACTGCCTTGTTCAGTTCCCTAAGATCTTGAGTAAATCGGTATACCGGGGACCCATCTGGTCCTCTTGTTGCCTTTTTCACGGGGAGAATAGGAGTGTTGCATGGGCTGTGTCGTACCTCCCGCAGTATTCCCTTCTTTAAAAGCTCTTCTATTACTGGAGATATCCCCTCTTCTCCCTCTTTGGCTATTTTGTATTGTGGCACCTGTGGTAGACGGGCTCCAGGGCGCAGTGTCACTCGCACTGGGGGGCAATCTAATATTCTTCCCACATCATTTGGCCCCTTTGCCCACACTTCACTAGGGACCAAGTCTTGTAATTCTTGTGGGAGACTTTGTTCTTGTCCCTTACCTCTGGAGTCACATCCCATGAAAGCCTGTAATGCTATCCCATTCTCCTTGCTTTCCAGGAAGATCCCTTCAGGTGAGTAGCTGATCGTGCACTGTAACTTACATAGGAGATCCCTTCCTAGCAAATTAACTGGACAGTGTCTCCCAAAAATAAATTGATGATTTACAGTAATAGGGCCTACTTTGAATTTCAATGGTTGTGTTAAGTATTCACTCATAGGTTGTCCAGTCAAACCTACGGCTGTTATTTGAGTTGCTGATAATGGTGCGTTGGGTACATCAGAGGCCTTTAGCATTGACATAGCGGCCCCAGTGTCAACTAAAAAAGGCACAGTTCTGCTTAGCACTGTTCCATCTACATATGGACCTTCTTGATCAACCGACAGTACTGGGCCTGTGAAATGTGTCTCCACAGGAGGTGGGTATGGAAACCCATGTCCCCCCTGAGGTGCCTGTGGTATGTCTTGATATGTACCCCACCCCGCACAAGCCGGGTCATTTACTGTGGCAGCATCATATGCATTGTTAGTATAAGTTGGGGGTAGTAACTGTTGTGTCCCGTATTGTATACTGCCCTGTTGTTGTCTCTGCTGACCTCTACTTCTTTGTCCCCTGGCTAAAAAGGGGCAATCTGCCTTCCAGTGTCCCTGTTGGTTACAGTGGAAACAGGTGGTACCTGGCGGGGGTGTGAAAGGTACCCGTTCACCCAGTCCTCTGCCCCTGCCCCTTCCCCTACCCCTGCTTTGATTATTATTGTAAAATCGTTCTTGTGCCACTATTAATTTTACTGTATCCTTCTTCAATTTCTCATCATCTGCCCTTTGGATATTTGTTTGATAGTCTGCGCAATACCTGGCTGCTGCTAACACTTTGTCAATGGGTTCTTGTTGCCAACACACAAAAGGCGTTTTTAAATGAGTTAGTACAGGCTGCTGTAATCCATATATAAAGTTGGTCACAAACGCAGGCATCGCCTCACCCAGTGGGTTCCTCATTCCACTACTCTGCTGGTAGACCTGTAGAAGGCGGTCATAGTAACTTGTCACACTTTCATTCTTCTCCTGTTTTGTATGTATTATTTTAGACCAATCAACCTTTTCCTCTGGTACTTTTTCTCGTATGTATTTCATCACCTTGTCTCTTGCTGTCTCTACCTCTTGTCCCAGTGCCCCCCCTTTTCCCCTCACTGGTTCCTCTGCCGGCCATCCTACCACCTTCTTACAATCTTCCCATAAATCTCATGGTATTAGTATACTGAATAACATGTTCAAATCCTTCCACAACATTTCTCCCATTGCCACTATTCTATTCAATTCTGTGTACCATTTGTGTGGCTCATCGCGTAATTTTGGGAAGTCTTTGGCGAAGGAAAACAGGTCAGCTCTATGCCAAGGTACATAGACATATGTTGGGGTATGGCCATCCTCCCCTAAGGAGGACGAAGGTACCTCTCTCAGAGGCATCATCTTTGTCTGTACCTGTTCTGTCCCTTCCTTATTTTTCTCTAGGCTCTGCAGAACCTGAGCTGCTTTTAACCCTTCTTTCAATTCTTTCCATATCTGTAATTTTAAAATAGCGTATTCCAGTTTTTCAGACAATTTGTCGTTACTCCAGGATGGCACGTCTGCATCTGTGAAACTCATTTGAGAAGGTGTCCCAACTGTATTCTGTTGGCAGGGGATTTGTGCTGTTAGTGTAGTGAGCATATATCTGGTGTATCTCAGGGCCTAGGGCCATCAGTTCTGATTGCGCCATGGCTAAAAGTTCCCCTCTGTACTCCCTATTGTTATCTCTTTCTACTTCCGCAAATGTCTGTCTTTTATCAATGAGATCTGTGAGTATGGCACGACAATTTTTTCTGTCTGATTTCAGGAACTTAGGGGGTCATTCTGACCCTGGCGGTAAAATCCGCCAGGGCCAACGACCGCGGGAGCACCGCCAACAGGCTGGCGGTGCTCCCTTGGGCATTCTGACCGCGGCGGTACAGCCGCGGTCAGAAACGGAAAACCTGCGGTGTACCGCCGTTTTTCCGCTGCCCTGGGGAATCCTCCATGGCGGCGCAGCTTGCTGCGCCGCCATGGGGATTCCGACCCCCATACCGCCATCCTGTTCCTGGCGGTTTTGGCCCCGTCGCACCCGTTCCACTCCGCCGGCTCCATTCGGAGCCGGCATCCTCATGGAAGGGTGTTTCCCGCTGGGCTGGCGGGCGGCCTTCTGGCGGTCGCTCGCCAGCCCAGCGGGAAACCCAGAATACCTGCGGCGGTCTTTTGACCGCGCAGCGGTATTCTGGCGGTTCCAGCCAGGCCGGCGGCTTCCGCCGCCGGCCGGGGTCAGAATGACCCCCTTAGTCTTTCTTAGTGTGCTGGGAGAAGCACTCGGTGTACCGTATGGTGAATTTCCTTTCATTTGTGTTGCTGTGAGGCTGTTCCTCCTTTCAAATAGACTTCCGTCTAAAAACCTCGTAAAAATATCAATGTTATGCTTCGTGTGGTGTGTGAAAATACATATCTCCCATATCAGCTCATGCAATCCCTTTATCCCTTCACTACTGTCCCTGGACGCGTCTTGGAACTGCTGTTTCCAATGTGTATTCAACAATTTTGGTCCATTTCCTTTCTTTGTAGCCTGCGCCAACAAACTGTCACTTTCCTTGTTCGTTTTCTGAGCAATGTGGGCCACTTCCTCTCTGACTTCCTGCAGCATTTGAAAGTCTTTCAATCGGTCAAGGTTCATTTTTGTTAGTTCCTCTTTTATTAAACCATGTGCAAGCTCACGGGCTGTAGTTTTCTGAGCCAGAGATAGCTCATGAGGCTCTGTACCTGTCGCTAAGTGCTCAACGTGCACTTTTTTCTGAGCCAGAGATAGCTCAGGAGGCTCTGTACCTGTCGCTAAGTGCTCAACGTGCACCTTTTTCTCCGAACTCACTGTTTTGTTCTCATTACCTAACCTCCCCATCAGTATGTCTTCTATGAGGGCGTCCTCGGTCTCTTCCTTTGTTGTTCCCTGCATACTGTGTTCCTGTGATGGTGCACCTACCACAGGAAGACATGGGAATGTTCCTACCATATCGAGCATTTTATCCCTCCGCTCCTCCCTCTTCTCATTTCTCTGTCTTTCACAATAAAATCCGTCTTTCAACACCACCAATTCCTTGCACACCTTAGCTTTTATGTCGTTTGTATGTCGGAGGTCTCGTAGGCAATAGTCCCAGGATTGAAAGAGTCCCATTCCAGGTTACGAGTCTTACGTCCTTTTAGAATCAGCATTTGTCTCAAGTATGACAACTTGTTCATGTCATATGTGCCATTACTTGGAAACTGTAAGTCGGGTCGCCTTGCCGTCAGCCTGTGCCATTTGTCAAGAAACATTAATGCATGTAGTCCTTGCTTAACAGCTACTTGGTAGGCAGGACTATCCCTAGGGGGTGTGATTTGGTGTGTGTCCAAATGTTCCTTACTAAAGGGGTTCCCCATAGCTAAATAAAAGGTCACTGCTTTCCCTTACCACTTCACGTAAACAGTACAGTCACACCAGGAAACACCAGGGAGTCGGCTATTTCTGCCGCTCATATCAAATGACACATGAGGAAAACCCACACTCAAATCAGCACTGCCAACTGCATTTGTTATTAGTGAAGCGGAGAGTTTGTCTGCAATCACACAACAGTACACGCAGCCTTGTTCACCGCAAGCATGCACAAGTTTGGAATGAAAAAAAACAGTGCCAAGGTGCTGGTGACGGCGTACACTGGCGTCCTTTTAGCGAATAAAAGATGACAGGAAAGTCATGAGAGAAAGGAAAAGATCCCACACCCTTGCTTTCCTGCCCTGAGACAGGGTGCGGCTGTATGGGATTAGAACCCGGACCAGATCCGTGGGGGGTGACACACAGTTAATGCAATAATGGTGAACAGTGCACTCAATCACATATAGGACAATACGATAACAATATAACAAAAACAGGTACTTGCCCTACGTGATGGTCATGCCTCCCACCCTTTGTGCTGGTGAGTGGTGACAGTAGAGTGTGGTGCGCAGGCAGACCCTGTCAGTCGTATTAATCAGTCACTGTAACGGTACTGGCGGGCGTAATGCTCCTGAGTTCTGGTACAATCGCAGCTTGAGTCAGTCAGTTAATACACATCCCCTTCCTCACTATATCCTCACTACTATCCTAACACATAATTCAACCACCCCGTCTATCTCTCCATCTAACCAGCAGGAGAGAGAGAGAGAAAGAGAAGAAAGAAGGAAGGAGAAATTCAATACGATGCCCCCACAGAGCACAACACCGCAATGCTATCAGCGCAGAGAGAGAGAGAAAGTAAATAAATAAATATGCGAGAACACGGCCCTGCCTGCCTTGCCTGCTCCACTGGAGTGGACACCTACCACTCAATCAATCACCGGGCACAACCTGCCCTTCCTGCTGGGGTGGACAATCACCACCCCCTCTGGCCAAAGTATTCCTCCCCAGCCCCTCCGGCTGGGAAATGCTGCCCCAACCCTTTCCGGTTGGGAGCTGTGGCCACACAGCGCCGTCCGCTGTGTACCGAGACCATACCACTAACAGTCTCACACATGTAGCGTCGCTGGATAATCAGAAATCCTTGGCTAATATGTACAGCAACTACTGAACCATGAATTCCTTAGCACTGAGAACAAAAGAGGGAAGGAAATGGCGCAATAAGGCAGAAACGATGATATCAACACAAAACTCCAGCACGCGGCCATCTGAAGGCCATCATCTGAATGTCGGAACGAGGTACTCTAGAAGAGTCTGAAATAATGGGGACAGGAACATCTGCATGCCACCGTATACAAATAACAAACATAACAAAAAAGAACAGCAGGCTAATAGGAATAGCATATAGTACAATTATCCACAACTCCATTTAGAAGTGCAAACGTAAATCACCCCACCACCTCCCCCCTATACAACACCCTCTGCGAACAGAGGGAGAGAGAGAGAGAAGAAGAGGGAAACAAAAAACTCAAAACATAAACAGACGGGACTGAGGAAATGACAGATACTCACGACAGCACCAACACCCTGCCCCGGAGGGGGCCCGACCAGCCCAAAACGCCGTTGCCCCCCTCCGCAGAGAGGCAGGAGCTGAGCCTGTGATATCGTAAATCGAATCGCAATTCTCCACCAGATGTCGAAGCCAAGATGTCGAAGCCAAGTCAGAGTATTTCAGATCCAGACAATTCAGGAAACAAACCGAGACCAGCCGCTCTTCTTTAGATTACTTTTAATAGGAACTAATAAGACACAATAAGAAATACATGTACATGGAGACTGAGCGGGCAAAATCCAGCTCGAACAGTCTACCCAAAGAAGTAATGCATGATCTTTTATAGCATTAAACCGCAGACATATTAATACATTTTCATTGGTTCTTGATAATGTCGTATGATAAAAACGTTTTCTATATAGCACATGTGATGCTCCATATAAGGGTTAGAGTGTTGGACAGGAAGCTTGCACAATGTCCTTTGAATCAAATGTCTTGTGATACATCTATATGTGGAGAAAGAGGAACCATAAGTCCATACGTTAGTACTTTTAGCAGTGAGGATTTCGCAAGCTAGCTTGCGGTGGTGTCTTGTGTTGGCCGTCAGTTTAGCAAGCCTTGCAACATAATGCGTTTCAAGCACAATAGACATTTCTTCAAGGCCTAGTTAATTCAACATTGTAATGTGTTCAACAGAAACAGGCCTGTATTTTCATTGTGTATCACAGGGTCTACTAGGTCCAAATGGATCCAGGAGAACGTGATTCCACACCAAGAGGTATCCACTCCAGTTCCTGGGTCCTTGGGAGTGAAGCCTGGCATAAAACAAGAAGAACCAGGCACACCGACTCCGGATGACTCCAGAACTGGCACCGCTGCCTGATGCCATGCCCCTGCCTGCACCCAAAGCCCTGAACCCCACTGAAGTGCGATGACCACGACCAAAACTGCAGGCCCGACATCACTGCAGCCCCTCTGAAGTCCCACAAAATCATGGGTCCTGAGTGCCGTGTTACTGACGTCTGTGACACCCTATTTCACCACAGCACCTGTGGCCCTGTGGAGTGACCGTGACCCTGCGAGGTCGTCCCATTGCGTCATGCCCCGCTGGACTCATCGACCTTGATGGATCCTAAGGAACCAATGCCTCACCACCTACGCTGCCTCACCTCTGCTGCCTCCATAAGGAACCAACGCCTATCCGCCCCTGCGTAGCAGTAAGGAACCAATGCCTTACCTCTTGCACAGCACACAGCCATATGGAACTGATCCCAACCTGGATCCAGTGACGTAAGTAGCGTTGGACTGTTGGGAATGTCTCCGTCACAGCGTGGTGAAAGCATCAGTTGGAGCTATTGTGTTTCTACGTGCTTTATTGTGATTTAGGGGGTGATTCTAATTCTGAATTCCACCCCCATTATACCGCTCCGCGGTCAGAAGACCGCGGAGGGTATTATGAGTTTTTCCCTGGGCTGGCGGGCGGTCTCCAAAAGACCGCCCGCCAGCCCAGGGAAAAACTCCCTTCCCACGAGGATGCCGGCTCGTAATCGAGCCGGCGGAGTGGGAAGGTGCGACGGGTGCAGTGGCACCCGTCGCGTATTTCAGTGTCTGCAAGGCAGACACTGAAATACCTTGCGGGGCCCTCTTACGGGGGTTTCACCAAGTAGTTGTTTTGGACAACTCTTAGCACCAGTAAAAGGTTGCGCAGGGTCCCTTTGAATAGGAGGGTCTCAGGTTCCTTGAGGGTAGCTATGAGTCCAACCATGCCTGTTGATTGTCTGCTAGGTAAAAACCTGGAGGATTCACCATGGTGTGAGGTGGAACGCAGGTCACACTTGGAGATGATATTTCTGCCTGAGTGGGCATGAGTGACTACTTGGTCTATGGCAGCCAGTGAGGGTGATCAGGAGGACCTGGAGACTGAAAGAGTGGCCCAGGTGTCTGCCAGGAAGAGAAAGAGAATTTCCATGGTCTGGGCGGAGGCTGAACCTGAGGGGGATGCCCTATATCCTACAGGGAACAAGCGGCCCGGACTGGGGGATGTGCCTGAGGTGACTCATTGGCCGCAAGAAGGGTGTACTACCAGGGAGGAGTTCTGTGAGAAGCAGAAGACATGCCCTTCTCATGAGGGTCGGCAGTGGCAGGCTGCAGACCAGGCAGCTTGCAAGTAGTCACATTGGATCTACTGGGAGAATGGGCTCCTGTATTGTGAGCCTACGTTTGCTGACCTTGGGGCAGCCTGAGTGCTGGTGGTACCTGAGCGCTTCAGAAAGTTCCTACTTGGTCTGGCTCATGATGTGCCTTTGGCAGGACAAAACATTTGAGAAGATTGTCACCCACTTTTTCTGACCCCAAATGCAAAGGCACTCTGAAGTGTATTGTAGGACTTGCCAGACCTGCCAGGCAAGTAGCAAGAGTGGGAGAGATGCAAGGCTCCTCTCTAACCATTCCCTATCATAAGCACCCTTTTTGAGAGGGTGGGGATCAACATTGTGGGGCCTCTGGACCCCAAGACGGCCATGGGCAACAGGTACATCCTGGTGTTGGTGGACCATGCTACCCGGTACCCAGAGGCTATTCCTCTGAGGTCAGTGACAGCACTCATGGTAGGCCTTGCATTGATGGGGATCTTTTCCTGCATGGGGTTTCCCAAGGAAGTGGTATCCAACCTGGGTAAAAAGTTCATACATACAGATACAAAGAATATGTGAAGGGAGTTTGGGGAGACCTTCAAGTTCACCACTCCTTATCAACCCCAAGGATATGGGTTGGTTGTAAGGTTCAACCGTACCCTGAAAGGCATGGTTGTGGGTCTGTCAGACTCCATGAGGCATAAGAGGGACATCCTCTTGCCATGCCTTCTCTTTGCATACAGATAGGTACCGCAGAAGGGACTTGACTGTAGTACCTTTGAGCTGCTGTACAGCACTCTATAAGAGGACCTCCTAGCCTGGTGAAAGAAGGGTGGGAGATAGCTCCCAGTAGGCCCCCCCAGGACGTAATTAGCTACATGCTAGTCTTCAGAAACCAGACTGCACGCTTCAGGAAACTCACTTGGGCGAACCTGGAAGCAAGCCAGCAGGATATGAACCGATGGTGTGACTAGAATGCCACTCTGGTTGTGTTTCAGACTGGCTGGAAATTGTGGGTTATGACACCAGTGGAGCCTCGTGCTCTACCGGACAAGTGGATTGGGACGTTTGAGGTGGTGGCGCGCAAGAGTAATGTCAACTACCTGGTGAACTTGCAGACTCCAAAGAACCCCTTGAGGATGCTACCTGTGAACCACCTCAAACCACATTTTGAGAGGTCTGACCTGACCATGCCCTTTGTAACAGGTGATGGGATGGAGGAGGAGGAGAGAGAACCTCTTTCTGACCACCTGCCTCTCAAAGAGCAAGATGGGTCTGGGGGGTGAACCTCTCCTCAACACTGACCCTGGAACAGCAGACAGACTGTTGCCAGTTGCTGGGGCAATTTGCCTCTCTGTTTTCTTTGACCCCAGGAGTCACCCATTTGTGAACCCACGATAAGCACACTGTGGCCAGTCCACCTGTGATACATACAATCTTCATGTTGACTGACAAGGTTAAAGCCAGCATCAAGAAATAGGTCTCCAAGATGCTAGTGTTAGGGATTATAGAGCTTTCCAGCAGCTCTTGGGTCAGCCCAGTGACCTTGGTCCGAAAGGCTGCTGCCCCAGGTGCCAACACTGATCTTAGGTACTGTATGGGCCACCATGGGCTCAATGCTGTTACTAAGACTGACACGCACCCCACCCCCAGAGCTGATGAGCTCAAAGATCGGCTACAAGCTGCCAAGTTCCTCAGTATATTGGACTTAACGTCCGGGTACAGGCATATTGCCTTGACTGAAGGGGCCAAAGAGAGGTCAATGGTTTCAGTGCCCAAGGGGCACTACCAGTTCCGGGTCATGCCATTTAAGTTGAAAAATGCCCCTACCACTTTTCAGAGGTTGGTCAACCAGGTCTTGGGCTGGAGGATTTCAGTGTCGCCTACTCTGGATGACATTGCAGTGTTCAGCTCCAGCTGGGAGGATCACTTGCATCCCTCTGGGAAGTGCTGAAGGCCTTGCAGAAGGCAGGCATCACTATTAAGGCCAGTAAGTGCCAGATAGGGCAGGGGTCAGTGGTATCCTTGGGCCACCAGATCGGGAGAGGCCAGGTGGCACCCCTACAACTCAAGATTGACACCATTCTGGCTTGCCCCCCCCAAGACCCAGACAGAGTTGAGAGCATTTTTAGTTCTCACCAGTTATTTCAGGAGATTTGTCAAGAGCTAAGACACCATTGTTGCTCCTTTGACTGAGCTGACTTCCAAGAAGCAGCCCGAGAAAGTGATTGGGACTGAGGCTTGTCAGACTACTTTTGATGCCCTGAAGGCAGCCATATACACAGCACCCACAGTGAAGGTACCCCACTTCTCCAAGGAATTCATTGTGCAGACCGATGCTGCAGAGCATGGTGTGGGGGCCGTTCTAGTAGAGCTAAATAAGGAGCCCATAGGCCAGCATGTAGCCTTTATTAGCAGGAGGTTACTCCCCAGGGAACAGAGGTGGAGTACAATTGAGAGAGAAGCTTCTGCTGTGGTCTGGGCACCCTACTTGTTTGGGACCCACTTCCGTGTTCAGACAGACCATAGACCCCTGAAATGTTTGATGCAGATGAGGGGTGAGAAGCCAAAACTATAGAGGTGGTCCATCTCCCTGCAGGGAATGGACCTTATGGTGGAACATCGCCCTGGTACAGATCACGCCATTGCCGATGGTCTGTCCAGATTCTTCCACCTTAGTGATGAAAACTCCCATGAGGATGGGTAGTTCTCCCCGCTCTTAGCTGGGGATGGAGGCATGTGTTAGATCTGGCATCCTTGTTCTCCCCTGTCTTTTTGCCTCTGCCTCCTGTATTTTTGACTGTGTGCTGAATTTCATTTTTGCTGGTTTTTGGTACTCTGAGCACTCTACCCCTGCTAATTAGTGCTAATATGCACATGCCTCCTCTGTAAATTGTGAATATGATTGGTTGTTCATGATTGGCATATTTGATTTACTAGTAAGTCCCTACTTGGACAGGGTGTAAACTGACTGCCAACTTGAAACCCCTTTTTTAACAGTCGGGTTGAGGGTGAGGATGTTGGTCCATTTGCTCTCTGAGGCTTTTTTCCAGCTACGACAAGCGGCGTTGGGTTGCATTAGGGGGAGGGCATCCACTGACAAAAAGTATGCAGTTGACAAAATATAAATCAGATTGTGTTCTTCTAGTTTAGATGATAATTACCTCACTGTCTGTCAACTGTAAGTAGCACACTCTAACTATCATTTCAATGTGCCAAGTGATGTGCTGAATGATGCGTAGAGGCACTTTCTGCAGGTAATGAAACTGATTGTAGCACCAAAACTTAGTCACATTAGACCAAGCTTTGCTACTGTCCACGATGCATGATCTCCTTGTGAGCCCCTCCAAACTTGGTATATACCATGTCAGTTACATATCAATACTTTGAGTGACCATGGAAGTAAAACAACGCAACAGAACACCCAATAGGGAATATTGTTACAGTGTAGTTTACTGAGACTGTACTCTAGTGCCCTGCCGATTTATTATTTCTCCAAATGATTTCTATCAATATTTATTGCAGACCATCATAAATGTCCCTCACCTTGATACCCATGGCATTGTAGTGCTGTTCTATGCCAATGATCTTCTTTTATTAGATTATATGACAACAGGCCTAAAAAGACCATTACAGACACTGACGGTCTATGCAAACAGAACACATTATCCTTTTGGAGGGTATTCTTCTGGAAATTACATCAGTGTCAAGTTGGGCAAGGGCATTTCCATAACATTAAACTTTGCTACAACCTGGCATGCCCCAGAGGCAGCATGGATAAAAAGTAAAGTGATTACACATAACATTGAGCCATATGGTGATTATGTTAGATTCTGCAAAGAGTGGGTTTTTACATTTTTAAATTAGCTGTCAAAAAATCTGTCACTGCTAGATGACTTATATGTTGTGACATATACACACCCTTATGCACTCTAATATAAGATATATACATTTTGACATTCAATGTGGATTTATAATTGTTTTTCCGATATGACCAATTATAAATTCTTTCTTTATATGAAAACATTTCCTGGGTGGATTTCAAAAAGTTTCGCTCTGAGCAATTATGCGGAGTTACAGAAAAACTCTGTGAGATTCCACAGAGTTCTGTGAGCAGGGGGAATCGGGCATGTTGTGCTGCTTGTGCTAAAGTTATGCACTGGAAGTTTCTTCTGTGCTGTAAAACCAGTGCAGACTGCACCACGCAGTGTGTCAGAGGGTGTTGCTTCTTTCTGTTGCCTGAGTAGATTTTTCTTTTATTTTCTTCTATCTTTCTCAATATGAGCGGTTGTCACCTCCTTTGTCCACCCGCATTGAGAAATCTCTCTGTGAGGCATTCTACCACTTAAAAATCATGCTAGGGGATGCAAATTCTCAATTGCACTCCCCAACTTAAAGTTGGCGAGCTGTGTGTGAGAAAAAACTCAGCCACTTAGCAGTTGGTGGAGTTTTGATTAAATTTCCCCCTCCAGTGGGAGTGCGGAGTAGGCAAAACTCAGCAAACTCTGCCGGCGGAGCAGATTTTTTTGCCCACCCGTTACAATCTTGGGAAAACAGACATTTCTACTGACCACATTCACACTCTGGATGCAGAAGTCAATAACAAAGAGGTTCTAAGTGTAGTCATTTGTGTTGCTTTTATAAATTACAAATGAACTGGAATGGTTATTAAACCTAATATTTTACTCTAAGGGAACTGAAGAACTTAAAAAATGTGTTAAATAAGAAGATGGTTTTGAAACAGAGGCTGAAGATATAGACAATTCTTTACTCTAGATCAAATGTATATTTGTAAATATGTAGTCAGGATCTTAATTAATTTTAATGATTCTTGAAGTTGAATTTCATCTGCTATTTTATGTGTTTGTGTTGATAAATATGATTTAAATTATTATATTCTTATTGTTGAAAATTATAAACATTTCTATAGCTTATTTTAAACTTTAATTATGTTTGTATGCAGTAGCACATTAAAGCTAGAGCAGTGCCAGGGCTTAACCCCTTCGCTGCCATGCCTTTTCCCCCTCCTGTGCCAGGCCTTATTTTGCCTATTTGGAATAGTTCTCGCTTAGGCCCTCATAACTTTTTGTCCACATAAGCTACCCACACCAAATTTGCGTCCTTTTTTTCCAACATCCTAGGGATTCTAGAGGTACCCAGACTTTGTGGGTTCCCCTGAAGGAGACCAAGAAATTAGCCAAAATACAGTGATAATGTTGTTTTTGTTTTTAAATTGGAAAAAAGGGCTGCAGAAAAAGGCTTGTGGTTTTTTCCCTGAAAATGGCATCAACAAAGGGTTTGCGGTGCTAAAATCACCAGCTTCCCAGCTTTCAGGAACAGGCAGATTTGAATCAGAAAACCCAATTTTTCAACACAATTTTGGCATTTTACTGGGACAGATCCCATTTTTACGATTTTGTGTGCTTTCAGACTCCTTCCAGTCAGTGACAGAAATTGGTGAGAAACCAATGCTGGATCCCAGAAACCTAAACATTTCTGAAAAGTAGACACAATTCTGAATTCAGCAATGGGTAATTTGTGTAGATCCTACAAAGGTTTCCTACAGAAAATAACAACTGAAATAAAAAAATATTGAAATTGAGGTAAAAAAACTGCCATTGTTCTCTACGTTTTACTCTGTAACTTTTTCCTGCGATGTCAGATTTTTGAAAGCAATATACCATTACGTCTTGTAGGTTCATCAAGAATCCTAGGTACCCAGAGCCAATAAATGAGCTGCACCTTGCAGTGGGTTTTCATTCCATACCGGTATACAGCAATTCATTTGCTGAAATATAAAGAGTCAAAAATAGGTATCAAGAAAACCTTTGTATTTCCAAAATGGGCACAAGATAAGGTGTTGAGGAGCAGTGGTTATTTGCAAATACTAGCATGTGAATTACAGGGCATTTCTCAAATAGACGTCTTTTTTACACACTGTCTTATATTTGGAAGGAAAAAATTTAGAGAAAGACAAGGGGCAATAACACTTGTTGTGCTATTCTATGTTCCCCCAAGTCTCACGATAAAAATGGTACCTCACTTGTGTGGGTAGGCCTAGTGCCCGCGACAGGAAATGCCCCCAAAACACAAAGTGGATACATCACATATTCTCAAAGAAAAGAGAGCTGTTTTTTGCAAAGTGCCTACCTGTGAATTTTGGCCTCTAGCTCAGCCGCCACCTAGGGAAACCTACCAAACCTGTGCATTGTTGAAAACTAGAGACCTAGGGGAATCCAAGATGGGGTGGCTTGTCGAGCTCTCACCAGGTTCTGTTACCCAGAATCCTTTGCAAACCTCAAAATGTGGCTAAAAAAACATTTTTTCCTCACATTTCGGTGACAGAAAGTTCTGGAATCTGAGAGGAGCCACAAATTTCCTCCCACCCAGCGTTCCCCCAAGTCTCCCGATAAAAATGGTACCTCACTTGTGTGGGTAGGCCTAGTGCCCGCGACAAGAAATGCCCCAAAACACAAAGTGGACACATCACATTTTCACAAAGAAAACAGAGCTGTTTTTTGCAAAGTGCCTAGCTGTGGATTTTGGCCTCTAGCTCAGCCGGCACCTAGGGAAACCTAGCAAACCTGCACAGTTTTGAAAACTAGACACCTAGGGGAATCCAAGATGGGGTGACTTACTTGTGGGGCTCTCACCAGGTTCTGTTACCCAGAATCCTTTGCAAACCTCAAAATTTGGCCAAAAAAACACTTTTTCCTCTCATTTCAGTGACATAAAGTTCTAGAATCAGAGAGGAGCGACAAATTTCCTTACATCCAGCGTTCCCCCTAGTCTCCGGATAAAAATGGTACCTCACTTGTGGGGGTAGGCCTAGCGCCCGCGACAGGAAGTGCCCCAAAACATAACGTGGACACATCAAATTTTTCACAAGGAAAACAGAGCTGTTTTTTGCAAAGTGCCTAGCTGTGGATTTTGGCCTCTAGCTTAGCCAGCACCTAGGGAAACCTGGCAAACCTGCACAGTTTTGAAAACTAGACACCTAGGGGAATCCAAGATAGGGTGACTTACTTGTGGGGCTCTGACCAGGTTCTGTTACCCAGAATCCTTTGCAAACCTCAAAAATTGGCCAAAAAAACACTTTTTCCTCTCATTTCAGTGAATGAAAGTTCTGGAATCAGAGAGGAGCGACAAATTTCCTTCCACCCAGCGTTCCCCCTAGTCTCCGGATAAAAATGGTACCTCACTTGTGGGGGTAGGCCTAGCGCCCGCGACAGGAAGCGCCCCAAAACATAACGTGGACACATCAAATTTTTCACAAAGAAAACAGAGCTGTTTATTGCAAAGTGCCTAGCTGTGGATTTTGGCCTCTAGCTCAGCCGGCACCTAGGGAAACCTGGCAAACCTGCACAGTTTTGAAAACTAGACACCTAGGGGAATACAAGATGAGGTGACTTGTGGGGCTCTGACCAGGTTCTGTTACCCACAATCCTTTGCAAACCTCAAAATTTGGCCAAATAAACATTTTGTCCTCTCATTTCGGTGACAGAAAGTTCTGGAATCAGAAAGGAGCCACAAATTTCCTTCCACCCAGCGTTTCCCCAAGTCTCCCGATAAAAATGGTACCTCACTTTTGTGGGTGGGCCTACTCCACACGAAAGGAAATGCCCCAAAGCACTATCTGGACACATCAAACTTATCAAATACAAAACTACCTGCTTTTGCGTGGGGGCACCTGCGTTTTTGGTCTTGGGCTCAGCAGCCTTCTAAGGAAACCTACCAAACACAGACATTTCCGAAAACTAGACACCCGAGGGAGTCCAGTGAGGTGTGACTTGCGTGGATCCCCCAATGTTTTCTTACCCAGAATCCTCAGTAAACCTCAAATTTAGCTAAAATAAAATCGCATTTTTCCCACATTTCTGTATGGGATCACTGCACTGGGACAAATTTCATACCACCAAATGTTTTCCCCAGTCTCCCGGTAAAAATGTTACCTCATTTGTGTAGGTGGGCCAAGTACTTGTGAAAGGGAAGAGCCAAAAACATGTCGTATTGAGGGGGAACTTAAGGGGGTCCAAAAGGGCAGTTTGCAAAATAACATTTTCAGGCTGACAAGTGCAGCAGAATTTTTATCGGTATAGATGAGACAATGCTGGGTGGTAGGAACTTTGTGGATTCCTGCAGATTCCGAAAGGTTTCATCACAAAAACGTGGGAAAAATGTATGATTTCCAGCAAAGTTGGAAGTTTGCAGAGCAAAGTGGGTACAAAAATGGTGCAGGGGCATGTGAAACACCACCCTGAAATCACCCAGATGTTTAGTTTTCAGATGTGTCTAGGTCTTGTGGATTTTTATACATAGCAGCGTCCCAAAGTCCATAAAGTGCAGCCCTCACCATTCCAAGTGGGACGATTCTGAGAGTTAGTCAAGCTCTCATGGCCCAAATGTAAAACCAAAATCCAAAATAAGCAAATGTCTTCTTGCTTGCTGTGGGATAAGATGTTTTAGAGTGCGGGGAAGAGCTGAAAGACTGTTACCCCATTCAGTTGGGGTGGGGGCATAACCAAGCCTATACTGGTTGGTGGCCACCACCCCAATATATATATTTTTTAATTCCCCACGCATCTAGTAGACTTTCTGCCCCTTTGGGGTGTGGATCAGGGGTAATTGCCCCATCTGCCCACTGGTGGGCAGAACAACTTTGTCTCCATTTATTTGGGGTGGGGGTATGGCCATACCCCCACCCTCTTATTTTGGAAACAAACTTCCCTGGTCTCTGGTGGGCTTTCCAAAAATAGGCCCATCTGCCCCCAAGGGGTGCAGATATGGCCAACAGTAATGTGCCCCCATGGGGAGCGACCCTTACCCAAGGGTCTGCCCCCCTAAAGAAAACACATGCATACACACACCAATCCCTGGTGTCTAATTGGTTTCTGCCACTCTTGGGGGCAGATGGGCCTAACAAAAATCAGCTGATCTGTCCCCAAAGGGGGCAGAAATGGTCTAAATACAATTCCCCCCCCCAGGGGAGCGACCCCTGCCTAAGGGGTTGCTCCCCACCTCTAAAAAAAAAAAAAAAAACTTTTTTTTTATCTCTGGCGCCTAGAGGTTTCTGCCACCACTGGGGGGGGCAGAAATGGCCTAAAATAAATTTGCCCTCTCCTTCTCTGGGGAGCGACCCTTGCCTAAGGGCTCGCTCCCCTTGCGTGAAATTGGCGCAAAAAAAAGATCCCCGGTGCCTAGTGGTTTCTGCTCCCCTTGGGGGCAGACTGGCCTCATACAAATAGGCCAATCCGCCCCCAAGGTGAGCAGAAATGGCCTAAATATAATTTGCCCCCTAGGGAGCGACCCTTGCCTAAGGGGTCGCTCCCCAACTATTTTTTTTTTTTTTAAAACACAAAAAAACAAACCAAAAAAATAATCCCTGGCGCCTAGTGGATTCTGCTTCCGCTGGGGGCAGAAAAGGCCTTGAAAAATATTGCCCCGCCTGGGGAGCGACCCTTGCGCAAGGGGTCGCTCCCATCATGCCAGTTTCCATTCAAAAATAAATCCCTGGTGTCTAGTGTGCATTTCAAAAGCCGGATCGCTTTACGAACCATCTTTTGAAATGCTCTGAGAGACTTCAAAGGGAAGGAAATTCCTTTCTTTCCCTTTGAAGCCTCTAAGGGCCCCATCAAATGATCAGAAGAGAAATGCTTTGCATTTCTCTTCTGATCGCGCTGGAAGCTGAGCTTCCAGCGCAATGGGGAAGTGGCCTCTGATGAGGTCAGCGCGCAAATGCGCACTGATGTCATTATACATCGCTGGGGGAGTCAGGGGAGTCGGGTGGAAAGGTAAGGGCTTCCCTTCCATTCCTGCCTTGGGGGGTGGAAGGGAAGCCCACAGAGGGAGCGCTAGCGCTCCCTCTGAGCTCAGTGCCGAGGACTTAATGGTTACATCCTCGGCACATGAGCACTGTGCCGTTGGATGTAACCATTACCTCCCCGGCCCAGAAGGGGTTAAGGATTTTACCACTATAAGATGGAGGTTAGTTTAATGTGCATTGTATCCAATGTGAACAGTCTGAATTGCTGACCAACATGGAGTAGCATGCAATTAAAGCAGCTTAATTTGTGTCTTAGGGTTATATGGCACATATAATAATTTGTCTTTAGATACTTTTCATACTATAGGTCAGTCATTTTTATGCCCTGTAAATAACTGATGTTATTACTCAATTTAATGGTGCTTCACCCACCAACCTCGCAAGAGTGATAGGTTGATTCTGCCTTGCCAGAAATCAAACTTGTTAAATTCAGATCACTGTAGAAAACAGGGCCAGTTGTTAAATCACTGCTCAATCTTTGCATCTTATATGAAATGATGATGATTGACCTGCAGAAATAAATATACAAACATAACATAGATAGAAAAATACACAAAGAAGAGAGGAATATCTAAAGATAAATTAATAAATTAGAAGGATGGTTGGATGAATTAACAAAGAAACAGATACACCAACAAACCGAAACAGAACAACAGACAAATAGACAGACAGACGGGTGGACCGGCAAGATGGATAGATAAATGGGTAGATAGATAGATAGATAGATAGATAGATAGATAGATAGATAGATAGATAGATAGATAGACAGACAGACAGACAGACAGACAGACAGACAGACAGACAGACAGACAGACAGCAGGTCTGTAGTTAATTGTTTGGAAGGTATGTTCAACCGATGTCAATCACAGGTGTGAGGCTTCCCAAGAACATCAGTAGCAGCCTCAGAAGCTTTGTTTTTTGCTACTAGGAGGAGGCAGCGAATTTTTAATACCACATCCTGTGCTCTGCACAAACACATGCCCCCTCCAAAGTCACCTCCACATTAGAAGGTGAAACATTTTCACAAGTTGACAGGTCTGGAGTAGGGCCGTTAATGATTATCAGTCACATGGTAGCTGTATAGGATGGTGAATCAAACATTTTCCTTGATAGTATAAACCCAAGGTCTTTCAGAAACCATGGGTAAATGAAATCATACATCAGTGGGCTTTATGTTGAGTTAATGTACCCCAGCCACTTTAAGGTGTCAAACAAATCTTCTGGATTAGAAATCCCCAGGACAGGATCAACTTAAATTACAATAACACAGGCAAACAGCATGCTAATGATAAGGCTTCCAATGGAAAATTAAAACCAAAATACTAATTACTAACAAGTGAGAGAATTTCTAGGCCCAAAACGGCTGTTGCTTCCATGCTTTAAAAGTATGCTTTGAACATTACATATCCGTTTGCAACTTGAATCGCAAACTCGCTAGGCTGGCGCACTTCTGTAATTAAGGGCCAGATGTAGGAAGCCTTTTGCGCCTCGCAAATGGCGAAAAACGCAGTTTGCGAGGCGCAAAAGGCCTTACGCGATGCAGAGTCACATTTTGCGAGTCGGTAGCGACTCGCAAAATGTGATTCCTACTTGCAAATAATTCCTTCCTATTTGCGACCGCATCGCAATGTTGAGTTGCTTTGTGACCGCGAAAGCGGTAGCAAACCAACTCGTAGTTACCATCCATTTGAAGTGGATGGTAACTCATTCGCAAAAGGGAAGGGGTCCCCATGGGACCCCTTCCCCTTTGTGAATGCCACAAAAAAGTATTTTTCAGAGCAGGCAGTGGTCCTAAATGGTTTCGGTATTTTTTCTTTTTGCAACTCATTTTCCTTTAAGGAAAACGGGCTGCAAAAAGAAGAAAAAAAAACTGCTTTATTTAAAAGCAGTCACAGACATGGTGGTCTGCTGTGTCCAGCAGGCCACCATCCCTGTGAGTGCCTAGACTCGCTATGGGGTCGCAAACTGCGACCCACCTCATGAATATTCATGAGGTGGGTCTTTGCGACCCCATAGCGAGTCGCAGAAGGTGTCTGAGACACCTTTCTGCATTCCATATTGCGAGTTGCAATTTGCGAGTCGCTATGACTCGCAAATTGCAAGTCGTAATATGTAACCTACCTACATCTAGCCCTAAATGTTTTGTTCACATCCCTTCTTTGACTTCTGAGATGCTACAAAACATTGTCCTAAAACAAAGGAACCAGTACTACCTACATCCCTTTTCCACCTACTAAACTGCTTTGGAATGCGCTGATGTAGAAAAATAACCAATTCACTTTGTATAGATGGTTTAACATTATGTGAATAGTGGGAATTGAGTTGGTGATATACTTATGTATATAAAATGTGTTCTTGCAGCAGTAAAGGATTTCTTGAGAAAGGTAGCTCTTGTAACCAACCCCTGCTGTTTGTAAAGACACACATTGTTTACTCTGCAACATGTTTACAACAATGTTTACAAATGTTAATAAATGTAACAATCAATAAATGTATACACATGTTTACAAATGTTATTAAATGTAACAATCGGTAAATGTATAAAAAGGTGTCCTAGGAAAAGCGTAAGGGCCAGCGATTCTGCGTCATAGTCAGTGAGGATGACCAGAGTGAAGAGCAGAGCAGCAGATGACCAGACAGCATCGTGCGGAAACATTTTGCAGTGCACTGCATCGCAGCTGAGTCAGAGAGTGATTGTGTCTGTGTATTCCATTATTGACTGTCACCTCCCCTGTGAGATCTGCCTAGCTTCTATGTTATTTGGATATGAGATAGTTATTCAGTTCGCTACAGAATAGAGTCAAGTATTGCACTGTGACAAAGATGGTTTGATAAACTGTTGCAGTGTAGAGTGATAGCTGAAAGTACATTGGACTGTTAGATGTGGAAAACTATGCTAGTGTATGAGAGTGTATACTTTTTTACCTTTTTGTAAAATATTCACCAACTGTGAGACTGAGACATTACAAGCATTCATGCATTCCGTAAGCCAGAGACAAACAGAGTAGGGATAGATTCAGGACACACTTCATGTGTGTTTCTGAAAAACCTGATTATTAATAATATTTAGTAGTCAATCCTTTTATATAACTATTTAAAACCTGCTAAAACTCTCTTTTTCTGGCTCTAAAAGTTTGACTTTGATAACTGAATTATATTTTGAAAGTATTTGTTTGTAGCTTAATACCAAACAGCCTCTCTTAGAGAAAGGTCCATACTGAGGGCTCTCATAAAGGAGATTGTGGTAGCAGGGAATAGAGTAATTGTATATTCAAACTATGATGGTGCTTTGGTAATGCTTATGCACCTAGCAGTTTGCTTGGTAGCAGAGGGACAGCTGAGTGCTAGGAAGTATAAGCTGCAAAAATTAAAAAGACATTAGAAGTTAAGATGAAATAAAATAGAGTACCCAATGCCTGGAGCCTGATTGTGGTAAATGGACAAGATGCGGTTGATGAGGCGGTCACATTCACAGATGGCAGTTGCACAACCAGTGGAGAAATTCGACAAGTGTGAGTATCAACATTGTTGATGCATCACTATATATGGAAATTGAGATGTTTTCCTTTCTTTCTGAATCTATAATGTTGTGTTGAATAAGTACAGAGGTTATCAGACTAAGAAGCAATCTAAGATCTTAGGATAGATAAACAAGATAAATACAGAATTTTCTGCTATGGTGAAGTGTAAATCCTGAGACAAAGGAATTAATAAAATCTTTGCATGATTGTACTAACGGACATTGATGAGTGAGGAACCTGATGCGCAAGGTGACTCATCACTAATTGAGTGATTTCCTGCAATTCAAGAACTCACATGAATCATTAGTGGATTCAGATATCAGAATGTTCTTATAAAGCCTTATCCCATATGATTGAGAGACTAACTTTTGATTTCTTTAGAAGAAGCAGACAAGATTTAATAAACTTTGCATTCCTAGCTGTTTTTTCTGTTGAGATGGAGATAATTGTAAAGGAGGGTAAGCTGCTGCAATGGGTAAGCTGAGAAGTAATACACTGTGACACTGTTATTGGTTGGTTAGTATAAAGGTTTCACTGTGATTGGTTGAAGTTTGGCAGAGAGTCATTTGGTTCCTGATGATTGTAGTTGACTAAGGGTTTGATAATAATGAAGACTGTAAATGCAATTAGAAGGTTGGTGCAAGGAGATGTGGTGATTCTGATTAGAAACGGTGGGGAGGCTCCTCCAGAAGGAACACCAGCATACCATATGATGACTGAACGAGGATTACATACATCAATCTGGCTTCAAGAATGGGACAGGATTACTGAGAAGGGTGATTTGAGTTTCTCATGATGGGGAATGTTTATTTCGGCAATTATTAGAAAATGCAGAGACATTTTGTGTAACTTAAAACCACCTGCAAGACACACGCAATTCGAAGCATTAGGTGAATGAGAGAGAATGACTTTAAAGCATAATAAAGAGAGATTCAAGAGAAGATCTAAGAGAGCAGTAAAGAATTATGAAGATATAATTTGGGATAACAGAGCACAAATGTAGAGGAAAGTTTTAGCTGAAGAACAAGATTGTATCCTTTGTGCACAAAAGAAGAACAGAAACAGTGAAATACCACCTAGAAACAAATTTAAGGGTGGAGGTGAGGCACAGGAAAAAACAAAAACTGATACTGATTCAGATTCAGTAGACAATACATTGTAAGAAATATTATCCATGTGTCTACCACCTTATGTAGAACCTACTGTGGTGAACACTGAGAGCAGTATGAAAATGCCACAGCTCCATAGATCCTGTGATTTGGCAATCACTAGTCAATTGGAAACACTGATGCCCGTAAATGTACTACCTTTAGTGACACAACAGATTCCACCACAAGTAGTAATCGCAGAACGAATTTCTGCACAGCCTACAGTTACACAGCCTTTGGCACAGCAGACAGTTATTAGAACACCTGCCCAAATTGGAACTTGTCAATGGATATCTCCTGTTGAGGCACCAGGTTATCAGATTATAGTGACACAAACAACTGGATCAATTACACAACAGACAGGATCTACACATGTTTTACCAGCTACAGAGCTTCCGCAAACTTCAGGGGACACTCTGGCAACTAGGTTTGTCCCAACTTCACAAAATTAACAGATTGTTGCTTGGACACCCATGAAAAATGTTATGCCTTGGGGAGAGGGAACTTGGTTTGCCTTTACAACCTGCACAAATGAAAGGAGTTGCAATGGAAGGATGGATTCCAGAATGGATACAAGAGGACATTCAAACATGTGAGAAGGTGGAAAAAGTAGAAAAACCAAGTACTAGCACTGTCAGGAATCCCCAAGGTGCCTCCTGCATTATCTGTCAGCATCCCCAGGGATTAGGGTTAAATCATATCTCTGTTCTTGGTTAAACCTTCATGTTTCTAAGTAAACATAATGTGCTGTGTTACACATTGGTTTTATCAATGCTTGTTTTACCAATGCTTGTTTGCTAATGTGAGCAGGTGTAGACATGTGCTTCTTATTGGGTGTGGTGTAGACATGTGATTCTAATTGGGTGTGGTGACTCATCCACATGTGGAAACTCAACTGCTTTCCTGTTTGGCTATAAATAGCAGAGTGAAGCATGCCTCCCTGCTTGGCTTTGTTTTGCTTCCTGATCTCATCTGATTTGGCAGTCCAGCTCCTGCTGTCATCCTCATATTCAGGACTTTTGAGGCAATTCTTTTCTTCGTTCCTGTACCAGCTGACACCAGGCATTCCTTCAGCACTCCGGAAAAGACAGCAGCTAAGTGACTAGTATTCTCCAGGGAGTTTGTTCTTTGAGCACCGCGCTTTCCTAGAACAGCTGGTGTATTTCAGACCTCGTATTTTGGCAGAGTGCTTATATTGAAGAGACAAATGCATTTCTGAACATTCTACATTATTGTTGTAGTTACTTGCCTAAATGTGCTTCAGGAAATCTGCTTGAGGTCAAGTACTACAAAAAGTGACAGTGCAATTTTAAAAGAGCATTTACGTGGCTTTTCTTTCTCTAATAGCATAACTCTTGGATTTAAATTGCTTCATTCATGCTTGTGTTTCAGGTTTGAGGACTCTGCTTTTGAAGGGTTTTACACACACAATGTGAAACCAAACCAAACTGTGCCACCCTAACTGTTTAAACGAAGAGTGGATATTTGTATTTCTTGGATTGTTTTTGTTCCTTTTAGTTTAACCCTATGCATGCAGGAAAGATATATGTGATATAATGAATGTCCTTGTTTGTCTTTCTTGTGCATGATAAGTGCAACCACAGTTCTAATTGTAGTGTGCAACAGTGAATCTCTGTGAAGCCAGCTCTAGTGTTGCAGTACTTATTGTTATGGTACTAAGTTTGGGTCTTTGGTAATGCAGTGTTAGTAATTGTGCCAACAGTTATTATTGTCCAAGAAAAGTGCTGGAGCATCCCGGTGTTCTTCTACCACTCCCGTGCCAATGTCAGAAAGAGAGATTCATTTCAAGGAAGTTGAGTGCACTAACTCTACTATCACTCTGTCAACAATGACCTGCCCCCCTAAGAAGCAGGGTGCCTGGCTGGACCGGCAAGACGTGGCAATGTTTTGTCTCTTTCTCTTCCACTCCCCATTTCCTTTTGGGACTCCTGCTGGGGTTTCTGTGTCCACCAGGAAGTGCTGAGAGGTGTTCCAGGAGGTCGGGGCATACCATCGCCCCAGCAGACATCCTGCTTTTCAGGTGAGTAGCCCTGTCTCAACAGAAAGCCAAGAAACAACATACAGGGCTTCCTGGGCGATGGATTCCTCAATGGGTACTTTCAAAGATTTAGCATAGGCTTTACCAGCTGATCAGGATGCTCAATCTTTATTAGATTTAACTAGGGCCCTAGCAGGATTACAGAAGGAAGTTCTTTCCTTAAAGCAAGAGAACGTGGAGTTGTACACTGAACTACAGCGATATAAACCACAAGACACCCCCTGGAGAGGAGTCGAACTAAAACAAAGCTCTCCAGTACTACAGGCCCCTCAGTTTGACCCGTCTAATCATGTTCCTAGACCCGATTCAGGCCCATCGACTTCTACCACGCAACCCATGTAGGTAATAGTCACAACACCAACTGCTGTGCCTTTAACTTCTCCAGAAAGGGTTTTTGGAGATAGTGTCAAGTTCAACATTTTTCTTAACCAGTGCCAGCTACAGTTTTTGTGTCGGGCAACTGCATTCCCCAACGATGCTGCAAAGGTAGCTTTTAGTATCTCTTTTTTGGGAGGCAATGCAGCTAATTGGTCTATTCCACTGGTGGAGCGCAATGACTCCATACTTTATGATTTCAACTGGTTAAAGGAAGCCTTGCGGAAACTGTTCGCCAAACACCTCTTCGTGCAAGCCAGTGACAATGAGTTGCTGAATTTGGGCCAGGGAAACAAGGATCTACTGTCCTGTATCACCTCTTTCAATCGGTTAGTGGCAGAGACTGAGTGGCCTGAGGAGAAGAGGACCTCCCTCTTATATCGTGACCCTCGGGACGATCTCAAGGATATTCTAGCCCAAATTGTGGAACCTCCTTCAGAGTGTTCCGAGTTCATTGACCTGGTGGTACAATTGGATCACTGCTTGAGTGAACGTAAGGGAGAAAAATTCTGGGGTGACATACGCTTAGTGGTGCTCAAACTTGAGAAAAAGGAGTCCACCATTCCCACTCATGATACACCTGAGCCCATGCAACTTGTCAGTGTGCGGGGCCCACAATCTAAGGAAGAGAAACAACATAGGAAAAAATTGAAACTGTGTTTATACTGCGTTAAGGCAGGGCATTTTGCTCGGGAATGTCCTAACAAGCCTACTGCTCCAAAGAAAGCCATTGGAGCGGTAATAGGGTCTAAATTCTCTGTTCCTGACCAGGCGGAAAACTAACTGGCTCAATAACTTCTGAGACCATTTTATCAAGCGCTTCTTTCAATATGGCCTCACATCTCCTGGGTAATACCACCAGTCCAGTACCTCGACATCTAACTCTTAGTGTGACGTTAGTGTTGTCCCCTCAGGTTCGTAAGGTCATTCCCTATTGCTTGCACTGGGACTACCGAAACTTTTTAGACATGGGTTTGGCCAAAACCCTAAATATTGCTACTGTCAGAAAAGAAGTCCATGCACCAGTCCAATCCGTGGATGGCTCAGAATTGTCCTCCGGGCTTATCGTTTATCAAACAACACCCTTTTCCATGTGCAAACAACCATACAGAACAAATTCAGTTTGACCTCATAGATACCCCAGTATTTGGAGCCATTTTGGGGATACCCTGGCTTCAGTTACACAATCCCAAAATTGACTGGCAGCAAGAACAGTGACATTAGATTATAAACATTGCTGGCACTCCTGTTACTAAGACAAACCATTACTTGTGACACCCTTGCATTGTGGGTCCACACATAGTACGGCTATCAAGCCAGAGGACACACTGGCCATTCCTGCACCGTATAAAGACTTCCATGATGTCTTTAGTGAACAGAAGACCACCCCGATGCCACCACATAGGTCATACTATTGTCGTATAGACTTGATTCCAGGGGCAACGTTACCATGTAGTAGGGTGTATGATCTTTCTGAGCCTGAGAATCGATACCTGCAAGACTTCCTGGATGATCTATTGGCTAGGGGTTTCATTCATCATTCAACATCACCAGTATTGTCGTCTTTGTTCTTTGTGCCGAAGAAGAATCGCGAGCTGCGCGCCTGGATAGATTATTGCGCAGTGAACAAAGTGACCATAAAAAATCAGTATCCACTTCCGTTGAGCCCGGTACTTTTAGATCAGGTATGTCAGTCGACCATTTATACTAAACTCGACCTCCGGGGCGCCTACCGCTTGATCGAAGTGATGAAGGGGGATGAGTGGAAGACGGTGTTCTGAACTAAATTTGGACGCTTTGAGTACACAGAGATGCCCTTCGGGTTGTGTAGAGCTCCTGCAGAGTTTCAATTTTTCATCAATGAAGTGCTGCAGGAGTTTCTGGATATCTATGTAGTGGTATACTTAGATGACATTTTTATCTATTCGTCTTCCACTGAGGAACATATGGGGCATGTAAGAGCGGTTTTTCAACGGCTTTGTGAGTATCATCTTTTCGCCAAGCTGGAAACATTTGTTTTTCACGCTACAACTGTGGAATTCCTGGGATATGTGATCACTCCCGATGGAATTTCAATGGATAGGTCCAGGGTACAGGCCATCCTGGATTGGGTAGCCCCAAGATCCATCAAGGAAGTGCAACAGTTTTTGGGCTTCACAAATGTATCGGAGATTTATACCCCACTTTTCTACCGTGGTCTCTCCTATAACTTGTCTCTCACAAAAGGGGGTTAAGTTCCACAGAGATGCAGAAGCTGAGAAAGCCTTCCAACATTTTAAAAACACATTCACTGAAGCACCCTTTCTCCGTCATCCCGACCCGGGTCTACCATTTTTCGTGGAAGCAGACGCTTCCCAAATGGAAGTGGTTGGTGTCTTGTCCCAATAAGATCCTGAGTCTGGGCATTTCCATCCAGTAGCTTAGTTCTCAAAGAAATTGCTACCCGCAGAGCAAAATTACACGGTGGCGGAGCAGGAACTTCTGGCCATCAAGCTTGCCTTCCAGGAATGGCGTCACCACCTACTAGGAGCTAAACACACCGTAACTATTTACACAGATCACCATAATTTACAGTTTTTTCAAGTGACCAAGACCCTGACATCTCGTCAATTACTTTGGCTTCTATTCTTTAACGAGTTTGACTTCATAATCACGTATAGGCCTGGTACTGCACAACAAAAGGCAGACGCATTGTCTAGGATGGGTTTCTCCTCTGATGTTGTGCTAGAACAGGTCAGAAGCATTAAACCCCCAGAAAAAATCATGGCTGTGTGCACTTCCCAAGAGTTTCTTGAGAAAATACAGGTAGACCAACACAAGGTTCCCTGTTCAACTGCTGTGAATGAAAAAGAGGGTTTACTATACCATGCTGATCAGTTGTACGTCTCTACCAAAGAAGTACAGGATACAGTGGTACACTGGGGACATGATTCTGTCCTCGCAGGTCACCCGGGTGAGAAAAAAATGTTAGATCTCTGTCAAAGATGGTTTTGGTGGCCCACACTTGTGAAGGATGTCAGAAGCTACGTCCAGACTTGTTCCACCTGTGTTCGGGCTAAAACCCCACACACTCCAGCCACAAGATTGTTACTTCCCATGCCAATTCCGGTGGGCCCATGGCATACCATAAGTATGGATTTTAATTCTGATCTCCCAGCTTCCAATGGACACACTGTCATATGAGTGGTTGTAGATTACCTAACTAAAATGGCTCATTTTATTCCATTAAAATGCCTCCCTGCGGCTTCCAAGCTCTCTGATTTGTTTGTCCAACACATTGTACTACTTCATGGGTTTTCCACCACAATTGTTTTAGATCGTGGCCCCCAATTTATATATGGTTTTGGCGTAGCTTCTGTTCCTCTGTCAGCATGGATG
Organism: Pleurodeles waltl; assembly: GCF_031143425.1. Taxonomy (NCBI): domain Eukaryota; kingdom Metazoa; phylum Chordata; class Amphibia; order Caudata; family Salamandridae; genus Pleurodeles; species Pleurodeles waltl. The sequence goes on from NC_090444.1 coordinate 1,003,830,091, forward strand.
TCCGCTTGTCCTCTGCATATCATCCACAAACGAATGGGCAGACGGAAGGTGCCAAAGAATTGCTGGAGCAAATCTTGAGATGTTACATTGACACATGGTCTACTAAGTGGGATAAGGCTTTACCTCTTGTTGAATTTGTATATAACAACAGTGTCCAGATGGTTACAGGAATGTCCCCATTTTACTGTTTGTTTGGTCTGCACCCAAGAATGCTAGCTACAACTGGGTCCCAACCATCCACAAGAGTCCCATCAGTACAGAACCACCATAAAGAGTTACAGGAGATTCAAAAACAAGTACAACACCATTTAAAACTCTACCAAGCTCAAGTAAAAAAACAAGCAGACAAAAGAAGGAGACCTGCTTATCAGATAAGAGATCGGGTGTGGCTCTCATAAAAAAATCTCCATCTTGCAGATCCAGAAAATGAAACCCCCGATTTCTAGGCCCCTTTCCTATTGCCAAAATCATCATTCCTATGGTAGTAGAACTGACATTGCCAGATGATTTCAAGGAACACCCTGTGTTTCATGTGTCGTTACTCCGTCCCTATTACCCTGATACCCGCGATGCCCCACCACCTCCCCCGGTAAAAGTACACAGGCAATGGGAATTTGAAGTGGCCAAAATTCTTGACTCCAAGCACGTCCTTGGTGTCTATACTATTCATTGGCTTGGAAAGGCTATGGGCCCGAAGACAATTCCTGGGAACCCATGTCCACAGTTCATGCTCCACGTCTTACTAAACAATTCCATCTCCTGCACCCTTCCAAGCCCCGCCCTTTGAGACAGTTCTTGGTGGGGAGGACTGTCAGGAATCCCCAAGGTGCCTCCTGCGTTATCTGTCATCATCCCCAGGGATTAGGGTTAAATCATATCTCTGTTCTTGGTTAAACCTTCATGTTTCGAAGTAAACATAATGTGCTGTGTTATATAATTGGTTTTTATCAATGCTTGTTTTACCAATGCTTGTTTGCTAATGTGAGCAGGTGTAGACATGTGCTTCTAATTGGGTGTGGTGTAGACGTGTGCTTCTAATTGGGTGTGGTGACCCATCCACATGTGGAAACTCAAATGCTTTCCTGCTTCGCTTTGTTTTGCATCCTGATCTCAGCATCTGATTTGGCAGTCCAGCCCCTGCTGTCATCCTCGTATTCAGGACTTTTGAGGCAATTCTTTTCTTCATTCCTGTACCAGCTGACAACAGTCATTCCTCCATCCACTACGGAAAAGACTGCAGCTAAGTGACTAGTATTCTCCAGGGAGTTTGTTCTTTGAGCGCCGCGCTTTCCTAGAACAGCTGGTGTATTTCAGGCCTCGTATTTTGGCAGAGTGCTTATCTTGAAGAGACAAAGGCATTTCTGAACATTCTACATTATTATTGTAGTTACTTGCCTAAATGTGCTTCAGGAAATCTGCTGGAGCTCAAGTACTACAGAAAGTGACAGTGCAATTTTAAAAGAGCATTTACGTGACTTTTCTTTCTCTAATAGCATAAATCATGGATTTAAATTGTGTCATTCATGCCTGTGTTTCAGGTTTGAGGAATTTGCTCTGAAGGGTTTTTCACACCCACAGTGAAACCAAACAAAACTGTGCCACCCTTACTGTTTAAACCCAGAGTGGGCATTTGTATTTCTTGGATTGTTTTTGTTCCTTTTAGTTTAACCTTATGCATACAGGAAAATGATATGTGTTATAATTAATGCCCTTCTTTGTCTTTCTTGTGCATGATAAGTGCAACCACAGTTCTAATTGTAGTGTGCAACAGTGAATGTCGGTGAAGCCAGCCTAGTGTTGTGGTACGTATTGTTATGGTACTCAGTTTGGGTTTTTGGTAATGCAGTGTTAGTAATCGTGCCAACAGTTTTTATTGTGCCAAGAAAAGGGCTGGAGCATTTCGGTGTTTTTCTACCGCTCCCGTGCCCATATCAGAAAGCAAGATTCATTTCAAGGAAGTTGAGTGCACTAACTCTACTATCAGTCTGTCAACAACGACCTGCCCCCGACAGCAAGATACAGAGTGCCTGGCTGGACCGGCAAGATGTGACAGTGTTTTATCTCTTTCTCTTCCACTCCCCCTTTCCTTTTGGGACACCTGCTGGGGTTTCTGTGCCTACCAGGAAGTGCCGAGAGGTGTTCCAGGAGGTCAGGGCATCCCATCGCCCCTGCAGACATCCTGCTTTTCAGGTGAGTGGCACCGTCTCGACAAGCACCTGTGTACCCAGTGGATAAACTAGCTTAAAAAAACAAAGGGAAAGTCCAACAGAATTGCCACAATTAAAAGACTTAGAGGAGATCCTAAAGGGTTATTTAAGCACAATAAAAAATATCAGGAAAAATAATTGGTATATTTCTGTTATGAAATTACCAGCAGGAAAGCAGCTATGGTACATGACCAGTTAACTGTGTGGCAAATAAATATGATGTAGATATTTTAAAAAGCGTATCGCAGAAACGTTTCTGAGTACAATTAGATGATGAATCAATTGAAAACATTCACTCTCCAGGACTGCAAAGTCATCTTACAAAATTGGTGAAATGTGTATGCAAATGGATTGAAATGGAAAAATACAGAATTAAATGGGCACAAAAGCAAGACAAGACAAGAAAGCGAGCTTAAGAATCTGAGGCAAAGAAGAGCAATCAGAAAAGAAAGAAATTACTGTAGAATTTCCCTTGAGAGAAGCACCGAGTGGAACATATTTTCATGTACCATGGAACAGGGGAGATCTTTTACCTTTACCAACAATTTCCCTAAATTAAGAGACAGTTCAATCAAATGGAAAACCCAAGTCAAGAGATATATAAAGCTGTCAAAAGGTTTGTGGGTTGATTTAGATTAATTTCTTTGACATTGTGTTGCTGAGTGATTTGTGAGCTGAATGTAAAGTAGCGGTTCAATGGCCAACCTCAGAGCCTGGAAGGGAAGTTGGTACAAATGCACCATCCCCCAGGGTAATGACTAAATATATTGAAGCAACTGAATTATTGAAGAAAAGATTTCTCCCTAAAGATTTGAATTATTTGAAATTAAACAGAATGAAACAAGAAGTTAAAGAAACAATACATGAGTTTTATGGTTTATGAACAATTGATGAAGGCTTTTCAGCAGCATACAGGGCAGACACACTTAGATCAAGAGGGCATGGGTTTCTTTATTATAACTTTTGTGCTTGACTGAGACCTGAGATATGTCAGCACATACAACAGAATGTGATTTGTTGGCAGAAAAAGGCCCTCATTACAACCCTGGCGGTCAAAGACCTCCTGGGTTGTTCTGGAGTTTGTACTGCCAACAGGCTGGCGGTACAAACTCAGGGATTATGATCGCGGTGGAAGCGCCACGGTTGCACCGCCGGGCCCGGTGGGTGCCGAAAGTACAGTAGCTGTTCACGGTATGAGAGGAGTGATGGTGAATAGAATGCAGACAGGAGTTCCGATGTTACCTCTGGGAAGCTGAATATTGATTTCTATTGACTCAAGTACAGGGGTTGATATTGTGATGCTAAAAAAAACAACTGATTGTCATGTGTGTGATAAGTTGGGGCATTGGAAGCGGGAATGTAGATTTAATCCAGATAATAATCAAAATAATCAGATGCAGGAAATGAACCAAGTTCAAATGTCAAATGTACCAGTGAGACATATACAAGTTCCAGAACCAGAATCAACTTTTGTCTATGCCACAAGTTCCTGTAATTAAGCCTGTTGTGAATGGAGCCCGGTTTAAACCAAATCAGTTGCCTAGGATGACTCAAAATGTGATGCAAAATCCTGAATTGATACAACAGTTTGCAAGGTTTGATGAAAGTGATGCATAGAATTTTGGCACATCACAATGACGTGCCCAAGAAGGGAGGCAGATTGTATGCTTGGTGTAATCTTAGCGGCAGATCAGAGTGGACCATATCTACATGGTAATGTGAGTGGCCAACAAGTTGTATTTTGCATAGATACAGGAGCGACCTGTTCCACTGTGACAACAGCAGAAGTGCCAGACCTACCACTCTCTGAAAAATAATACAAGTAGTGGCTGTCGCAAATAAGCTAGATGCCAATCCTATTTTGGAAGAAGTTGCTGTAAAAATAGGATCATTCGAAGACAAACACTAGTTTGTCTTCTTATGTTAAACTACTAGGAAGATATGTACTATGTGAGTTAAGTTGCACCATCAGTTGCACTCTAGATGGAGTTGAGTTCTAAATATGTTATGATGAGAATATAGGATTAGACCTGCCTTGAGAGAAACAGCAGAATGTTCCCTATGTTGGTGCTAAATCATTTACCAAAACAACTGATTGAACATATCAAGACTGAAGTGTGGGACTTAACAGGAATGGATATTGAATTAATTAGTGGAGTTCAACCAGTACAAGTAAATGTTAAACCAGATACAATTTTCCCAAGAATACCCACCTATCCAATGACACCAGAAATAAAATTAGGAGTCACACCCTTAAAAAATTAAATGCTAGAAAAAGGAAATTTGAGAGAGTTTATGGGACGTCCATGCAGCTGACCAATCATAGGAATGAGCACACCCAATGGCAAATACAGAATAGTTCAGGACCTGAAAAAATGAATGAGATCGTAATCCCATGTTGTCCTGTGGTACCGAATTCATCCACCATATTATATCAGAATCCATGCATAGCTAAATGGTTCACTGTGATTGATCTCTGTCCGTCCTTTTTCTCTATACCCTTAGACAAGGATAGTCAGCTCTTACTCTTCTTTTAGTTCGAAGAGAAGGCACTCATGTGGTGTTCTGTACCACAAGGGTATACTGAGAGTATGTTCCTTTTTTAATCAGATCTTAAGAAGAATTTGGAGTCTTTGAAACTGCCAGGAAATTCAGTTCTCATCCAGTATATTGACGATCTAGTAACTGCTTCAAGTACTGAGGCAAACTGTCTGGTAGATTCCATACTATTTCTAAATCACTTAGCTAAGAACGGACACAGAAATTACAAAACTGTCAGAAAAAAGTACAGTACTTGGGACACATAATTGAAAAAGGAGTAAGAAATGTGTCCAAAGACATAGTTGACATGATTCTGAAAATGAACCCCTCAAAAACACAGAAAGAGGTCTGAATGCTTCTTGGAATGTTTGGCCACTCTAGACAGGAGATATCTAACTTTTCCTTGGTGGCAAAACCTCTACTGAGATTAACTCACAAAGATATAACATATCTGATTCCATGGGGCAATGAATGCACAAAGGCATTTCTGGAGTTGAGAGGAAGACTTTGCTGTGCACCTGGGGGTTACACCTGGGGGTTACAAAAGACCAATTGCATAATTCTCTGTAACACTTGATCTTGCAGCAGACACTTTGCCAGGGTTCCTAAAAGCGGTAGCTGCAGTGAGTGTCAGTCTTGTGAAGTGTGAAAATATTGTAATGGGATTTCCTTTTACTGTCATGATCCCGAATTTGGGCAGAGGTTTGCTAACTAAAAGTAAAACACAGCACCTCACAAATTTGCAGCTTATCAAATATGAGCAACAGATATTATCTGGAAGCAATGTGGTGGTAAGGAGATGTCATGCTTTAAATCATATCACAGTGTTGCGCGTACCTGAGGAGAATGGACCATTATGAACATAATTGCCTTAATGTCACAGTTTTTTGCACCAAACCCAGCCCAGGCATAAAAGATGAACCTTTGATTAACCCAGATTATGTTTTTTTTGTGGACAGCTTATGTTTGAAAACAAATGAAGGATTCTTAAGAGCAGCTTATGCAGTCTGCACTATTCAAGAAATAATTGAAGCTTTATGGTTTCAAGGAATTACATCAGCACAAGCTGCAGAGCTGATTCCTCCTACCAGAGCCTGCAAATGCACCACCAGAGTGAGAGTGACAATTTTTACAGACAGTCAGTATGGGTTTGGTGTTGTCTATGACTATGGGCAATTGTGGTCACAAAGAGGTTTTATGACCACTGCTGGGATGCCCATTAGAAATGGGTAACAAGTGAAAGACCTATTGGAAGCCTTGCAAGAACCTACAGAAATACTGTTGTGAAACGTGCAGTGCATAGGACTGATTGTAGCTATGTCACAATTGGAAACAGGTACACAGATGAAGTGGCACGCAGCTGTGCAACTATGTCATGCACATACAATGGATCATACATGACTGGGACCCAGGAAGGAAATCTACTTGCAATGATTTTAACAATAGGAGGCAATTGGAATTAATTGAGACATATGCAGGAAAATGCACCAAATGAAACAAAACAAGGTTGGATTAGAATGGGTTGTGGAGATGATGACAGTAATGTTTGGATTTCAGTGAATGGATGACCAAAATTACCAGACAGTTCGCTGATCCCAGTGACACGATACCTACATGGTCGGGCACACTTGGGCAGAAATGTCATGATTCCAACTTTCAAAAAATACTGGTATCACCTAAACTTCAGAACACAAGCAGTAGAAATTTGCAGCAGATGAATGGAGTGCCATCAGATGAATGTGGGAGAGAGGATGCATGTCACACTGAGTCATGTGGGTAGGTCGGCAGGTCCATTAAACACGATGCAGATGGATTTAATTGATATGCCAACTTGCAATGGCATGAGGTACATTTTTAGTAATCATCTGCATCTTCTCTAGGAGGGTGGAAGCATATGCAACAACAAGGAGAAATGACAGTCTCACAGTAGCTAAGCTGCTATTAACCCCTTAGCTGCTGGGCCTTTTCCCCCCCAGTGATGAGCCCTTTTTTGGCTATTTGGGGTAGTTCACGCTTAGGGCTTCATAACTTTTTGTCCACATAAGCTAACCACGCCAAATTTGCGTCCTTTTTTTCCAACATCCTAGGGATTCTAATGGTACCCATAGTTTGTGGTTTCCCCTGGAGGAGACCAAGAAAATAGCCAAAATACAGTGAAAATTTCGTTTTTTCCAAAAAAATGGGGAAAAAGGGCTGCCGAAGAAGGCTTGTGGTTTTTTCCCTGAAAATGCCATCAACAAAGGGTTTCTGGTGCTGAAATCACTATCTTCCCACCTTTCAGGAACAGGCAGACTTGAATCAGAAAACCACATTTTCCAACACAAATTTGGCATTTTACTGGGACATACCCCATTTTTACTATTTTTGGTGCTTTCAACCTCCTTCCAGTTAGTGACAGGAATGGGTGTGAAACCAATGCTGGATCCCAGAAAGCTAAACATTTCTGAAAACTAGACAAAATTCTGAATTCAGCAAGGGGTCATTTGTGTAGATCCTACAAGGTTTTCCTACAGAAAATAACAGCTGAAATAAAAAAATATTGAAATTGAGCTGAAAACAACAGCAATTTTTCTTTATGTTTTACTCTGTAACTTTTTCCTGCGATGTCAGATTTCTGAAAGCAATATACCGTTTTGTCTGCTGGACTCTTCTGGTTGCGGGGATATAAAGGGCTTGTAGGTTCATCAAGAACCCTAGGTACCCAGAGCCAATAAATGAGCTGCACCCTGCAGTTGGTTTTCATTCTATACTGGGTGTACAGCAATTCATTTGCTGAAATATGAAGAGTGAAAAAGAGGTATCAAGAAAACCTTTGCATTTCCAAAATGGGATCAAGATAGTGTTTTGAGGAGCAGTGGGTATTTGCACATCTCTGAATTCCGAGGTGCCCATACTAGCATGTGAATTGCAGGGCATTTCTCAAATAGACGTCTTTTTTACACACTCTCTTATATTTGGAAGGAAAAAATGTAGAGAAAGATAAGGGGCAATAACACTTGTTTTGCTATTCTATGTTCCCCCAAGTCTCCCGATGAAAAAATGATACCTTACTTGTGTGGGTAGGCCTAGCGCCCGCGACAGGAAATGCCCCAAAACACAGCGTGGACACATCCCATTTTTTGACAAAATACAGAGCTGTTTTTTGCAAAGTGCCTACCTGTAGATTTTGGCCTCTATCTCAGCCGGCACATAGGGAAACCTACCAAACCTGTGCATTTTTGAAAACTAGAGACCTAGGGGAATCCAAGATGGGGTGACTCGTGGGGCTCTGACCAGGTTCTGTTACCAGAATCCTTTGCAAACTTCAAAACGTGGCTAAAAAAACAAGTTTTCCTCACATTTCGGTGACAGAAAGTTCTGGAATCTGAGAGGAGCCACAAATTTCCTTCCACCCAGCGTTCCCTCAAGTCTCGCGATAAAAATGATACCTCACTTGTGTGGGTAGGCCTAGCGCCCGCGACAGGAAATGCCCCAAAACACAACGTGGACACATCCCATTTTTTGACAAAATACAGAGCTGTTTTTTGCAAAGTGCCTACCTGTAGATTTTGGCCTCTAGCTCAGCCGGCACATAGGGAAACCTACCAAACCTGTGCATTTTTGAAAACTAGAGACCTAGGGAAATCCAAGATGGGGTGAATCGCGGGGCTCTGACCAGGTTCTGTTACCCAGAATCCTTTGCAAACCTCAAAAAGTGGCTAAAAAAAACAAGTTTTCCTCACATTTCGGTGACAGAAAGTTGTGGAATCTGAGAGGAGCCTCAAATTTCCTTCCACCCAGCATCTTCCCAAGTCTCCCGATAAAAATGATACCTCACTTGTGTGGGTAGGCCCAGCGCCCGCGACAGGAAATGCCCCAAAACACAACGTGGACACATCCCATTTTTTGACAAAATACAGAGCTGTTTTTTGCAAAGTGCCTACCTGTAGATTTTGGCCTCTAGCTCAGCCGGCACATAGGGCAACCTACCAAACCTGTGCATTTTTGAAAACTAGAGACCTAGGGGAATCCAAGATGGGGTGACTCGTGGGGCTCTGACCAGGTTCTGTTACCCAGAATCCTTTGCAAACCTCAAAAAGTGGCTTTAAAAACAAGTTTTCCTCACATTTCGGTGACAGAAAGTTCTGGAATCTGAGAGGAGCCACAAATTTCCTTCCACCCAGCGTTCCCCCAAGCCTCCCGATAAAAATGATACCTCACTTGTGTGGGTAGGCCTAGCGCCCGCGACAGGAAATGCCCCAAAACACAACGTGGACACATCCCATTTTTTGACAAAATACAGAGCTGTTTTTTGCAAAGTGCCTACCTGTAGATTATGGCCTCTAGCTCAGCCGGCACATAGGGAAACCTACCAAACCTGTGCATTTTTGAAAACTAGAGACCTAGGGGAATCCAAGATGGGGTGACTTGTGGGGCTCTGACCAGGTTCTGTTACCCAGAATCCTTTGCACACCTCAAAAAGTGGCTTTAAAAACATGTTTTCCTCACATTTCGGTGACAGAAAGTTCTGGAATCTGAGAGGAGCCACAAATTTCCTTCCACCCAGCGTCCCCCCAAGTCTCCCGATAAAAATTATACCTCACTTGTGTGGGTTGGCCTAGCGCCCGCGACAGGAAATGCCCCAAAACACAACGTGGACACATCCCATTTTTTGACAAAATACAGAGCTGTTTTTTGCAAAGTGCCTACCTGTAGATTAAGGCCTCTAGCTCAGCCGGCACATATGGAAACCTACCAAACCTGTGCATTTTTTAAAACTAGAGACCTAGGGGAATCCAAGATGGGGTGACTCGTGGGGCTCTGACCAGGTTCTGTTACCCAGAATCCTTTGCAAACCTCAAAAAGTGGCTAAAAAAACAAGTTTTCCTCACATTTCGGTGACAGAAAGTTGTGGAATCTGAGATGAGCCTCAAATTTCCTTCCACCCAGCGTCCCCCCAAGTCTCCCGATAAAAATGATACCTCACTTGTGTGGGTAGGCCTAGCGCCCGCGACAGGAAATGCCCCAAAACACAACGTGGACACATCCCATTTTTTGACAAAATACAGAGCTGTTTTTTGCAAAGTGCCTACCTGTAGATTAAGGCCTCTAGCTCAGCCGGCACACAGGGAAACCTACCAAACCTGTGCATTTTTAAAAACTAGAGACCTAGGGGAATCCAAGATGGGGTGACTCGCGGGGCTCTGACCAGGTTCTGTTACCCAGAATCCTTTGCAAACCTCAAAAAGTGGCTAAAAAAACAAGTTTTCCTCACATTTCGGTGACAGAAAGTTGTGGAATCTGAGAGGAGCCTCAAATTTCCTTCCACCCAGCGTCCCCCCAAGTCTATCGATAAAAATGATACCTCACTTGTGTGGGTAGGCCTAGCGCCCGCGACAGGAAATGCCCCAAAACACAACGTGGACACATCCCATTTTTTGACAAAATACAGAGCTGTTTTTTGCAAAGTGCCTACCTGTAGATTATGGCCTCTAGCTCAGCCGGCACATAGGGAAACCTACCAAACCTGTACATTTTTGAAAACTAGAGACCTAGGGGAATCCAAGATGGGGTGACTCGCGGGGCTCTGACCAGGTTCTGTTACCCAGAATCCTTTGCAAACCTCAAAAAGTGGTTAAAAAAACAAGTTTTCCTCACATTTCGGTGACAGAAAGTTCTGGAATCTGAGAGGAGCCACAAATTTCCTTCCACCCAGCGTCCCCCCAAGTCTCCCGATAAAAATGATACCTCACTTGTGTGGGTAGGCCTAGCGCCCGTGACAGGAATGGATCACACAAGGGTCAATGGTAGTCCTTGCTTGAGGTCTACTGTTAACCCTGGAGTGATTCATTCCTGAAGCAGGCACTAGGCGCAGGCACACAAGCGGGATTGTGTTTTTATCAGGACAAGTGGGGGAGCACTGGGTGGTAGGAATTTTGAGGATCCCTGCAGATCCCTGGACTTCTGCTCATTGGAATGCAAGGAAAATGTGTTTTTTAAGCACATAATGTAATTTCAAGGGGATTCTGGGTGAAGGAAAACTGGTGAGAGCCATGCAAGTCCTGCACCCTTGGACTCCCCTGGTACTAGTTTGTTAAAGTTAACCCACCACTCACACTGGTTGGTTTTAGCACCTCCAGAAATTATGGTTTCAAAGCATGATTACTTATCAAAGTATCTGAATATTGAAACCAAGCCTTCTGAAGGTGGGCCATAAAGCCGCGTCCAGGCACCAACCTCTTTATGGTCCATTCACACGCCAGTCACGCACAACAAACAACCCTTTCATATCGCCAGGCACGGGCCCAATCCAATCAATCACTCCACTCACATTAACTTACCGCTGCCAGACAAGGGCCCATCACATTCACACGCCACAGAACGGAATAAGTTTGACTACATTTTACCACCTGTCAAGTAACTGCCTCCTTCTTCCTTAACATTACCAAATGCATGCGTAACAAACCTTTACTAATGACTCCTGTGACAGCCACCTGAGGCTCAGGAAGACATGTTTTTCATGCGCCTTTAACGCACTCTCTGTGCTAAATCCAACTCCTTCCAGTTTGTGGATGCAAGTTGGGGGTGTCCGAGTATGCCGTACAAAGTGATTCCTCGAACTGAGTGAGCATATCTACCTTTGAAACTAAGGGAGACGTGCTGGGGATTTCTCATGCTGTTACCTAAAGAGAAGGTCATAGGCTACCTGCCTCCTTCTTCCTTAACATTACCAAATGCATGCGTAACAAACCTTTACTAATGACTCCTGTGACAGCCAACTGAGGCTCAGGAAGACATGTTTTTCATGCGCCTTTAACGCACTCTCTGTGCTAAATCCAACTCCTTCCAGTTTGTGGATGCAAGTTGGGGGTGTCCGAGTATGTCGTACAAAGCGATTCCTCGAACTGAGTGAGCATATCTACCTTTGAAACTAAGGGAGACATGCTGGGGATTTCTCATGCTGTTACCTAAAGAGAAGGTCATAGGCTACCTGCCTCCTTCTTCCTTAACATTACCAAATGCATGCGTAACAAACCTTTACTAATGACTCCTGTGACAGCCACCTGAGGCTCAGGAAGACATGTTTTTCATGCGCCTTTAACGCACTCTCTGTGCTAAATCCAACTCCTTCCAGTTTGTGGATGCAAGTTGGGTGTGTCCGAGTATGCCGTACAAAGCGATTCCTCGAACTGAGTGAGCATATCTACCTTTGAAACTAAGGGAGACATGCTGGGGATTTCTCATGATGTTCCCTAAAGAGAAGGTCATAGGCTATGGAAAAGGGTAGTGTTTGGTACATAGGGGAGTCCATGAGAACGTAGCATATGTACCAGCCAACATTATGTGCAGTGATGTGACTATAATGCACTTATACAGCAAACTGAACATCTACTAAGTTCTGATGGAGGATGAACATGAAAAGCAGGTCAAACAATGACCTATACAAGTCATTCTCCTTCAGTGCTGGGATGGCACCAATGGGTTCGAATCCATAGGTGTAGATGATGTACATCTGTACTACCTTTACTATCTGCCTTCTACCTGTGCAATAACCCTGTGAAGGCACTCCTACCATAAGCTTTCCTTACCCATCCATGTCTCTGTTCTCATCAGAGTCCTGGCTAATCCTGTATAATAGCCAAGTGAACCTATACTAGTTTGTGGAAGCAAGTTGGGGGCTTCCAAGTATGCCCTACAAAGTGATTTCTCGAACTGAGAGAGCATATCTACCGTTGAAAGTAAGGTAGACATGCAGGTGAAGAAAGGGTACTCCGTGGCAATGTGGCATATGTTCTGTCCACTAGTATATGCAGTAGGGGGAAGAAAATGCATGTTAATTGAACAGAACACCGACCACGCTAAAAGGAAGTCCATGATGAAGTAAAATTCTGTGGCTCCTTGCCTAACGAAGCAGTGGCCCATGGACGTTCGGTATCCATACACTGCCACTGAAAGGATTACCCAACAGCAGCTCAACCTCAGTCGATTTCTCAGAACTTTGCTTTAGTATGATACAACGTAAAGCAAGTAGGGATATAGAGGCCTGGTTGTGATGGACACTGGGGACAGTAATACCGACTCTCCTGCCGCTTTCCATGCTTTGAGCACACTTTACAGCGACGACATGGACGATCCTTTTTGGGTGTTTTAGGTATGTGATCAGCAAAGTGTCGCTCCTGCAGCCTTGCCACATCCTCCAGAACATATGAGGTGGAGGCTGCTGCTTCTTCTGTAACGGCAGTGAGGCTTTCAATTACAGACAACTGGAAGTCAAGGAAAGTCATGAGTCTTCCTGTTGTTGTCTGACTGTAAACAACATACGCATTATATGTTGCCATCTGAATCAGGTGGGTAAACAGTTTCTTGTACCAAGTGCGAGTTTTACGACACGCATTGTATGGTTGAAGAACCTGGTCGTTCTTGTCCACTCCACCCATGTACTTATTGTAATCGAGTATACAGATGGACTTGTGGACTTCGGCCATCTGACCCCAAACCGTGATGGGAGAAGTGCTCTCATCATGAATTGTAGTGAGCACGTATACATCACGTCTATCTAGGAACTTGACTGCGAGCAGTTCGTTAGAACGCAATGCAGTACTCTGTGATTTCTGGAGCTTCTTGCAAACAAGCTCCCGCGGGAATCCTTTGCGGTTACAGCGAACTGTACCGCAGGCCACAGTGCCAGCTTTGTAGAGCTCACTGAACAGCTCTACTCCTGTATAGAAATTGTCCACATAAAGGTTATAACCTTTGTGAAGAAGTGGCTGGACAAGTTCCCATACAATCTTACCTGTGACCCCTAACGTGGGAGGGCAACCTACAGGGTTTAGGGTAGAATCCTTCCCTGTATACACTCTCAGGCTCTACACATAGCCAGTAGAGCTCTCACACAGCATGTACAGCTTTATGCCATAGCGAGCTCTTTTGCTCGCAATGTACTGTCTGAAAAGCAGCCGTCCTTTGTACAGGATCAAGGACTCATCGACTGCTATATTCTTTCCAGGAGTGTAGATCTCTGGAAACCTGGCAGACAAATATTCCACGACAGGCCGAATTTTGAACAACCTGTCATGATCTGGATGGTCCCGGGGCAATGCAGCAGAATTGTCATTGAAATGCAGCATGCGCTGCAGTAGCAAAAAACAATCTCTGCTCATGTATGGTGCGAAGATGGGAGTTACCCAAACCATGCGAGTCGTCCAGTAGGACTGCAAGGTGGGTTTCTGTACTAACCCCATTTTGAGCGTAAGGCCCAAAAATATCTTCAACTCCGCCAGCGAAGTGGGAGTCCACTGGCGTGCCCTAGAACGGGGCCCTAGAGTGCCTCTGCGCTCCCTCAGAAATTGGTCTGCACGCAAATTTGTTTGCTGCACAACTTTCTGAAGAAAGTCAACATCCAAAAACAGATAGATGTAGTCGACTGGCAAAAAGTTAGCTGTATCGACATTATATCCAGCATCACCAGTAAAAGGTGGAATTTGGGGCTGAACCAAACAGGGGGGCTGCCAAGAGAGCACTCTCTCTGTGCTTGCGGCAGCAAGCACGTGCTCTCTGGGTTCGGCTAACCCAATGTGGTCCCGCTGCCCTGAATGTGCTTGCGAAGGGACAGCACGGATGTCGTCATGGTCTCCTTCAGACTCACTGGAAGAGGTGTCGTCAGATGGGATTTCGCCGACTGAAAAATCACTCCCAGAATCTGCCCCATTGTCATCTCCCTCAGATGCTGTCTCAGTGTCTGCTGTCTCAGTCTCTGAGCCTACATCAGAACTGTCCTCCATAACCCGAGCTAGGGCTTGATCAGCAGTCATCCAACGAGTTGCCATCTCTGCAACTGGCTAAACTGTCCCTCTAAATTACTAGCCTACGTAGAAGGCAGATAGTCACAAAATAGCTTGTGGGTATGTTTGTTGTGTACAACAGGAAATGTCGTCACCTTACCTTCGCTTCTTCTCCAATTCTGCAGATTCTCTGAAAACACTGAAAAAAACAAAAAAAGAATGTATTACTTCACTTTACCACACACCCTGTGCAACAGTCATTTTTGGTGCTCTGCCTCCCATTACCTCCTCTTCTAATTCCCTCAGTACTACCCAGCAAAAGTGCCACTCATATCTCCATAGTCCCCCTGGCATTACATTTGTTTTAAAGCGCAGGTAACGCTTGCCTTTACTAATCCACTCAGCTACTTTATGGCAACTGCCACTACAGAAAAGACATGCATGCATGCATATATATATATATTGTGTGAACAAGATTCTCACCCCACTCCACGAGGTTCAAATTGGCATCTTTTATTGCAAGCAACAGCCACGCACGCGTTTCGACTCTCAAGGATTCTTGATCACAGTAAATGAGTCCCTCTTTTCTTTCATTGTTTATACTTGCAATAAAACATGTCAATTTGAACCTCGTGGAGTGCGGTGAGATTCTTGTTCACAAAATATTTTCGAGGTTGCTCTCCTCCATCACTGAGCACCGGCAGTGGAGTGCGCTGTGCAACAATCTTTTTAACCAATTTGTGTTGCATATATATATATATATATATATATTATAATATATATATATATATATGTTTAGAAACAAAGTGGTTGAAGGGTTGCTGGGCGGCACACTCCACTGCCGGTGCCCAGTGACAGAGAAGACCAATGTAGAAATTATCTAATGCCGAAAAATTTCACCGCACTCCACGAAGTACAAATAAACGTGTATTTTATTGCAGTCAATAACCACCAACGTGTTTCAACTCACCAAGGAGTCTTGATCACGGTCCTCGTGGAGTGCGGTGAAATTGTTCATCATTATAAAACAACACACACAAGAATAACAAGCATTTACAATGCAATGGGTCTCGCATCTGCTCGAGTTAGAGCTATTAGCGTTATAAACTCCTAACCCAACTTTTCTTGCCACATAAATTGATAATTGAAAGTTAAACTCTTTCACATAAGAGAGCCGATTCACAGCGCCACGGCCACCATGAGCATCATGTGAAGAGTTACACAAAAGGAAAAGAAGTGCGCTCGCAGTTAAACGTAACAGCAAAAGTGCAATTAGCCATGTACCAGGGGCGATGGCCAAAGCGGTAACAAAACCTCCCCAAGGAGGGACAAAGGTAAATCGTTTTCCAATGTCATCAAAGGATTTTTGAAGGGCAAGCCAACGAACGAGTGGTAGTGATGGGCGTGAGGTGGGTGTTGTTAGAAGCCCAGATACACACCAACAAGTCAGAAAAGCAGCACATGGTTGTCCTGAAAAAAAAATATATATATCTATATATATATATATCTATATATATATATATATCTATATATATATATATATATATAGATATATATATGTGTATACATATATATACACATATATATGAGAGAGAGAGAGAGAAAGAAAACAAAACACTCATGTCACAAATCTTTTTTTTTTTATACATGTGTGCTTGCCCTTGGCAAAGCGCACATGTATAAAAAAAAAAATGGCCCCATTGATGGTCACCCTAAGGGCTGACCACCAACAATTTTTTTTTTTTCTTTTTTACCCTGGGGGTTCATCGGCCTCCCCAGGCAAAACTACATGTTTTTTTTTTCCCCCCTGGGGTCGGCCCGTGTTCCTAGGGCCGACCCCGCCATTTTCTTTTCCTTTTTTCCTTTTATTTTTTGTGGGGGGTGCAATCGCCCCCCAAAACCGTGTAAATAAATAATTATTGCCCGGGGGGGGTGGCCCTTTTACGAGGGGGCCGGCCCCCCCCAAAGAAGATCCCTGGTGCCTAGGGGCGTTTCCTGGCCGTGGATCGCAGCCGCGCTGCGATCCACGGCCAGGAAACGGTGCCAGGGAGGCATCGATGGAAAGGGGAGAGCCTCCCCTTTCCATCGATGCCTCCCTGGCATCTGGGGAGGCCGTTTTGGCCTTTTTTTCCCCACCGGAGAAAGAGAGAACGCTTACCTGCTTCTCTCCTTCTCCGGTGGGGAAAAACTGTGACGTCAGCGCGCCTTGCGGCGCGCTGACGTCGTAAGGGGGTGGGAGGGGGGTATTGGGATGGAGACGCGGAAGCTCTTCCGCGTCTCCTACGGTTGAAAAATAAAGTAAAAAAAATCCTCCGGTGCATTGCACCGGAGGATTTTTAACCCCCTCCCTGGTGTCGGCCACTGGTCGTGACCCGCACCAGGGAGGGAGTGTGGGCGTCGGCCAGTGGCCGACGCCCGCATCTAACAGGTTAAGAGAACTGATACCCAGGTATGATATGCCTGTCTCTCTGGAACCAGATCGAGGTACTCACTTTAATAGTGAGATTATAGAACCTGCAGTTTCTGCAAATGTGCTTGTAAATATAACAGATGACATGGTACTCGATAACTGCAAAGGTGTAGCTGATGTGGTAGGTTCTATCGCCCATATTTATACTTTTTGACGCTAAACTGCGCTAACGCAGTTTAGCGTCAAAAAGTTTTGCGCCGTCTAACGCCATTCTGAAGCGCCATGCGGGCGCCGTATTTATGGAATGGCGTTAGACGGCGCAATCAGACCGGCGCTGCCTGGTTTGCGTGGGAAAAAACCACATAGACCAGACAGCGCCGGCGTAGGGGGAAAATGGCGCATGGGCGTCTTAAAATGGGGCAAGTCAGGTTACGTCGAAAAAATCGTCTTAACCCGACTTGCGCCATTTTTTAACGACGCCCATCCCCCATCAACATGACTCCTATCATTGTAAAGATAGGAGTCATGCCCCCTTGCCCAATGGCCATGCCCAGGGGACTTCTGTCCCCTGGGCATGGTCATTGGGCATAGTGGCATGTAGGGGGGCACAAATCAGGCCCCCCTATGCCACAAAAAATTATTAAAATAAAAAAAAAAAATACTTACCTGAACTTACCTGGGGTGGGTCCCTCCAGCCTTGGGTGTCCTCCTGGGGTGGGCAAGGGTGGCAGGGGGGGTCCCTGGGGGCAGGGGAGGGCACTGTGGGCTCATTTTGAGCCCACTTGTCCCTTAACGCCATGCCTGACCCAGGCGTTAAAAAGCAGCGCAAATGCGCCGTTTTTAGCAACGCCCACTCCCGGGCGTCTCTTTTGCCCGGGAGTATAAATACCACGTAAAGGCCTGGGAGTCATTTTTTAGACGGGAACGCCTCCCTTGCATATCATTAACGCAAGGAAGGGGTTCACGCTAAAAAATGACGCACATTCCGGGAACTTTGGCGCTATTCGCCTCTAACGCCATAGTATAAATATGGCGTTAGTTTGCGTTAGTTTTGCGTCGAAATTGCGTCAAAAAAAACGACGCAATTTCGGCGCAAACGGAGTATAAATATGCCCCTATGTCTTCACAGATTGAAGCTGTCACCAAGAATCCAAGCCAAGAATAATTCTAAACTGTGAAGATTGGATTCATATTAAGGAGCATGATACCCAGGTATGGTATGCCTGTCTCTCTGGAATCAGATTGAGGTACTCACTTAAATATTGAGATTATAAAAACATTATGTGCAACACTGAAAATTGACCAAAAGCTTCATTGCAGTTTTTGTTCAGAAGCTTCCAGAATGGTCAAGCAAAGGAATGGTACTATTACATCAAAACTGGCAAACGTTTGTGCGTCAACATCATTGAAATGGCCAGATGCTTTACCCTTGGTCCTAATGAGTCTGCAATACACACCAGATCGAAGAACTGGGTTGTTAATCTATGAAGTGTTGAAGGGGGGGCATGAGGTTACCTGCAGTTCCAACAATTGTGCTTGTAAATATAACAGATGCACAGTACTCAATTACTGCAAAGGTCTGGCTGATGTGGTCCATTCTACGTCTCAACAGGTTGAAGCTGTAACCGAGAATCCAAGCCAAGAGCAGTCTAAATCCTGGAGATTGGATTCACATTAAGAAGCATGTGAGAAAGTCTTGTTTAGAAGCTCGTTGGAAAGGCCCCCTCCAGGTAACTGTGATCACAAACACTGCAGTGAAATATGCTGAAGTACTCAATTGGATCAATGCATCCCATACCTAGAGATCAAGGGGTCCATAATAAGAAATAGAGCCTAGGGCTTTGGTGTACATACCACCAAATGTTGCATGAGAAGCAACCAGTGATCAGAGTTAACAAGGAGAAAATAGGGGTGAAGAAACTCCAACAGGTAAAGTGATACAATTACCGGACATCTCACAGAGAGGTCACAACAATGAAGAACTGACTGTAATTGTCAGAATCCAGGATTCAGGAGAAAACACAGAAGCTACAAAAGAACTTCAAGACCCAGGAGAGGGTACAAGTTCTGGAATCAATTACAATGGAAGAACAGTATATGTGACATGGCCAAAAAGTGTCAAAAAGAAACACAAATTGAGTGTGAACAATAATAACAATAATCTAACACCACTGAAAGCGATCAAAGAAGAGGAAGACTCAAGTAGTGCTAGTGCAGCGCCGGCCTGACAAGGAGCAAAAGTCTAATGATGAAGCATGTCACCAACTGGTGAGTGAGGGCTCTTGTTCCAACTTGATCATACCCACGGGGGGCGCTTTCTTTTTGTTCTTTTGGGATTTCCTTTATCCCTCTTTGGAACTGTGTACGTTTTTTTGTGTTGTGATTTATTGGAAGTACTGTACACAGGACCAGCTTTTTTGTTGCAAACCTCCCGACTCTCTAGCCCTCTCTTGTTGGTTTTTGAGAAGATACACATCACCTGAATGGACTCTCTACTTGGGTCAGATACTGGACTTTCCTTTCTCTGATGTACTTGACTGGAGCAAAGACCTGCCAGAAACTCCTTGAAAGACAACTTTGAAAGAAATTGAGAAACTGAAACACTGAAAGAAATTGAATGAACTCTGTAATCAAAAAATAATACGAATATCACCTAGAGCCAATATTAAGAAGAATAAACTTAGGGATAACTATTAAGAAGAACACAGAGCAGGGTTAAGGACTGCATTAACAACAATAAAGAAAACTTTAATAACTGACAACTGAAGATAGAAGATATTGAGAAAAAACTATTGCTTTCAATAACAAACTGGTAGTAGATCTGATTGTAGAGAAAAAGTGCACGGTAACTAGAACTAGAGTTAAGATATTTTGGGGGACTTGACATATTTGGTAGTATTGATAACAATTGTTTTAGTGATTTACATCAGAAGCTAAGAAGACAGAATTACACTTACAGAATGCACCACATCAGGCTAAAATTGACAAAGACAAACCGAAACATCCTTTGTAGACTATATAGATGATGACTATGCAATGAATCTTCATTCTAGATTAGTACAAGAATACGCAAAAGCTTTGGACATTAAAGACTGTTATGTCTGTGCACACAAGCCATCTTCAGTTGATGAACAAGTTTCATACCATCACATACTACTCGCTCAGGCTACATCTTTAAATATATACCTTAGCTTAGTATACAGGATTACAAATGTTTGATTATTATGTTTCAAACTATGCAATGGTACTTTCAAAAGTTCCACTAATGAAAAACATGAATTTACACCCAAAGGCTAAAGAGATGGAGAAAACCTGGCATTACTTTAGACCTTATCTTCCTGTAAATAAGGTTAAGGCACATGAGAAAAATTGAACATGTAGAATGAATTAGCAATAAAAAGTCTTTATACAACTGTTGGAAGAGAGGAATGAGAGACTTACAAAAGCTGAAAACAATAATAATGATGTACAAAAGAATGTTTGGAAAAGAGAGGAAGATGAATACACAAAAAAGCTGTACCTAAGTTGAGATTAGGAGAAAGATTGAGGGGGACAATATGTGTGTACAAACACAGAGCACATGGAAATAAAGTACCAGTGGATGATAGCTATTGTGAGCATACCTATGAATTGTCAGGAGGTGAATGGCAAATATAACAAGAAGATGAGCCAACCATACCAGGAGTGTATTTAATTTTTGGAGAATATGCATATTTCAGATTGCTTTAGTACGAAGAAGAAATATGGTGCCTGATTTACAAGGCCCTAGTTCCTCCTAGTGCCATACTAGTGTCATTTTCTTGATGCTAATGTGGCAATAAAGAGGCTATTCTCTTTCGCCAAATTTACAAAGTGGTGCAATGCTAGCACTGCACCTCTTTGTAACCCCTTGTGCCAGATTATACCTGCACGAGGTATATTGTATGTAAGGGGGCATTCCCACGGAAGGAGGCTGCAAAAAATGGTGCAGTGACATCTACAAGATTTCACTGCATCATTGTTTCCACTGTTTTTAATGCCTGCTCGGGCAGGAGTTAAAGTGACTGGGCATAGTAGCCTATGGGTTCCCTAGTGCTTTGCTGCCCTAGCGCCATAATATATGGCCCTAATCCAGCAAAGAGCCACAATAGCATCATAAATACTGACGCTATTGTGGAAATGAGAACCATTGTGCGCTGTATTGTAATTATGGTTCACACGTGGTGTCATTTGGGGGGGCGCAAGAAAAGTGGTGCATCAAAGCAATGCGCCACTTTCCTGAAAATCTGGCCCATGTTATTTAGGGTTGATATTTCCAAAAATGCATCACGTGGGCTCTTTAAGTGCACTCACCATGAGACCAGCAAGCAAACGATATACATGAAATGCGAATGAAGGGACACAGGTGGTAGGAGACATATCTGGGGCAATTGGTAAATTATGTAAAGATAAAAAGGCTATCCATAGTAGTTCACAGATTAGTAACAAGCACATCTGGAGCATACTTTTAGAAAATGCAGAGCTTATTGCTGTAAGATCAATGGTTTTACAAAATCGCTATGCATTAGGCTTTCTTTAAGGTGAGAAGAGCGGAGTCTGCAAGATGTTGAGAATTCAAAATAGCTGCAGCTATATTCCTGATGAAAGCAAAAAGATAGAAGCATATGCAAATAACATAACTGATTTAAGGTTAGATCTAAAACATGTGAAGACCCCTTCTATAGTTTAGAGTGTTTCCTAAGGGCTTTGAAAGGTAGGAACCTGGCTAAAGGGAGTAGGAGGAGGAATCTTCAGCACTATATTAGTTCTTAATATGTATCTTAGCTATATATGGGATGCTTAGGGCAACAAGGATGCTAATAAAGAAAGGAAGATAAAACAAAATTGATTGCAAAAGGATATAGAAATGAGTGAAAGAGTGAAGTATACAAGAAATTGTAAGAAAGAAAAAAATAGAAACGAAAAAGACAAGGGTCTGATGTTATAGAAAAATGAATTATTTGAAGTAGATTATTAAGGGTATGAAGGTTCCAAATTATCACAGGGGGTTTTGATAAGGCTCCCAATGGAAAATTAAAACCAAAATACTAATTACAAACAAGTGAGAGAATTGCGGGGCCCAAAACTTCCATTGCTTACATGCTTTAAAAGCATGCTTTGAAATTTACATAACCTTTTGAAGCTTGAATCGCAAAACCTGCTGGGCTGGCACATTTCTGTAATAAAATGTTTCGTTCATAACCCCGATTTGACTTATGGGATGCTACAAAACGTTGCCCTAAAACAATGAAATCAGCATTAACTAAATCTCTTTTCCACCCACTAAATTGCTTTGGAATGGGCTGATGTGCCGAGAAAAATAACCAATTTGCTTTTTATAGATACTTTAACATTGTGTGAATAGTGGAAACTGAGTTGGCGTTATACTTATGGATATAAAATGTGTTCTTGCAGAAGTAAAGGAATGCTTGAGAAAGGAAGCTCAACTAACCAACCCCAGCTGTTTGTGAAGACAGTCATTGTAGAACTTTGCAAAATCCCAAGAAAATATTTATAAATGTTTATACATATAATGATCAATAAATATATAAAACGGTGTCCTAGTGAAAGCATCAGGGCCAGTGATTCAGTGTCATAGTCAGCAAGGGCGAGCAGAGCAGCGGATGACTAGAGAGAATCACATTGAGACATTTTGTAGTGCACCGCATCACAGCAGAGCCAGACAGAAACTGTCTGTGCATTTAATTATTGACTGCCATTTCCCCTTTGAGAATTGCTTAGCTTTTAGGCTATTTTGGTACAAGATAGTTATTCCACTACAGAGCAGATTCAAGTATTGCATTGAGACAGAGTTGGTTTGATAAACTGTTGTAGTGTAGAAGGATAGCTGAAAGTACATTGAACTGATAGAGTAGGGAAACTGTGCTAGTGTATGAGAGTGAATACTTTTTAACCTTTTTGTGAAATATTGCCCAACTATGAGACTGAGCCATTACAAGCATTCACGCATTCTGTAAACTAGAGACAAACAGAGTAGGGACAGATTCAGGACACACTTCATGTGTGTTTTGCAAAACGTTTTGATTATTAAAGATCTTTGCTAATTAATCCTTTTGAATGAATATTTCAAACATTCTAAAACTCTCTTTATTTGACTAAAAGTTTGACTTTGATAAGTAAATTTTATTCTGAACATATTTGTTTGCAGTTTATTAAATACCTAAAAGTCACTCTTTGAGAAAGATCCATACTGAAGGTTCAGATAAGGGAGTACGTAGTAGCAGGGAAAAGAGTAATTTTCCATTCAACCTATGATGGTGCTTTCATAATGCATATGCACCCAGCACTAGGACCACACCCATAACTACGCCCAACATTTTGACTGCTTTCCTATCTGTTTTTTAGAGACATTGTAGTTTGATTCATCTTTCCCCATTGATCACAATTTATTTATAATTTGTGCGTGCCTTTTGGATACAAACAATAATTTTATATATATTCCAACTATGACTAACCCTGGAGCAAAGAAGCATGCAATGAACGTGACAATCCTCCACAATTTATTGACTGTAAGTGGGCACAAACTAAAACAGGCAACTAGTGTTTCACATCCCTCTATCCCAGAGAAATGTAAATCAGTGATAACCACACCAAACGCAAACACCGATGGCGTTGACCAACAGAATAGAACAAACAGGAATATTTATACTTGGTTTGTGCTGAATTAGCTCCATTTTTTTACGGTAATTCAGCACAAACCTAACTCCATATTTCTGCTTTGGCACTTTGGTGAGTTAACGTTGTTTTCTGGAGGAGAAAACCTACCTAGCGTCAATGAGATGCAAGGTAGGCGTTTTCATCCAGAAAAGGACAATATGGCCTTTGCGCCATATTTATCCCCAGTGCTAAAATCCAGCATGGGAGATGGGGGGCCTTAAATAATGTTGCTAAGCTTGCTTAGCGCAATTATTTAACGCCTGGGTATGGGCAGGCTTAAGGGGACCTGTAGGCATATTTCCATGGTCAGAGAACATAGAAATTGCCCACAGGTGCCCTTCCCTGGCCCCAGGGACACCCCCACCCACACCAAGAGAACAACTAAGGATGGGGGACCCATCGTAGGTAAGTCCGGGTGAGTATTTTAAAATTTTTTCCCCCAACGCCACGCGGCCCTGACTTGGGGCCCCCTGCACGGCGCTGGCCCCAATGGCCATGCCCAGGGGACATTCATCCCTTGAACATGGCAATTGGGGTGGTGTGCATGACTCCTGTCTTTACTGATATAGGAGCCATGTCCATGGGGGTTGTGCACCAGAAAATGGCGCTACACTGCTTAGAGGCAATTTTTTGTTCCCCCAACGCCTCACCAGCCCTGTTAGCATCCTTTCCAAGGATGCTAACAGGGAATTAGTGCCGGCTAGTGACATTCCATAAGTATGGCGCCTGGCCGGTGTCTTGGAATGGCGCTAGCCAGCACTATACTTTTTCACGCAAAACTGCGTTAACGCAGTTTTTTGTGAACAAGTATAAATCTGCAACCAAATCTTTTTATTACAGTCATGATTATTTTTATAGAATCCGGTACTGGGTCGCACACTGCTTAAATTCTGTCAAGCTCAATGGAATTGAAAATGGAGATGACGCTGAGCATCAAGTCAAAGCTGTAATGGGCTCAGCAAAACATGTCACCAAACAGGCAGCAGTTCTCCAAGGATTGGATAACGCTGAATGGCATAATGATGACCCCAACAAGAAAATCTGTGCGGCCGTTAAGAGGATAAGGAAGTTTGTAGGGTAGTGAAGCTGCTCGAAGTGGGTTATGGAGATTTTACAGCAAGATTTCCAAATATGGTGATTGTAATTGACACAACAAGGAATGAGAACATTATGGCCCAAACACTGAATGACCTGCAGTGATAGGATAGTGAAAGATTTTCAAACTGAGAGCAGTTGGGTATGGCCTCAGTGCGGTTAGAAGTATCCATAGTCTTTCTTCGTGATCAGATTGGTGGAAATTGATGTCTCCGTTCTACTTACTTGATACTGCTGGTGTCACATAGAACAGATATTCTGATATGATGTATTAAGAAACATCTGTTATTAATCTGGCATTATAAGTACTAAATAATACAATTAATGTGGTAATGCAAAGCTTGAAATCTTTTGACTCTGGCTCTACCTAAGAACTGGCAAGCGGGTGTTGTTAATTTGCCTTACCAAGTGTGTCCTGGAATTGCCCTCAAAACTGAATTTTTCCCATTACAAGCACACCTAATCCAGAGTAAATAGACATAAAACAATATAAAGAAAGTAGCCAAAATAGGAAGAAATGTTATGACTATCAGTTTTTTATTTTTGTGTTGTTTTTTTAATATCATATTTTAAAGGACCACATAACTCATTTTGGAAGATTGAAACCATTTATGATTAAAACAACTCTATGGAACATTATTGCTTCAATTGCCAAAATATTTTTGTCAAACAGTTATCTGTGAAATTTAGAAGATAGCATAATTTGTGCTTGTCAAAATTAAACAAAAAATAAATTGCAAATGTTCACAAAGTGCTGTGGGAGCACAAAAAATGGTCTCCACTGGCATCTCTGTAAGCACAAAATATGCAATTGGGTGTAAAAGTGTGTGTGGCAATGGCAATGTAAGATGCATACCTCATTCATGTAACTGTACCAGGATAATTGAACTAGGTGTTGTCGACTCTCTGGATTCCTGTTGTCTATGTGAATTCTGACCTGGGTCAAGATTAATACAGGGAGGGCGAAATGCATGCCTCCAATTTTTTTTCTGCCCATATTGTTAAGTATAGCAACAAAAAAAGCTGAATATAATCGTTAGTGTACAGATTTAGCCCTCCAACCCCACAAATGGGCATGTTAAGTTTAGTCCAGGGATCACACATCATCATGCTCCATCTCTTGACCCATATGGCTTGGTTTATTAGTGCTGGGAAGTAGGGGTATTCCACTGGATCACAGTTCCAGCAGTTATTACTGGCCAGATCTGTGATTTGGCTGAACCATGCAAATATGCTGTGTTTCCATGGTGTCATACCAGGACACATTTCAGCAGCACCGCATGTCTGCAGGAGCAACAGTACTTCTAGCCGGGTCCAAAGAGCTGCCAGACCTTTTGTTTAAGTATAATATTGAATGGTGTAGGAAAGTACCATCTTTCTTGGCAAGTTACACCCAATTTTACATGTATGTCAGTATGTTTTTGCCTGTCTCACTGGGATCCTGCAAGCCAGGATCCCAGTGTTCATAGTTTGTGGCCTACATGTGTATGCCTGTGTAGTGCCTAACTGTGTCACTGAGGCTCTGCTAATCAGAACCTCAGTGCTCATGCTCTCTCTGCCTTTAAATTCGTCATTATAGGCTAGTGACTACATTTATCAATTCTAATTGCCATACTGGACCCCCCTTATAAGTCCCCAGTATATGGTACCTAGATACCCAGGACATTGGGGTTCCAGGAGATCCATATGGGCTGCGGCATTTCTTTTGCCACCCATAAGGAGCTCAGACAAACCCTTACACAGGACTGCCATTGCAGCCTGCGTGAAACAATGCACACGTTATTTCACAGCCATTTTCACTGCACTTAAGTAACTTAGAGTCACTGTTAGAAATGGGGTCTTTGGTTGACAGTCAGGTTACCCCCTGTTCAAGCAAGGACCCTCACTCTAGTCAGGGTAAAAGAGAATCACCCTCAGCTAACCCCTGCTTACCCCCTTGGTAGCTTGGCAGAGCAGTAGGCTTAACCTCAGAGCGCTAGGTGTAAAGTATTTGTACCAACACACACAGTAACTTAATGAAAACACTACAAAATGACACAACACCGGTTTAGAAAATTAGGAAATATTTATCTAAACAAAACAAGACCAAAACGACAAAAATCCGACATACACAAGTCAAGTTATGAATTTTTAGAGATTAAACTCAAAAATAGCGCTTAGAAACAAAAATGCTTCGAGGAGATGTTAACACGGCGTTGTGACGGAGTCGTTCCTAACAAGCTGACACCAGCGGCGCCGGACACGGAGTCGTGTAGATCCCCAAGTACAGTACCTTTGGTGAAGAGTGAAAACAAGCCGATGCGCGAAGTCCGGAATCGCGGCGTCTGTGCGAAACGTTGAATCCGTGCACTTCGAGCGGCGTCGGTCGCGATGTGGTGCGGCGACTTGCACGGAGTCGCGGACTTCAGCGGGGCTACTGCGGCGTCGGGCCTGCGAAGAGCGTCGCGTTCCAGCGAAGGTCACGGCGTCAGGTGCAGGCGGCGTTACCGGATTCAGCAGCGGCATCGGTCCGAAGTCGTCCGAAGTCGATTTCCTTGGATTCCACCAGCTTTCCTTTCAAGGGCCCAGGGACTGGATAGGGCACCACTTGTCGGGGCAGGAGTCTCTCCAGAGACTCCAGGTGCTGGCAGAGAGAAGTCTTTGCTGTCCCTGAGACTTCAAACAACAGGAGGCAAGCTCTAAATCAAGCCCTTGGAGATTTCTTCACAAGATGGAAGGCACACAAAGTCCAGTCTTTGCCCTCTTACTCTGGCAGAAGCAGCACTGCAGGAAAGCTCCACAAAGCACAGTCACAGGCAGGGCAGCACTTCTTCCTCAGCTATCAGCTCTTCTCCAGGCAGAGGTTCCTCTTGGTTCCAGAAGTGTTTCTAAAGTCTGTAGATTTGGGTGCCCTTCTAATACCCATTTTAGTCTTTGAAGTCACCTTTCTTCAAAGGGGACTCACACCTACTTGTGAAATCCTGCCTTGCCCAGGCAATTCATCAGACACACAGCAGGGGGTTGGAGCCGGCATTGTCAGAGGCAGACACAGTCCTTTCAGATGAGAGTGACTACTCCACCCCTCCCTCCTAGCAGAGATGGCTAATCAGGAAATGCAGGTTACACCCCAGCTCCCTTTGTGTCACTGTCTAGTGTGAGGTGAAAAACAACCCAACTGTCAAACTGACCCAGACAGGGAATCCACAAACACGGCAGAGTCACAGAATGGTTTAAGCAAGAAAATGCTCACTTTCTAAAAGTGGCATTTTCAAACGCACTATCTTAAAATCAACTTTACGAAAAGATGTATTTTTAAATTGTGAGTTCAGGGACCCCAAGCTCCACGTGTCTATCTACTCTCTAGGGGAATCTACACTTTAATCATATTTAAAGGTAGCCCACATGTTATCCTATGAGAGAGACAGGCCTTGCAACAGTGAAAAACGAAGTTGGCAGTAGTTCACTGTCAGGACATATAAACCACATTACTATATGTCCTACCTTATCCATACACTGCACCCTGCCCTTAGGGCTACCTAGGGCCTACCTTAGGGGTGCCTTACATGTAAGAAAAGGGAAGGTTTAGGCCTGGCAAGTGGGTACACTTGCCAAGTCGAATTTACAGTGTAAAAATACACACACAGACACTGCAGTGGCAGGTCTGAGACATGATTACAGGGTTACTTGTGTGGGTGGCACAACCAGTGCTGCAGGCCCACTAGTAACATTTGATTTACAGGCCCTGGGCACCTCTAGTGCACTTTACTAGGGACTTAACTGTAAAACAAATATGCCAATCATGGAGAACCAATTACGTACACATTTTAAACAGGAGCCCTTGCACTTTAGCACTGGTTAGCAGTGGTAAAGTGCCTAGAGTAACAAAAACAGTAAAATCAGAGTCCAGCACACATCAACAACCTGGGGAACAGAGGCAAAAAGTTAAGGGAGACCACGCCAAGGATGAAAAGTCTAACACGTGTCCCCCCCAGCTAAAAGTGGGGAGCAACTACCCAACCTCAAGGGAGTTTTCATCACTAAGGCGGAAGAACCTGGACAGACCATCAGCATTGGCGTGCCCTGTACCAGGAAGATGTTCCACCGTAAAGTCCATCCCCTGTAGGGAAATGGACCACCTCAACAGTTTTGGATTCTCACCCCTCATCTGCATTAACCATCTGAGGGGCCTGTGGTCGGTCTGAACTCGGAAGTGAGTCCCAAACAAGTAGGGTCTTAGCTTCTTCAGTGCCCAGACCACAGCAAACGCTTCACGTTCTATGGCACTCCACCTACGTTCCCTGGGTAGTAACCTCCTGCTAATGAAGGCTACGGGTTGATCTAGGCCCTCTTCATTAAGCTGTGAGAGTACTGCTCCAATACCATGCTCTGAGGCGTCTGTTTGCACAACAAACTCCTTGGAGTAGTCAGGTGCCTGCAGCACAGGTGCTGTGCACATGGCAGCCTTCAGGGCATCAATAGCGTTCTGGCAAGCCTCTGTCCAGATCACTTTCTTGGGTTGCTTCTTAGAAGTCAACTCAGTTAAGGGGGTAACAATGGTACCATATCCCTTAACAAACCTCCGGTAATATCCTGTGAGACCTAAAAAGGCTCTCACTTCAGTCTGGGTCTTGGGAGGCTCCCAAGCCAGAATCGTGTCAATCTTAGGCTGTAGGGGTGCCACCTGGCCACTCCCCACCTGGTGTCCTAAGTACACCACAGAACCCTGCCCTATTTGGCACTTGCTCGCCTTAATAGTGAGGCCTGCCTTCTGCAGGACCTCTAACACTCTTCAGAGGTGTTGCAGGTGTTCCTCCCATGTGGAACTAAACACAGCAATGTCATCCAGGTAGGCGGCACTGAACTCATCCAGTCCTGCCAACACCTGGTTGACCAACCTCTGAAAGGTGGCAGGGGCATTCTTCATCCCAAAGGGCATCACATTGAAGTGGAAGTGCCCATCTGGGGTAGAGAATGCTGACCTCTCCTTTGCCCCCTCAGTTAAGGCAATCTGCCAGTACCCAGATGTTAAATCAAACGTACTGAGGTACTTGGCAGCTCCTAACCGATCAATGAGCTCATCAGCTCGGGGGATGGGGTGTGCGTCAGTCTTGCTGACCGCATTGAGACCCCGGTAGTCCACACAGAACCTAAGTTCTGGAGTGGCACCAGGAGCAGCAGCCTTTGGGACCAAGACCACTGGGCTGGCCCAAGGACTGCTGGAGTGCTCAATAACCCCTAGGGTTAACATTTTGGAGACTTCCTCCTTAATGCAAGCCCTGACCCTGTCAGTCACCCTGTAAAACTTATGTTTAACAGGTGTACTGTCCCCAGTGTCCACATCATGTGTGCACAGGTGTGTGACTCCTGGGATCAGGGAAAACAGGGAGGCGAACTGTCCCAGCACGTGGCGACAGTCCCTCTGCTGTTCCTCAGTCAGGGAGGGGGAGAGGATCACTCCCTCCACAGACCCATCTTTCTCTCCTGCAGACAGGAGGTCAGGAAGAGGCTCGCTCTCTTCCTCCACCCCGTCATCTGTTGCTAGGAGCATGGATAGCTCAGTTCGCTCAAAGTGTGGTTTGAGGCGGTTGACATGTAGGACCCTCAAAGGGTTTCTGGGGGATTGCAAGTCTACCAGATAGGTGACCTCGCTCTTTCTTTCCACCACCTCAAAAGGCCCAGTCCACTTATCTTGGAGAGCCCTAGGCTCCACTGGTGCCATGACCCACACTTTTTGTCCAGGCTGAAACTCAACCAGAGTGGCATTCTGGTCGTACCACCGTTTCATATCCTCCTGGCTTGCTTCCAGGTTCTCCTGAGCGAGACTCCTGAAGCGGGCAGTCTGGTTTCTTAGTGCCAGCATGTAGCTAAATACATCCTGGGGTGGTTTACTAGGAGCTTTCTCCAAAGCCTCCTTCACCAGACTGAGCGGTCCCCTCACAGGGTGGCCATAGATGAGCTCAAAGGGGCTAAAGCCAAGTCCCTTTTGAGGCACCTCCATGTAAGCGAACAGAAGGCATGGCAAGAGGACGTCCCACTTACGCCTCAAGGGCTCTGACAGGCCCTGAATCATGCCTTTCAAGGTGCGTTTGAATCTCTAAACCAGACCATTACTTTGGGGGTGGTAAGGGGTGGTGAACTTGTAGGTTACCCCACACACCTTCCACAGAGACTTCATATAAGTGGATATGAAGTTTGTACCTCTATCAGATACCACCTCCTTGGGGAACCCCATGCGGTTAAAAAACCCCATCAAGGCACGTCCCACCACGGGGGCAGTGACCGTCCTTAGAGGAATGGCTTCTGGGTACCGTGTGGCATGGTCCACCAAGACCAGGATGAACCTGTTGCCCATGGCTGTCTTGGGATCCAGAGGCCCCACAATGTCAATTCCTACCCTTTCAAAGGGAGTGCTGACTACAGGTAAAGGTTGGAGGGGAGCTTTGCATTTCCCCCCACTCTTGCCACTTGCCTGACAAGTCTGACAAGACCTACAATAAGCAGCTGACTGCTTGTGCATCAAGGGCCAGTAAAAGTGGGAGACAAGCCTCTTATAGGTCTTGTCCTGCCCTAGATGTCCTGCCAAAGGCACATCATGAGCCAAACCCAGTAGGAAGGCCCTGAAGCACTGGGGTACCACCAGCATACGAGCTGACCCAGGCTCAGGAACCTTAGGCTCACTGTACAGGAGGCCATCCTCCCAATAAATCAGGTGAGTACCTGCCGCCTCGCCAGCCGCCTGGGCTGCAGCCTGCTGCCGCAGCCCCTCAAGAGTAGGGCACTCCTTCTGCTCTGTGCAGAATGCTTCCCTGGTGGGTCCCCCTTCCTGCTGCCACTGCGACAGCTCAGGGACCTCCCCCAGTTCAGCCACCTGTTCCCCTGTAGGCTCCGGGGCATCACCCTCAGGCTCTGCCTCCTCCCGGACCGTGGGAACTTCTGGGGCCAGTTTCCCATGCCCCCTGCCCTTCCTCTTCTTGGCGGTCCCCTGGGCCACTGTTTCAAGCTCCAGGGGCTCTTGACTACCCTGATTGGCTGCCATAGACCGGGTGGATACGCATACCCACCCAGGCAGACCCAACATCTCCAAGTGAGACCTGTGTTCCACCTCCTTCCAAGGGGAATCCTCCAGGTCGTTACCTAGCAAACAATCAACAGGCATGGTTGGACTCACAGCTACTTTCCAGGAACCTGAGACCCCCCCCCATTCAAAGGGAACCTGCGCCACTCTGCAGAGGCGCTCAGAGTTGTCTACCGCAACTACTTGGGGAAGTACCCGGGGATCAATCTGCTCTTCAGACACCAGGTGACTCCTCACTGTAGTCACACTGGCTCCTGTGTCTCTCAGAGCCTCCACCCTCTGTCCATTGATGGTCACCCATTGCCTGTACTTCTTAGTGTTATCAGGCACTAGGTTTCTCTGGACCATCTCACTGTCCCCTAGTGAGACAAGGGTCATTTCTGCTGGTTCCCACCCACCTGAAACCAACTCCTCCCCAAGCGCTACACTGGCCAAACCCTGGGACGGTGCACCAGTGGGTGCCGGTGTACTTTTGGGGCATTTGGGGTCCCCCCTCACATGACCCACCTGGTCACATGCATAGCACTTACGTGGGGGACCACCTGCCACTGGCTTCTCTTTGGACAACCATGGCTTCTTTTCACTGGGGGGTTGGGAATCCTTACCCTGGGAATCAGTTTGGGGCCCTTTAGAGAACTCCCCCTGTTTGCCCTTACCCCCCCTTTCTTCTGAGAGGGACCCTGCCCACCCTTGGCGTGGTCTCCCCCATACCTCTTTTGGACCCTGGTGCTCTCCCAGCGGTCCGCTTCCTGTGCAAGCTTCCTAGGGTCAGTCAGCTTGCTGTCAATGAGGTGCTGGCGCAGCTCTGGAAAACATTAACTGTACAAGTGCTCCCAAGCAATTAAATTTTAAAGCCCCTCATACGTGTTTACCTTACTGCCCTTCACCCAACCATCCAGTGACCTGCAAAAAGAATCAACACATTCCAACCATGTTTGGGATTCCTTTCTCTTGTAGGATCTAAACTTCTCCTTGTACTGCTCAGGGGTGAGACCATACCTGGTGAGTAAGGCCTCCTTCATGACAGGGTAGGTGAGATCCTGAGCATCCCCTAAGGCTGTCAGTGTGTCCCTCCCCTCTGCCTCAAAATGCTTCCACAGGGCTGCCCCCCAATGAGCTTCAGGGACCAGGTTCATGTGGAGAGCTGACTCATAACCCTTGAACCACAAGTAGATATCATCCTCCCTCTTATAATCCCTCACAAGGTCTTTTGGGATGTGTGCCCTTCTCTCAGGCTGCACTGTAGGATTGCTGCCACCATCCCTACTGGGCTGACTCCTCTGATCTATCTCTTTTAAACTGAGCTCATGAGCCATTGCTAACTTCCTTTCCTCAATGGCCAGCCTTCTCTGTTCCATCGCTAGACTGAGCTTTTTCAGCTCCAATTGGTACTCCCTCTCTGCCTGTCTGTCCTGTAACTCTCCAGGTGTCAGACCCTTGGAGGATACACTGCTACTTGCCCTAGAGACTCTTTCCCTGGGAATAACAGGTCCCCCCACTATACCATTATGTACTGATTGCTCTCCCTCCTCATCCTCATCCTCCTCCTCATCCTCAGTGTGCCCTCCAGTGCTTCTGGTTGTCACCCAGGCCCTCAGCGCCTTTTTCAGCTCATCCTTCTTGGAAGAGCTCTTAATGGGACAACCAAAATTTTTACAAAACTGCTTTAGCTCAGCCTTGTTATAACTATCCAATTGCTTCCGGTCAAAAACAGCTTCAACTGATGCATCTCCAAGTAGAGACATGATAAAAGGTTAAAAGAGTGCAAAGTTCCAAATGCAGAAAAGCAAGTTCTCAAATGAAGTTCCAGAAAAGTCAATCACCGGATCAGCGAAAAAAGAAACTGAATGCAGAGCAAAAACAATCCAAATAGAAAAAAACAAAAATCACAAGACTAGTAGTATGTGGTCACGTAGTGGTCTGAACTCAAACAGTAGTGTACACTTAATTACTGTATGTCATGCACAAATACAAGTCCAAATCCCAACCGCTGATCACCAATGTTAGAAATGGGGTCTTTGGTTGACAGTCAGGTTACCCCCTGTTCAAGCAAGGACCCTCACTCTAGTCAGGGTAAAAGAGAATCACCCTCAGCTAACCCCTGCTTACCCCCTTGGTAGCTTGGCAGAGCAGTAGGCTTAACCTCAGAGCGCTAGGTGTAAAGTATTTGTACCAACACACACAGTAACTTAATGAAAACACTACAAAATGACACAACACCGGTTTAGAAAAATAGGAAATATTTATCTAAACAAAACAAGACCAAAACGACAAAAATCCGACATACACAAGTCAAGTTATGAATTTTTAGAGATAAAACTCAAAAATGGCGCTTAGAAACAAAAATGCTTTGAGGAGATGTTAACACGGCGTTGTGACGGAGTCGTTCCCAACAAGCCGACACCAGCGGCGCCGGACACGGAGTCGTGTAGACCCCCAAGTACAGTACCTTTGGTGAAGAGTGAAAACAAGCCGATGCGCGAAGTCCGGAATCGCGGCGTCTGTGCGAAACGTTGAATCTGTGCACTTCGAGCGGCGTCGGTCACGACGTGGTGCGGCGACTTGCACGGAGTCGCGGACTTCAGCGGGGCTACAGCGGTGTCGGGCCTGCAAAGAGCGTCGCGTTCCAGCGAAGGTCACGGCGTCAGGTGCAGGCGGCGTTACCGGATTCAACAGCGGCGTCGGTCCGAAGTCGTCCGAAGTCGATTTCCTTGGATTCCACCAGCTTTCCTTTCAAGGGCCCAGGGACTGGATAGGGCACTACTTGTCGGGGCAGGAGTCTCTCCAGAGACTCCAGTTGCTGGCAGAGAGAAGTCTTTGCTGTCCCTGAGACTTCAAACAACAGGAGGCAAGCTCTAAATCAAGCCCTTGGAGATTTCTTCACAAGATGGAAGGCACACAAAGTCCAGTCTTTGCCCTCTTACTCTGGCAGAAGCAGCACTGCAGGAAAGCTCCACAAAGCACAGTCACAGGCAGGGCAGCACTTCTTCCTCAGCTATCAGCTCTTCTCCAGGCAGAGGTTCCTCTTGGTTCCAGAAGTGTTTCTAAAGTCTGTAGATTTGGGTGCCCTTCTAATACCCATTTTAGTCTTTGAAGTCACCTTTCTTCAAAGGGGACTCACACCTACTTGTGAAATCCTGCCTTGCCCAGGCAAGTCATCAGACACACAGTAGGGGGTTGGAGCCGGCATTGTCAGAGGCAGACACAGTCCTTTCAGATGAGAGTGACTACTCCACCCCTCCCTCCTAGCAGAGATGGCTAATCAGGAAATGCAGGTTACACCCCAGCTCCCTTTGTGTCACTGTCTAGTGTGAGGTGAAAAACAACCCAACTGTCAAACTGACCCAGACAGGGAATCCACAAACACGGCAGAGTCACAGAATGGTTTAAGCAAGAAAATGCTCACTTTCTAAAAGTGGCATTTTCAAACGCACTATCTTAAAATCAACTTTACGAAAAGATGTATTTTTAAATTGTGAGTTCAGGGACCCCAAGCTCCACGTGTCTATCTACTCTCTAGGGGAATCTACACTTTAATCATATTTAAAGGTAGCCCACATGTTATCCTATGAGAGAGACAGGCCTTGCAACAGTGAAAAACGAAGTTGGCAGTAGTTCACTGTCAGGACATATAAACCACATTACTATATGTCCTACCTTATCCATACACTGCACCCTGCCCTTAGGGCTACCTAGGGCCTACCTTAGGGGTGCCTTACATGTAAGAAAAGGGAAGGTTTAGGCCTGGCAAGTGGGTACACTTGCCAAGTCGAATTTACAGTGTAAAAATACACACACAGACACTGCAGTGGCAGGTCTGAGACATGATTACAGGGTTACTTGTGTGGGTGGCACAACCAGTGCTGCAGGCCCACTAGTAACATTTGATTTACAGGCCCTGGGCACCTCTAGTGCACTTTACTAGGGACTTAACTGTAAAACAAATATGCCTATCATGGAGAACCAATTACGTACACATTTTAAACAGGAGCCCTAGCACTTTAGCACTGGTTAGCAGTGGTAAAGTGCCCAGAGTAACAAAAACAGTAAAATCAGAGTCCAGCACACATCAACAACCTGGGGAACAGAGGCAAAAAGTTAAGGGAGACCACGCCAAGGATGAAAAGTCTAACAGTCACCTATATGTCTAACCTTCTCTTGCTGAAGGTTAGGTGCAAAGTTACTAAGCGTGAGGGCACCCTTGCACTAGCAAAGGTGCCCACACATAGTTCAGGGCCATTTCCCCGTACTTTGTGAGTGCGGGGACACCATTACACGCGTGCACGAACTACAGGTCAATACCTATGTAGCTTCACAGTGGTAACTCCGGATATGGCCATGTAACAGGTCTAAGATCATGGAATTGTCCCTCCATTAAAAATCTAGTATTGGGGAGCCAATTCCATGCATCCTGGGGGCTCCAATATGGACCCCCAGAACTGCCAAACCAGCTCCGTGAGGCTTGCACTGCAGCTACAGCTGCTGCCACCTCACAGACAGGGTTCTGCCCTCCTGGGGTCTGGACAGCCCAGTCCCAGAAAGGCAGAACAAAGCATTTCCTCTGAGAGCAGGGTGTTACACCCTCTCCCTTTGGAAATAGGTGTTAGAGGCTGGGGAGGGGTAGCCTCCCCCAGCCTCTAGAAATGTTTTGAAGGACACAGATTGTGCCCTCCTTGCATAAGCCAGTCTACACCGGTTTAGGGAACCTGAGTCCCTACTCTGACGCTAAACTGGACAAAGGAAAGGGGAGTGACCACTCCCCTGTCCATCATCACCTCAGGGATGGTGCCCAGAGCTCCTCCAGTGTGTCTCAGACCTCTGCCATCTTGTTTTCAGAGGTGTGGGGACTCTCTGGAGGCCTCTGAGTGGCCAGTGCCAACAGGTGACATCAGAGATTCCTCCTAATAGGTCCATACCTGGGTAGGTAGCCAATCCTCCTCTCAGGGCCATTTAGGGTCTCTCCTGTGGGCTTCTCATCATATTTCTACTGGCAAGAATCCACCAGGACTCCTTTGCACTTCTCTTTTCAACTTCTCCAAGGATCTACTGCTGACTCCTCCAGGACGCCTGCAAAACTCCAACAAAGTAGCCAGACGACTACCAGTGACATTTTAGCGCATAATCCTGCCAGCTTTCTCGACTGTTTCCTGGTGGTGCATGCTCTGGGGGCTGCCTGCCTTCACCCTGCACTGGAAGCCATGAAGAAATCTCCAGTGGGTTGACTGAGTCTTCTCCCTGCTCCAGTAGGCATCAAACTATAGCCTCACCGGTACTCTGGGTCCCCTCTCATCCTGACGAGTGTGGCCCCTGGAACACAGGTGGTGGACCCAAGTGACCCTGACTGTCCAGAGGTCTAACTGTCTGAATTTGGAGGAGGTAAGTCCTTGCCTCCCCTCTCCAGACAGTAATCCTGTGCATTGTGTGATCTGCAGCTACAAGGGCTTCTGTGCACATTTCCAAGAAATCCTGCATGCACATCTGAGCCTAGGTCCCCAGCACTCTGTCCTGCTATGCTCAGCTCCCTGAGTTGAGCTCCGGTGTCGTGGGACCTCTCTTTGCAGTGTTGAGACGACCGCTGTGTTCAGTCTTCTTGAACCCGTGTTCAAGGTCTCCTGCATGTGCTTCCCGATTTCCAGTGGGCTATCTACATTGCTGAGGACCCCCTCTGTCTCCCCTCCTGAGTGGCAACATCCTAGTCCTTCCTGGGCCTGGGCAGCACCATTTTCCTTCAACCGTGACTCTTGCAGGTAACAAGGCTTGTTTGCGGTATTTTGCAGAGGAAACCACCCTGCATCCACCAGCACACTGTGGGACACCTTCTGCACAAAGCAGAACCTCCTACCTCATTTCATTGGTGAAAAACCAGCATCTTCTTCCAACCAGAGGCAGTCATTTTGCACCTTCATCCGGGGTTTAGTGGGCTCCTGCGCTCCCAGACACTTTAGCGACTCTTGGACTTGGTCCCCTTCCTTTACAGGTCTTCATGTCAAGGAATCCGTCTTCAGTGCTTTGCAGTCTGGTGTGGTCCTTGCAAAATCCTTTATCACAACTTTAGTGTGTTTTGTTGGAAATTGTATTAAGTAGTTTACTCCTGCTTTCCTGGGTCCTGGGGTGGGGTCTCCTTTACACCCTTAGTGTTTTCTTACGCTCTGAGTGACCCTCTACACACTTCACTTGCCTAGGGGTGCATTTGTGGTTCGCATTCCACTCACTTAGTATATGGTTTGTGTTGCCCCTAGGCCTATTGCATTCTGTTGTGTTTGACAGTATTTGCACTACTTTCTGACTGTTTTACTTACCTGATTTGATTATTTCTGTATATTTTGAGTATGTTACTTACCTCGTAAGTGAGTATATCCCCTGAGATATTTTTTGGCACATTGTCACTAAAATAAAGTACCTTTATTTTTTAGTAACTCTGAGTATTGTCTCCTATGATATGGTACCTATATGATAAAGTGGTATTGCTGGAGCATTGCATGTCTCCTAGTTCACCCTTGGCTGCTCTGCTATAGCTACCACTATCAGCCTAGGCTGCTAGAACACTACTACACTCTACTAATAAGGGATAACTGGACCTGGTATAGGGTGTGAGTACCACTGCTACCCACTACAAGCCAGGCCAGCCTCCTACAATGGCAACTACCTAAAATCTAACAACTTGATGCCAAAGCAACTATGATTTGGAGGCAGGTTTTTAACTTTGTTCAGCTCCCTATGTCAGCAATATGCTTGCACTGTAAGAATGCAAGATCTATATGTCTATATGAGTAATTACACAAATATTGAAGTAAATGACACCTATTCTTTTAAAGCATTACTCATCCCATTGTAGAGTGTCAGAGCTTTTTCCATCACACACAGAGACACAATAAATCATACACATGTATAAATCAATGTACAGGAAATGATGCATTAGACTGTAAGGGATGTAACTTATACGGTGTATAACACATCTTCCATGATTGTAGACATAATGGCCCTCATTATGACTTTGGCTGTCTTTTTCCAAGACCGCCAAAGCCACCACTAGACCGCCAGTGCTGGTGGTCCACATACCACCATATTGTGACTGGTGGCAGCTTTCTGCCATTCTTTAGGTGATGCTACCACCATGAAATCCTTGGCGGAAAGGGGACTCCTAATACCTCCTGGGGTCTTTGGTGGACCGCTGGGTCAGAGATGCTTATCTCCTGCCAGGCTGTCTGACCACCCTGGCGGTAGCAACAGAAAAGTCGCTGTTTGGCAGAGGCCAAACCTCCACACTTGTAATATGGCGGGCGGTGGGACCGCCACCATGGGCTTGGCAGTCAGTAGAACACAAGACTCGTAATGAGGGCCTATATGTTAAAAGTGAAAGGTCGAAAGAAACAGAAAGTTATGATATAAAACCTAACTCAGCAATTGTGGCTGTCTATGACAACAATACTTTTGTATTTCCCATAGGAAACATTCTTTGCAATCATAGAATAATTACAGATTGAGAAATAAGTAAACATCTCACCCCATGACTTACAGTTCACATGCAGCTCTTTGATTCTAGTTGTTGGAACAACGTGCTATATTGAACGGCTTGCAACTAATATACCAGAGCTAACAAAATGATCTTAGGGTCAAAAGAAGTAGGGCACTCACCTATCAAAAAACAAATCTGTGATCTCCATGTTAAACAATATGCTTTGCAGAAGTCACATTAATCCTCTCTGCTACATTATGAGTCAAACTGGGACTGAACAAACATGGAACTCTCCCAGAACATTGTTTATCACTAGTGTTATTTTACCACTATTATAATCCCCTCAAAACTGCTAGGCACACAATAACCTCTGCAGCAGGTGTCATAACCCTGTCAGATACTTTAAAATGCAGACTCTTTGTGACCATTTAAGTAATCTTGAACAACATGTACTTTTAAGTAATTTCAGACCTTTCTAATCCCTCACCGCCTCAACCACTTGAAATGATGGCTCTATTGACAAATATCATGATCCATCCACCTTGCTTGTGAATGTGGGTAGAGCAGAGGATTTTATGGGCAAGAAAGCAAGGAAATACGATGGCTCAGTTACATCTTTCCGTGTAGTTCATTCCTATACCTTATACAGTTTTCTTCAAAAGCATCATATGATAGTGTATAAGCTAAACTTCATGTCTGCATCAAACAATGACCAACGCAAGCAAGCTCAGCTGTGCTTATATGTGCCTTGCCTTTCATGCTCAAAAGAAATGTAAATAACACAGTTACAGTGTTGGTATTCTTAAATGAGCTACTTAAAATAACGTGGAAAAATTAAAGAGAAATGGGAAAAGGAATGGGTTCAAAGGGACATAGAGGAGTACAGAGTGTTGGAAGCAGGGATGTGCAAAATCTGCAGAACTTGCTTGTGTGTAATTACATGAACATTTGGGAAAATTACACACAATTAAAGGTAATTGTGCAAATTGCGAACCCATCATTTAGTGCTACACTTTAGAGCAAAATGTGTCCTAGCATCAATGCTTGCCACAAGTTTTTATTTCATCCTAAAATAATAGTATGAAACACACAACAGCCATTTATGTTCTGGCTATTTGTGCTGTTCCCATGTACGCATTATAATTATTATACTGTGAAAGCCAGCATGGTTACACAATGTGCTGCAATGGTGTAATTTGGAGAATCTCATGTAATGAGCATGAAGCAACGTTTTTTAAATTACATGAAATACACTGGCATAATTTACATTTTGCCTAGGCCTTTCTACAAGGTCAAGCCAAAAATAATAAATGGCCTGATTATGAGTTTGGCACTCGGACTACCAGACCACCATGATGGTGGTCCTAAACAGACTGCTGCACCAGTGGTCCCCAGACTCCTGTATCACAATGCAAACACGCAGGACTGCCCCCACCAAGCAAAAAAGGCAGACCACCAGCGGTGTAGAGGCTTGTATCTAAGCGGTCCGACCTCCAGCACTGTCAGCGCCGTTGCCAGCCACAGAGCTTATTACAAACACATAGTTGCTGTGGCGGTCTCCTCGCAACGGTTAGCCAATGGTGGTTGACCACTGCGGTACGTGATCAGCAAAGTAACAGACAGGTGCACATTGGATGAATTCAAAAACAACACAACTGACACCCCACATTGGCCCGGTGGACACATCTGCAAATCACACTATAAAACACATCCCTTCACAGAACACAATCCATAGCATTTCCACAGGAAGCCAAATAACCCTGATCACTGTTTTGTGTATATTACATGGATCCAGCAAACCTTTTTTCATTATCCCATAGAACACCCTGCACACACTTTTATCCATTCACACCCTATTGCACTTCCCCTGTTCAATAAGTCCCTGTCAACCACTTTAGTTGTCCACCATGACGCATTCCAAAAATCCCGTTTTCTAGAAGTTGAGCTGAGATTCATGGTGGATGAAATCATAAGAGAAGACCCACAATTGTTTGGAGTCCTAGTCGAGCACACTCCTCTCAGTGGGAAAATGGAAATGTGGCAAAGGAGTGTCAACAGAGTGAATGCTGTAGGCACCACCCGTTGCACAAAGGAGGGCATTACGAAGAGGTGGAACAACCTGAGGGGCATGGTCCATTCCCTGGTCTCCAGGCACCAGCTGGAGGCCAAGAAGAATGGTGATGGCCCTCCCAGTGCCCCATTGAGACTCTTTCTCTGGGAGGAAAAGGTCTTGGCCATCCTGCATCCTAAGAGCTTCACAGGAACACCTGGGGAGTAAAGTCTGGTATGTTACAACGCAAAACCTGTCACAAAAATGCAATGTCATGCATGCTCATTTCTAAGCTTTTGCCACTATCTTTTTAATGTATTTCACCAACGTTTACTACCCATAGTAACTGAGATATAATACTGTCAATGAGTATTATTAGACCCAACATCACAGCTACCAAGGCCCATCACATGCCATATGTTCAAATGGTTCCTGTAAATCTTACAATATCCCAAAAAAGCCAGGATTTATGGTATGTGCCTAAATGTAAATGTATGCTAACACCTAAATGCTGTCTGCCCAACATTTGTCAAGTGTTGGGGAGTAAAGGAAGTGACCTGACTGCAACTCCGGGAAGGTCTTGTGTCTGTAACTCCAAACACCAGCCTAGTGGTCACTTGTCCAAATACCCTTATTTGGTAACACTCGATTGAAGTGTACTCACCTGGGAGGGTGTTTGTCAAGTGTGGGAAGTAAAGGAGTGGCCTGACTGCAACTCCCAGGAGGCCTCGTGGCTGTAACTCCAAACACCAGCCCAGTGGTCACTTGTCCTAATACCCTTGTTTGGTAACTCTCAATTGAAGTGCTCTCACCTGGTAGGATACAAGTGTCAAGTGTGGAAAGAAGAGGGAGTAACAAGACAGCAACTCCCAGAAGGCCTTGTGTCTGTAACTCCAACCATCAGCCCAGTGGTCACCTGTCCAAATACCAAAGTTCGTAACTCTCAATTGAAATGTACTCGCCTGGGAGGAT
Organism: Pleurodeles waltl; assembly: GCF_031143425.1. Taxonomy (NCBI): domain Eukaryota; kingdom Metazoa; phylum Chordata; class Amphibia; order Caudata; family Salamandridae; genus Pleurodeles; species Pleurodeles waltl. Next base: position 1,003,872,333 of record NC_090444.1, read on the forward strand.
ATAGGGGGTCATTCTGAACGCGGCGGACGGCGGTCGCCGCCCGCCACGCGGTTCCCGCCGAAAGACCGCGTCGGTCATTCTGGCTTTCCCACTGGGCTGGCGGGCGACCGCCGAAAGTCCGCCCGCCAGCCCAGCGGGAAACACCCTTCCCACGAGGACGCCGGCTCAGAATTGAGCCGGCGGTGTGGGAAGGTGCGACGGGTGCAGTTGCACCCGTCGCGAATTTCAGTGTCTGCTAGGCAGACACTGAAATTCTTTTTGGGGCCCCCAGGGGCTCCGCGGCACCCCCTACCGCCATCCTGTTCCCGGCTGGAGAACCGCCAGGAACTGGATGGCGGTAGGGGGTGTCAGAATCCCCATGGCGGCGGAGCGCGCTCCGCCGCCATGGAGGATTCTCAAGGGCAGCGGAAAGTCGGCGGGACACCGCCGACTTTCCGTTTCTGGCCGCGGCTGAACCGCCGCGGTCAGAATGCCCAGCGGTGCACCACCAGCCTGTTGGCGGTGCTACCGCCGACCTCCGCCATGGCGGTAATTACCGCCAGGGTCAGAATGACCCCCATAGTGTGTGTTGTAGAGACAGAGACCTGACAACAACTCCCAGAATGCCTTGTGTCTGTAACTCCAACCACTAGCCCAGTGGTCTCCTGTCCAAATACCCCTGTTCGGTAACTCTCAATTGAAGTATACTCACCTTGGAGGATACCATTTGTATAGTGTGTGTAGTAGAAAGAGTGATGTGAATGCAACTACCCAGAGGCCTTGTGTCTGTAACTCCAAACATCAGCCAAGTGTCCACTTGTTTGAATACCCTTATTTGGTAACCCTCAAATGAAGTGTACTCACCTGGGAGGATACCATTTGTCATGTGTTGGAAGTAGAAGGAGTGACATGATGGGAACTCTCAGGCCTTGTGTCTGTAACTCTAACCACTAGCCCATTGGTCACCTGTCCAGTTACCATATTTGGTAACTCTCAATTGAAGTCAATCAATCAATAAATCTGTTTTTGTAAAGGGCGGCTACTCACCCGTGAGGGTCTCAACGTGTTGGGTGGGGTGGGGGATAATGGTGGAGCATCATCTAAAAAGCCATGTCTTGAGGTTCTTCCTGAAGATGGTGAGCGATGGGCTTTGTCTGAGGTATAGGGGTAGGTTGTTCCAGCTCTTTGCTGCAATGTAGATGAAGGATCATCCTCCAGCGGTGCTTTTCTGAATGCGAGACATAGTAGCCAGAGCCAGTTGAGCGGATGGATCTGGCGGGGTGAGGAAGGAGACACAGTGGTTCAGGTAGGCCGGTCCGACGTTATGTATGGCTTTGTATGTGTGGTTGAGTAGCTTGAAGCTGATTTGTTTTTCTATCGGGAGCCAGTGGAGGCGTGGAAGGTTAAGGACAAGTTTGCTGGTGGCGTTCTAGATGAGTTGCAGCTTTTTGATGTTTCTCATTGTGGTGCAGTCATAGAGAGCGTTGCCATAATCAAGCTTGCTTGTGACTAAGTTGTGGGTGACTGTGCTACGGCAGTGTACTCACATGGAAGGATACCATTTGTATAGTGTGTGTAGTGGAGAGAATGACCTGACTGCAACCCCTAGGAGGTCTTATGTCTGTAACTCCAAACACCAGCCCAGTGGTCACTTGTTTAAATACCCTTGTTTGGTAACTCTCAATTAAATTTTACTCACTTGAGAATGACCAAGATACAAATAATGCTAAACTCAGAGACGTGTCTGTCTACCTAGCTCCTTATTGACCAGATAACCTAAGATTAAACTATTGAGGACAGGCGTAACACATTACCCATTGTCTACTTGTATACAGCAAGTATTCCTAAGGCCTCAAGCCGATTCACCAGATTTTGTATCGGCAAAAGACATATTGATACAGCATTGTGCACAAGATGACTCCAGTCACATATACAACACAGTCCTGTGTTTGCCTGCATCCCACTCAACTAAGCTTTCAAATGGTCAAAGCCATTTGCTGCCTCTCCACTGTGTTGGCTTCACTGGTGTTAAGATGTCATTTTCAGTCCATCTTCCAAAGTGCAACTGGTCTGCACATCTCAGGAGCTGCATGAGTCAAATAGTTTAGGCATGCTTCACAGATGTCATGTCAAATAACACATTACCATGGTAACTTTGCACAATAGGACTGCATACAACTTAAGTACATCCAATGTCTCTGCCCACTGTGACACAAAATCTTTGGAGGTAGATATCACAATTCAACCAGTAACAATGTATGTTCTTCTTCAACAGGTCAAGCTGCCACTAGGCACACGGAAGCCACAGAACAGACTATCACTACCCCCTGGATGAAGCCCTTAGTGACAACAACACTCCTGGACTTGGGACCCTAGAGGTAGGTCCTTGCCCATCTTTGCATCTTGGTTAGTCTCACTGTGTCCACAACATCACCTCCCAGCCCTGTTGCTTCAACATCCCAGTCGATGTGGTGCTCCCCAACCTGTGTACCTAGCACAGTTTCCACCATCTTGTGCCCCCCAATCCTGAGGTCCAACTCAAAACTTTGGACACTGAGGCCCCAGGACCCAGTTGGAGAGGGCACCCTGCGCCAAGGGCACAAGTTTGTGGGGGTAGGGTTCCTGGGAGGGATGCCGTGTGCCAGCGAAGTGAGACCACAGGGGCTGCTGTCAGCCAAAACACCATAAGCCATGTCTTTGGGGTCTATCAGGAGTCCCAAGGCGTGATGGACCAGGTGTTGACTGAACTCGGGACAATAAGCAGCTGCAGAGGGTCAAGATAGAAAATAATACAGGGGTGCTGCGGGAAATTAACCCCACAGTGGTTAAGGTTGTACTCCCAACATCTACCCCTTCTTGTGTGGCAAGTACACCATGCCAAAATATATCTGTGGCAGATACAGGAAGGGAGGCCCTGACAGGGGCACAAACAGCTGCAGACACCCTTACCTCTGCAGCAGCTGATCCCCCCACTTGCAAGTGGGGACATCCATGCAAGAATTCAGGAGGTGTGGATGGCAAGACCTCCAACACTGTCAGCAATAACCCTCTTCCTTAATGTCCGCCTTTGTGTGTAGAAAATTAATTCTGTGGACTGATCCTGAACCACTTTCCATTTCCAATGGGAGGAGTACTCTGGACTCCCAATGGTGTGGCTTCTACTCCAAAGAGTTCACTCAAAATGACTGAACCCTTCACATTATATTTTTTGTTGAGTCATGTCACATATATTCTCTGTTAGTTGTAGCTTCCAAATAAAATCACCCATCACTAACTCATTGTCTATTGTTTTAACCTAACATTAGGCATGTAGATATGTGACACCATGTGAACCATACAATGATATTCCAAGGTACTTGTTCAAGATGGGATATGTTGCATGCACACAGTGTCAAGCTAAGGATTGTAGCCATTCCACACAAACTCATAGATACAAGTGTCTTGTCAAAGAAGAATTTTATTACATTGTTCCACACGGAGGCTATCAATATGTCTGAAACATAGCAAATCATAAATGATTGAATCATTGTGAGTAAATGAACATATTTACAGGCACAGACCTCCAAACATGGAAGGAAGGGACGTGTCAGATATTCTCCTGTAGACTAGGCAAACATTAAAGTGGCTGATGTCATCAGCTGGAGCCATATCACCTACCACACCAAAGTAATCCAACATCGCATGATGCAAGACTCAGGCAGATCGCAGTACAACAGTTTCTGATCACAGGTTCATTACAGTCCAGTGCTCATGCATCTGTTGGTATGACACAAACATATGCCAGTCATTTGGCAGAGGTACATTGACCTACACAGTTGAAACATATTAACATCTACATATAGGTACAGGTCATACAAAAAGAGTGTTTAGCCAATGTGAAGGGTAACTGACATGATTGTGACCTAGGACTACATATTTTCTGACCACATGATGACACATGTGATTCATCATGGCCAACACAGGACAACAAACAAGTTCAATGGAGTCTTAGAAACGTCCATCCAATCACTGTGAAAGCTGTCTTGGAACAGGTCTCCTACACCCAACCTCTGTGACCTACTTTCTCTGGAACAATCCATGTCCACTTCATATGTCAGAACAGCATCACATACATGTCAATGCCACAACTCTGAAATGCCCACATGAAGATGTTGTGGTGAAGGTAACTGAATAAAGAACCAAACAAGGAATATAGGCATGAAACCATACATATGACATGTCACATAGTAAGCATCTGGAAAACAAAGTACATTGCAATAAATCTGACAAAAACAAATCAGCATTATCAAGGTGGGGATGTGACAATAGCTACCTCATCAAACAGCCTTTGGCTGATTTTAGCTGAGTATCAGCTCCCTAACTATTTCAAAGAATCAACTTCACACATTCTCATAAATACAGTACATTGTACAGTCAAACTCATGACATGGCATGAGATGCTTACACTCATGAGAAGAAACTATTGATGAGATCTTGTTGTAAATCAGCTCCTTCCTCTTCACCACGGTCATCTTCATTTGGCATTTCAGGATTCTCACCCAGTGGCACTCCACGCTCCACCTTTTCTGGGATGTAAGGGATATTCCTCGAAAGGGCGATGTTGTGGAGCATGCAGCATGACACAGTGATCTGACACACTTTCCCAGGAGTGAGGAGAGAACTCTTTTTGACATGGTTAGCCCCCAACCTTTTGGCTGATGTCTGATGTGTTCTAGAAATTGTTGTGCCCAGGGACCCTGATAATCAGGTTCCCTGGGCCGGAGTTCTTTCTCTAAAACGGTTGTGATGCCCTGGCACAATTGGAGACCCATTTTAGCTACCACTATAAGTTTGTAGTAAATGGTACTTAGGTACCCATGGATTGTGCCACGCTCAAGGGCCATGCATTCCAGTACCCCCAGCACTGCCATTGCAGGCTAAGTACCCTGATACAAACCTAAAAAAGTAAACTTGACATGGCATACTCACTGCCTGTGTGCCCTGCCAACTACACATTGCATGCAGTATGGGTAAGTCACCCCTTTGGCAGGTCTTCCAGCCCTAAGACAGGGTGCACCATACTGTATGTGAGGGCATAGCTGCATGAGCAATATGCCCCCACTATGTCCTTACTAAACCTCAGGCATACTGAGTGGACATAGTAGCCATTTTAATACACGTATTGGATACTGGTCAAACCGAGTTGCACAGCTACATGATGGCCACTCTGTATCCTAGGTTGTTTGTTATCAAACAACTCAGAATGATAAATCCAAACTGGTACCAGTATTGGATTTATTACTAAATGTTCCCAGGGGTCACCTTAGAGGTGCCCCCTACAGAAGCTAACTACCCTGGCACGATTGCTGACCGGTCCTAGCCAGCCTGCCACCTCCAGACAGCTGATCTGCGACCTTGGGGTAAGTGATTCTTCTCTCTGGGTTGCCCTCCCTGGCTGGAGGTGCTAACACCCGCTCTCTGAGGAAGGTGCACTGTCCTGGCGGCGAGCTTCAAAGAGCCTACTGCCTTTAAAACTCGACCTTCAGGCCTGCTGCTAGCAGCAGAGAGCCACTCTGTTGCCAATCCCTACTTTTGGTGGGAGCAACAGCTGGAAATTCAAACATAGAACAGTGGAGTGGCCCTACCTAGCATGCACAACCACAAGGTGTTGCATGCGAGGTGGACATTCCATTTGATTTTCCTCCATCTTAGATGGAAGGAAAATAGCCATTCAGGTGTAAGGATGTGACCTCTGCTCACCAGAAGTGGTCACTTAGTAGATGTAGACACCCTAAGGTAGATAACCCATCACTACGAGATTCCACCTGAAAAGCCCACTAAATACAGTACTTAGTGGGCATCCCTAGACCAGGAAATCAGATTCAATGGACAAAAGAAGACCAGCAACAAGAAGATCCGTGACACAAGAACTGTGGACCTGCTGCATCAAAGAAAAGGTGCCAAACTCTGCCTGCTGCGACCAGGACCAAACATTCGTCTCTGAGGAGCTCCTGGACAGCAGGAAAACTCTTCAAAAACCCAGAGGACCTCCTGGCTTGTCCAATCAGCAGAGAACTTCCTTCAGAATGGAGGTACCATTCTAAAATTTCAAGGAATCAGCAAGTCATTGAGGGTCACGTCACTGACCAGCTGCTAACTCCTGAAATGGATGCCACAGCTGGACCAGACTGCACCCCCCGCCACCATGAGGATAAACCCTACCAATGTGCCAGGTTTGGTGCCAGGTTTGGTGGCACAGCACTCTCCAGTGGCCAATCCATGCCAATACCCTGGGTATTGGTAAGCCAATGTTGAACACAAAGAAAAACAGCCCACTGGGGCTGCACAAGGACCAGAAGGAAGCCCCAGTTGCGTGACTTCAGCAGCAAACAGGACCTCCCACCAGAGTTCCCTTGTTGTCCTGTAAACACCCACTTACTTCCTGCTACTGAGGGCATTCTTGCACACAGCTCCTGGCTCATCAATGGGTTCCGCACCAGGCTGCCCTGTGCCCTGCACCAAAGAACCGACTGTGCTTTAAGGGTTCCCCAACCCTTGTGACCTCGACACTCCAAGGGGAACCCTAGGATTCACCATAAAACTTACCTGTGCAGTGCTTTTCCAAGTGGTCCATCTCAGTGGCTCTGCACCAGCTTCAGAGACCTTCTCCCGCTTCTCCTGCCGGAACTGGGAGCCACCCAAACTTCTCCAGCTGGCACAGTGTGCCGACCGATGACCTCAACCAACCTGCAAATGTGAACTTGGTAAACAAACTGTATGATTTTTATATGTATTTTTAAAGGTGGTCTTCCATTGATTCCTATGGTGCGTACTTATGCACAAAAAGACTATTTTTATTAAACTTCAAAAATTCACATCTTGAAAAGTACTTAGCCAATTCCAATGGTCTTGGTCTTAAAATTTATATAAAAATCTGAAGTATGTTTTATAAATTGGTCTCAAGCTATTCCTTTGAGTGTGTGCGTTGCAAGATTGATACAGTGAGTACAGCAAATGCGTTGTACTTCCCCAGGATTGGCCTAACTCCTCGACCAAGCTACCACAAAAATAGAGCATTAGATGGTCTCATTTTTACCCCTGTAAACCAATGTGTGGTCGCCTTTACTGCCTTCACGGTGTGCCTAGCTTTGCTCACTAAATAGAGAGCCAGTCTCTTACATTTGGTGTGTGACTAAGGTGTGGGTGACTGTGCAGCAATGGGATAAGTACTGTGCAATTGCTAATACCACTTTCGTCAATTTTGTGGGCACACTGATAACTCTCCAAATTGCCTTTAGTTAATTCTTTTTTGATTTTCAATTGGCTAAACATTTTCACAATTTTTGAAAATAATTTTAGGGCCCTGGTTAGGTCCCTACAACTCTTGCAAATAGTTTGAAAAGTCTTTACTTTAGTTGGCCTATCCAAAAAGGGGATTCCAAATTCTTAAAAAGGTCCCAACTTTAGTAAAATAAAAATGACAGATGGAGTGACCCAGAACTAGGAGCTCAAACTGGAACCTTAAGAGATATAAAGCTGTGACCAATTAGGGAACCACCAAAGCTGTATCAAATTCATACTGGGAAAAGCCCTACTGCAGAGAAACATAGGTTTCTGGTAGCCCAGCACGAGAGAGCTAATCCCCCAGACAAAGGCGATGATGATGATAATGCATCTGTGGTGTGTTTAGGGAGAAATTTTTCAACATCAAACTCTCAAAAGGAGCTGTCCCTCCCTTCAAAGAAGGGGATGATATGGTTTTCTGCCTTTGAAAGAGCCTGCCCTTTGTGGGAAATTGAGAAAAAGCATTAAGGCACACAGTTGTGGGAGTATTTCTCAGGAAGTGCAGGGATAGGCTCCTGACACTGAATGAAGCAGATTCTAAATCCTATGACCTCATGAAGGGTACCCCGACTAAGGGCTTTGTATTTACAAATGAAGAATTCTGTATAAAGTTCAGGGAGGCTCCAAAGACCCAGACCAAACTTGGATAGACTTTGTGGACTATTCAGTAAAAAAGCTGGGTGGTTGGTTAGCTGGAAACAAGGTACAAGATTATGATGGGCTGTATAACCTATTTTTGAAAGAGCATCTGCTAAGTAATTGTTTCAATGATAGGCTACATCAACATCTGGTAGTCCAGGGTCCACTTCCCCCCAAGAGTTGGGGAGGAAGGCAGACCATTGCGTATAAACAAGAGCAACCAAAATTACCAATGGTGTGGGAGACCAAAAGAAAGAAGCCCAAAAGCCTCCCCCCAGGGAAAGATGGGGGACAAAGCATAAATAACAAAGATTCTTCTTAAGGCTTCCAAAAGCCTTCATAGTAGGGGGGGCCAGAGACTTCTTACATCCTAGGGGTGAGTACAAAGGTGGGAACGTTGATCCCAGCAAGGCTTGGTGCCAAGACTGCAAAACAAAAGGGCACCAAACTGGAGACTCTAGCTGTAAAAACAAAAATATTGCTTCTAGTCAACCTGCAGTAAATACAGTTGCTTATCTCCAGATGGGATCAGAGGTATGGCCTGACCATGTCAGTGATCCCACAGAGGCAGCATTAGTCACTGAGGGTAGGGTAGAATTATTCTGTGTTGTTTGGCCAAGTAGTATGCAAAAATACAGACAGCACCCTTTCATTAATGGGGAGAATGTAGAAGCACTGAGGGACACAGGAGCTAGTGTTATGATGGTAACTCAGCACTTAACCAGTCACATCATTACTTGGTAGGGAAGTCTTATCCTGTCCTCAATGCTGACAATGAGACAAAGTTCTATCCCATGGCTATGGTAAGCTTTGATTGGGGGGAATAGTAGAGCAAAAAGAAGTGGTTGTGTCCTCATCCATCCCGGAGGATTGGCTGTTTGGAAATGACCTGGGACATTCCCCCTGGGGAACAGAACACTCTTCAGAGAGAAAATGGAGAGCTGGATCCTGAAATAGTGGACCAGCCTCCCAAGAGAATAGGAAGGAAGACTGGGGAGCCAGCTTCAGAACAATTCCCAGGCCAGGACCCCTCTTCTCAGGAAGAGGATTCCACCTTCTTGGAGGAAAGTGAGCCTGCTGAGCTTGGGCCTTACCACCCAAAGCTCTTGGGCTCAGGGGGACCCTCCAGGGAAAATCTGTGCCAGGGGCAGAGGACCCGTCCTACTCTTGAAGGCCTGAGGCAGCAAGCTACACAAGAAGATTTAGGAAATGTCAGTGGTACCCACAGAGTTTATTGGGAGGAGGGGCTTCTGTGCACTAAGGCCAGAGACTTCAAGCCTGGTGCAAAGTAGAGGGTGGTAGTATCCCAGAAGTTCAAAGAATTTCTCCTCACTCTAGCCCATGACATTTCCCTAGCTGGGAATCTGGGCCAAAATAAGACTTAGAAGAGGTTAGTAAACCATTGTTATTGGCCAGGAATGTTCCACAAAGTGAAGGACTTTTGCCAGTCCTGCACTACCTGCCAAGCCGGTGGCAAAGCAGATTGACAGTTAAAGACCCCCTTAATGCCACTAGCTGTGGTTGGGGAACCCTTTGAAAGGGTAGTGGTCGACATTGTTGCGCCCTTGGCCCTCAAACAGCTTCAGGGCACAGATACATACTAGTGGTAGTGGATTGTGCTCCTAGATACCCTGCAGCTATACCCCTTGGAACCATTACTGCACCAGCAGCTGCAAAAGCCCTCCTGGGTATTTTCACCAGGGTAGGGTTCCCTAAGAAGGTAGTATCAGACAAGGATTGTGGGATGACCTATAAGTTCACCACTCCCAAACCAATGGGCTGGTTGAAAGATTTAACTAGACCCTTGAAGGCATGATTGGAGGGCTCCCTGAAAAACTCAGAAGAAGATGGGATGTCCTGCTTCCTTGCCTAGTGTATGCCTACAGGGAAGTGCCACAAAAAGGTGTAGGTTTTTATCCATTTGAACCTTTGCTTGGGCACCCTGTTAGGGGACCACTAAGTCTTGTTAATATTGTCAATGGTGGTGGATAGTGCACCAACAACATAGATCATCTGCGCACAGCAACACATTACACTGGCGATTGCATAGTAGAGCCTACACAACAAGACTTTGGGATGTTTGTGATGATCCAACACATATATTGTTGTTGTGACGCATTTAACAGGCCCATATACTGTATTTCCAACCTCTAAAATGGCAGATGGCTGACCTACTCAACTGGTCATTAGGAACTGCCTAAAGTTGTTACCTGCAGCGTTCATGGGCCAATGACTGTGGCTGTCTACAGTAATGGCCGTGTACGTGGCATACATGTACACCGCATTTAGCAAAATCATTTACTTGGCTCCTGACATTGATGCCATCAACACCTCCACCACTTCAGCTGCTGTGTGCCGCCTCTGGCAGCAATCATGCCAGGCCCAGCAGGTGAAAGGACCCTTTTCTTCTCTCCAGAGGAGCTGGAGAAGCTTGAGGATGAGGTCCATTCCCTGTATTGTCACCTCTACGGCTCACCAGAGGAGCAGGAAACAATCTCATAGGCACAATTGACACTGTTCACCACCATCCTTTCCCTCCTCACAAGCTACAATGTGCTCCTTTGTTCCAGCTAGGCTTCTTATGTGCCTGTTGTCAGAGATTGGGTGGCATCAATAGGATGTGCATGGTGCAGGTATTAGAGAACAGTACTATACATTTTTTACATTCACATTGTGTTATGTGATATGTTTTGAGGCCCTAGAACCTCCTTGTGTTGGATGCATATATCTAGGCAAGGAGACATTCCTGCCATACAATGACATTTCTTTGAATGTGATGGTTATAAATGTCAGACAACATGTATATACATGGCAGCATGAGCTGTGTATGCATCTTGTTTGAGTCAGTTGTGGATCTTGTGAACAATGTGTATTGTGCCACAGATCTTTCACCCCACATCTGGACTTGCCAAACTGTTGTTTGAGAGGTATATCATGACTCACTGTGCCCTTGAGGTTGCCACACAAGCCACATTTATGATAACTACATGATGTTCTGTCATGCACGTAAGTGATGGAAATGTGAGTGTCATATAAGTTCTGTATGCTCAGCCTGCTGAGACCAGGCCCTGTCAAATGTATCTCCCAGTATGGGACATACTCCAGGCTGTGGGAGAGTCACTGTGGCTATGCAACTGTGGCATTGTGCCCACTCCCTGTAAATCTGCAGATGCTGCCATATGGCCAACATGAGGCTCTAGTGGCAAAACATGCCCTGAATGCCTTAGTCCACTGAGAGGATTAGGAATGGGTATTGAGATGAATCCATTAACTAGTCAATATCTGCATTTTGCATCACTGTCAGTGTGTGTTTTTTGCCTCATGACAGGTCCATTACTCCCACAGCTCTGTTGTCAACTTCACATAAGTCATATTTGCCCACTACAGACATATTGCACAATTGACAAACCCATAGTGCAGATAGCATGTAGATTCCAGGGAGGCTGACATGTGACTCATTAGTTTGGTTACGTAGCAGGAATTAAACCAAACATAACTTTGTATGCTGGATGCCATCTCTGTAGGTTTACCTCTAATGGTCAAAGGTGTGTTGTACGGTACAGCAACATCCCACTGAAACTCACCATGAAGTGGCATGAATCTGCATTTGGGAGGCCACATGTCCACACATGCACAGGGAAGAGACTTTCTCTGCCCACCATGCCAGCCCTTTCATTGTCACCCAAGTGTAAGGGTGAAGTCTGTACTATGGTAGTTGCCTTTAGGGACTGTATGCCGTGGATCAATGTTGAAGAGTGTAAATGTGTTCATCCAGTCAGGCCCAAGAAGTTTTCCCTTTGTTAGAAATGGTGTCTCTGGTGGGCAGTCAGTTTGCACTCTGTCCAAGCAGGGACCCTCACTCTAGTCAGGGCAATGGAGATACAAACTCAGATAACCCTTGCTTACCCCCTTGGTAGCTTGGCACAAGCAGTCAAAGGCAATGTGTGAAGTATTTGTACCAAAACACACAGTAATACAGTGAAGGCACTACAAAATGGACACCACACCAGTTTAGAAGAATAGGCAATATTTATCTAAATCAAACAAGACCAAAACAACAAAAATCCAACATACACAAGTAAAGTTATGAATTTGCAAAGTAAAAAGAGTTTGACTACATAGAAAACAATGGAAATGCTGTTATTATACAAAGTACATGGTTTACGTTAAAAATAAAGCCGCCCTAGCGAGCATGCTTCGAAAAAGTCAGCGATGCACCGATTTCTCACTCTGAAGTGAGGCCATGCATCGTTTTCCAGACAATGAACCTCGGGTCCGCGCAGGTTTACGTTGATTTTTGACACTCAATAATGATGCTTGAGAAATCCGGCCGCACAGTGATGGAAAACCGTGCTGCATGGGGTTTGCATCATTTTCAGCAGCTGCAAACAGGTGTTGCGTTGTTTCTCCAGGGGCGATGCAAGTGAGCCGTTGATTTCCCAGCCGCAATGCAAGTGGTGCATTGATTTCAGCCGTGAGGTGGGTGGCGTGTCATTTTTACTGATGTGTTACAGGTGATGCGTCAAAAGTTTACCTGCACGGCTTTCTGTGCTTGGATTTCAGTCCTTGTTCTACCAACTTCACCTTTCAAGGGCCCACGGATTGGACAGGGCACCACTTGGCAGGGCAGAAGTCTCATCAGAGAATCCAGGTGCTGGCAGAGGAAGTTTTTGATGACCCTGAAAGTTCAAAACAGGAGGCAAGCTCAGTCCAAGCCCTTGGAGATTCTTCACAAGGAGGAATATACCACAAACTCCAGTCTTTGTCCTCTTTCAGGCAGAAGCAGCAACTGTAGGCCAACTCAGCAAACCACAGACACAGGCAAAGGGGCAGTACTCCTACTCCAACTCTTCAGCTCTTCTCCTTGGCACAGGTTCCTCCTGGTTCCAGAAGTAATCAGAAAATCTGAGGTTTTGGGTACACTACTTATACCCCTTTCTACATTTGAAGTAGGCAAACTTCAAAGGAAAGTCTCTGTTGTTCACAAGAGCCTGCCTTGCACAGGCCTGGCTTTAGATTCACTCCAATGGGTTGGAGACTGCATTGTGTGAGGGCAGACACAGCCCAGACAGGTGTAAGTGACCACTTCTCTCTCCACTCCAGCCCAGATGGCCCATCAAGATATGCAGGCTACACCACAGCTCCCCTTGTGTCGCTGTCTAGAGGGGATTCACAAACAGCACAACCATCAATCTGACCCAGACAGGGAATACACAACCGGACAGATTCACAGAATGGTTTAAGCAAGTAAATGGCAACTTTATAAAAGTGGCTTTTTCAAACTGACAATTTAAAAACCAATTTTAAAAAAAAGTTTAACAAAAGATGTATTTTTAAATTGTGAGTTCAGAGACCCCAAACTACAGATCTCTATCTGCTCGTAAAGGGAAACTGCACTAAAAAGTTATTTAAAGGCAGCCCCCATGTTAACCTATGAGAGAGATAGGCTTTGCAACAGTGAAAACCGAATTTAGAAGTATTTTAAGGTTAGGGCATGAAAAACCAAGCAATACATGTCCCACCTTTAACACACACTGCACCGTGCCCATGGGGCTACCTAGGGCCTACCTCTTAGGAGTGTCTTACATGTATAAAAGGGAAGGTTTGGGGCCTGGCAAGTGGGTACACTTGCCAGGTTAAAAACGCCCACACAAACACTGCAGTGGCAGGTCTGAGCCATGTGTACAGGGCTACTCATGTGGGTGGCACAACAAGTGCTGCAAGCCCTCTAGTGCACTTTACTAGGGACGTACTGGTAAATAAAATATGCCAATCATGGAAAAGCCAATTAAACATACAGTTTACATAGGGACACTTGCACTTTAGCACTGGTTAGCAGTGGAAAAGTACCCAGAGTACCAAAAACAGCTGTAGGAGTCTGGCCTGGTTTGTAGTGGGTACCTATGGTACTTACACCTTATACCAGGTCCAGTTATCCCTTGTTAGTATAGTGTAGGCAGTGTGTAGAAGCCAGGTTCTCTATAGGTAGCTGTGGATGAGCAGCCAAGGCTTATCTAGGAGACATGCAAAGCTCATGCACTACCAATGTAATCACACAGTACTCACACACATGAAAGAAAATACTCAGGCCCATATTTATACTCTGTTTGCATCGAATGAGTGTTATTTTTTTACGCTAATTTGACGCAAACTTAGCTCCATATTTATACTTTGGCGCTAAACCCGTCTATTTAATCTAATTAAAGTTATGGAGTTAGAATAATTTTTTTACTGTGAAAACCTACCTTGCGTCAATGAGATCCCGGCCAAAAAATGACTCAAAGGCCCTAGCGCCTTATTTATCCTCCCATGCAAAAATCACGCACGGGAGGAGGGGGGCCTTAAATAATGGCGCTAAGCCTGCATAACGCCATTATTTAACACCTGGGTCAGGGCAAGTGCTAGGGGACCTGGGGGCTCATTTCCATGGATCAAAGACCATGGAAAGATCCCACAGGAGCCCTTCCCTGCAACCAGGGACACCCTCACACACCCGCACCCACACCTGAAGGACACTTAAAGATGGGGGAAGCCATCCCAGGTAAGTCCAGGTAAGTATTTTTTTTTTAAAGTGCAATAGGGGGGCCTAACTTGGGTCCCCTACTTGGCACTGTGCCCAATGGTCATGCCCAGGGGATATAAGTCCCCTGGGCATGGCCATTGGGCTGGGGGGCATGACTCCTGTCTTCACTAAGACAGGAGTCGTGTCCATGGGGGTTGTGTGTAAAAAAATGACGCTAGTCAGGTTAGTGTCATTTTTTTTTTGCTCTAACCTGACTAGCGCCATTCTTTCTGCACAACCTCCAGTTTTCCGTACGCCTCCCCTACCCAGTTAATGTCAAATATTTTTACGCTAACAGGACCTCAGTGCCAGCTAGCATCATAGCTTAAATATGATGCCCGGCTGCAGTCCAATAATGTCGCTAGCCAGCACTATACTTTTTGACGCAAACCTGCGCTAACGCAGGTTTGCGTCAAAAAGTATAAATATTGGCCTCAGTGTTACAAAAATGAAGGTACTTTATTTTGGTGACACCAATACCAAAAATACCATAAAGACTATACTCCCTTAGGAGGTAAGTAATGCACAAATTATATACACTAGTCTGCAGAAATATGCATACAAACAGTTAGAAAACAGTTCAATTAGTGAAAATAACATTAGTTAGAAAGGGGCCTGAGGGAGCACAAACCATATACTAAGAAAGTGGAATGCGAAAGTCGATCTCCCACCTAGGCATGTGCAGTGTGTAGAGGGGAGCTGGGAGTACTAGAAATCACCAAAGGTAATTACTAGAACCCACCCCAGTGCCCAGGAAAACAGGAGTAAAACTTACTAACTTTCACAGAACACAAACAGAAACAAAAAGATGGATTATGAAAGAACCAGAAGAGACTGCAAGACACCAACAGTGGATTCCTGGACCAGAGGACCTGTGGAAGAAGTGGACTAAGTCCAAGAAGTACAGAAGAGTTCAGGAAGAACAAAAGACCCTGCTTACCCGGATGAAGTGCAAAAGAAGAACCACGGGTGAGGAAGAACAGACAGTATTGCACCCAAAAAAACAGAGTCGGGTTCCTGGTTGGTGCAAGTGATGTCCCACACCGGATGGAGGATTGCAATCTGATTTGCATTGCTGGAGTCCACCAACAAGCTGTGGCACTTGCAAAGCTCACAGTTAGCGGAAATTGGTGCTGCCCGGGACCAGGAAGGACCAGGTGGACTCTTGTAGGAGGCTGGCCTGGTTTGTAGTGAGTACCAAAGGTACTTACACATTATACCAGGTCCAGTTATCCCTTATTACTGAAATGTAGTCAGTGTCTGCAACTAGACTGTCTAGGGGTAGCTGTAGCTGAGCAGCCAAGGCTGAACTAGGAAACATTGCAATACCACTGTAGTTACACAGTACTCACACACATAAAAGAAAATACTCAGTGTTACAAAAATAAAGGTACTTTATTTTGGTGACACAAATGTCAAAAATATCTTGGAGGCTATACTCCCTTAGAAGGTAAGTAATTTACACAATATATACACTAGTATCCAAAAACAGGTAATTAAATAGTTAGAAAACAGTGTGAATAGTGAAAATCACAATAGGTTGCAATGGTCCTAGTGGGCCCACTACTAAAATACTGGAATGCAAAAGTCGGTTTCCCACCTAGGCAAGTGTAGTGTGTAGAGGGGTGCTGGGAGTGCAAGAAATCACCAAAGGTAAGCGATAGAACCCACCCCGAGCCCAGGAAAACAGGAGTAAATCATAGTAAGTTTCCTGAAACACAAAAGAAGTCCTGATAGAAGATTATGCAAGAACCAGAAGAGACTGCAAGACACCAACAATGGATTCCTGGACCTGAAGAAAGAAACACTGAAGAGTTCAGGGAGAACAGGAGCCCCTGCTAACCCAGATGAAGATGCAAAAGAAGAACCACTGGTGAGAAGACAAAGTCAGTTATGCACCCAAGAAGGCAGATGCTGGTTCCTGGTTGGTGCAGAAGATGTCCCATGTCAGATGGATGATTGCAGTCTGGTTTGCGTCGCTGGATTCCGCCAACAAGCCTTGGCACATGCAAAGCTCACGATTAGCGGGAAATGGTGCTGCCTGGGACAAGGAGAGACCAGAAAGCCTCTTCCCAGGAGGGGAAGACAGAGAGGTCTCTCAGCAACCTAGAGAGCCTTCAGAAGACCAGGCAGAATGCATAGGAGGCCCACAACATGGGGACAAAGATGGTGCAACTGGAGGCCCAAGCAGCACGACACAAAGGGATCCCACGCCGCTGGAGAACCACTCAGGAAGCTGTGCATCGCAAGATTGAGTGCTGAGGGCCTAAGATGTGCTGTGCACGAAGAACTTATTGGAAGATCGCCCACAAGCCTTGGCAACTGCACATCATGCGATGCACGGGGTACCGTCTTACGTGAGGAGGCAAGCTCCTACTTCCACCAAAGTTGGACAGCTGGGCCTTGGGACTGTCGCTGTAACTTTAGTCCACCACCCGTGTTGCTGGATCCACACTCGTTGTCTGGAGAGGGGACCCACGCCACAGGTCGGTGCTGCAGAGAGTTGCCTACTGAAGCAGGGAAGTGACTCCATCACTCTATGGAAGATTTCTTCGGTTCTTCTGGTGAAGGTTGAAGACAGGCAGTCCTCGAGGATGTATGACCTGGAAACTGTTACAGTTGCTGGCAGGAGGTGAAGATACAATGTTGCAGAAGTCGTCTTTGCTTCTTTGTTGCAGGTTGTGGAGTTCCTGGAGGGTTCAGCTGTGGTTCCGTCTGTAGAAGATGAAATAAAGGATGCAGATCATTCCTGCTGGATTCTTGCAATCTGAATCTGAAGAAACACCCAGAGGAGAGATCCTAAATAGCCCTGAAAGGGGGATTGGTCACCAAACCTGGTAAGCACCTATCAGGGGAGGGCTCTGACATTACCTGCTGCCACTGGCCACTCAGATGCTCCCAGAGTGCCCCACCACCTTGGAATCCAAGATGGCAAAACCCAGGGACACTCTGGTTGAGCTCTGGGCACCACCCCTGGGTGGTGAAGGACAGGGGAGTGGTCACTCCCCTTTCCTTTGTGCAGTTTTGGCGAGAGCAGGGACTGGGGGTCCCTGAACCAGTGTAGACTAGATTATGCGAGGAGGGCATCATCTGTTGTAGGAGGCTGGCCTGGTTTGTAGTGGGTGCCTAAGGTATAATGTATACCAGGTCTAGTTATCTCTTATTAGTGAAATGTAGGCAGTGTTCTAGCAGCTTAGGCTGTCTAGCGGTAGCTGTAGCAGAGCAGCTTAGGGTGAACTAGGAGACGTGCAAAGCTCCTGCAATACCACTATACCACTATAGTTACACAGTACTCATACATAATAAATGACAAAACTCAAAGTTACCAAAAATAAAGATACTTTATGTTAGGACACAAGGCTAAAAATATCTTAGAGACAATACTCCTTCTGGAGGTAAGTATTATGCACAATATATACACTAGAGACCTGTGAGAAAACAGGGCTGATTGCAGAGGCCCCCTAACTTTTTGCCCGCATTTCCAATTTTTGCTGGTGTTTTCCTGACTCTGATGGTGCCCTGGGTACTGCTAACCAGTCCCAGGGCCTGTGCTCTGTGTAAAATGGATATGCAAATTAGGCTAATTATAATTGTCTAAGTTAACCTACCTATAAGTCCCTAGTATATGGTAGGGCATGTAGGTTTAGGGACCACAGCATAGGTAGTACACCCATAGGTGCACTGCTGAGGTGCCCAGTGTTATTTTAAAGGCAGGCCTGCCTTGCTGGCTGTTTTTAAAGCAAAGTTATATGCAAATTCGACTTTGGAATTAAAAGTAGTTCCAAAGTCTTAAACTACCTTATTTTTACATATAAGGCACCCCTAAGGTGTACCCTTTGTGCCCCTAGGGCTGGGTGCATTGTAACTATAAGCAGGGACTTTATAAAAATAGTTTTATAAGCCCTGGTGAGGTAAAAATAGCCAAATTTGTTTTTCCCTCATTGTAGTAAATGGCCTTCATAGGCTAGAATGGGGAGACTTTATTTTAATTTTTAAACTCTCCTTAAATGATGCATACCAAGAATTTGGTATCAAATTAATTGTTGTAATAACTACCACAACTTCCAATTGTTGGATTTATTATAACTTGTTCAGGTAAAGAGTTTTAAACTTTACCTGAAAAGTTGCCAATTTCAGCCCTGCATTGTTTTTACTGCTGTGCTCTGATTGGCCAGCCTCTTGCAGCCTAGCCCGGCTGCCTTGATGAGGTGTGAAGTGGCCTGGCTTCATACAAAGGAATGTGCCTGTGGGAGGGAATCTCCCCTCAGCAGATGGTGAGGCAGGAAGGGGGAGGGCTGCCAAACTGGTCTTCAAAGGCAGAAAAGGACATTTGGAGCAACCAGCAACACCCCCACATCCTGCAACCTCAGACAACTAGGTGCCCCCTTGATTAGATTAGGAGAGGGCAGGAGAGGGGTGTGTTTATGATTTTTAGCCACACCAGTGGGTGGGCTCAGCCAGATGTAACCTCCAAAAATCAGATTCAGCCATGATGGATTTTTGGAGAATGTTGCCTCCTGGGATTGATTTTTGCCATACTTCCCAGGAAGTGGTCATCATAGGGGGAATGACCCTGCACCTGATTGGGGAACCAGGACCCCCCTGCTTTTCACCCAGGAGCAAGGATAAAACTGGCAGACCTGCACCCACACCTCAGTTCCCTACCACATCCTACAAGGAAGAACAACAGAAGAAGAAGGACTGCCCTGCCGGACCCCTGGCCTGCACCTGGAACCTGCACTCAGAAGGACTGCTGCACACTTGGGCTTCACCACAAGAAGGACTTTGCCTGGCTTCAACTGGTTCAAGGAGGGACTCCCTGTTTGCTACAGGTGAAAAATGTTGGTTCACCACCTGTGTTCTAGTGAGCACGCTTGTTGTCAGGAGAGGAGTCCTAGAGAACTGGTCATCATCACAGAAGGTGCCTGCAGGAGCAGGGAAGTGACTCTGTTACTCCACTGGAGATTCCTTTGGTTCTTCTAGTGCAGGGTGAAGACAGGGAGTCCTCAGAGTGTGCACACCTTGGAAACTTTTGCAAATGCTGTCTGGAGCTGAGGTTGCAGGTCACAGGAGTAGTTGTGGATACTTTGTTGCAGTTACAGCGGTTCCTGGAACAGTCTGCGGTTGATCCGACGGTCAGAAGCTGAAGCAGAGGATGCAGAGGATTCCTGAAGGAGTCTTGTAAGCTTAATCTGAGGAGACACCCACAGGAGAGACCCTTTCTAGCCTTGAGAGGGGGATTGGCTACCTACCCAGGTATGCACATATCAGGAGGGGTCTCTGACGTCACCTGCTGGCACTGGCCACTCAGAGATCTCCAGAGTGTCCCCACACCTTGAAAAACAAGATCCAATGCCAGGGACACATTGGAGGAGCTCTGGGCACCACCCCTGCAGTGGTGATGGACAGGGGAGTGGTCACTCCCCTTTCCTTTGTCCAGTTGTGTGCCAGAGCAGAGACTGGGGGTCCCTGAACCGGTGTAGATTGGCTTATGCACGGAGGGCACCATCTGTGCCCTTCAAAGCATTTCCAGAGGCTCTGGGAGGCTACCCCTCCCAAGCTTGTAATACCTATCTCCAAAGGTAGAGGGTGTAATACCCTCCACCCAAAGGAAATGCATTGCTTTGCTTTTTGGGACTGAGCTCCTCACACTCCAGGAGGGCAGAAACCTGTTAGTGAGGTGGCAGCAGCTGTAGCTGCAGTGCAAGCCCCAGAGAGATGGTTTGGCATTACTGGGGGTCCATGATGGAGCCCCCAGGATGCATGGGATTGGCCCCCCAATACCAGATTTGGAATGGGGGGACAATTTCATGATCTTAGACACCTCACATGGTCAAATTCAGAGTTATCATTGTGAAGCTACATATAGGTATTGACCTATATATAGTGCATGCTTGTAATGGCATGCCCGCACTCAGGAAGTCTTGGGAATCGGCCCCAGACAGCGTGGGGGCACCTTTGTTAGTGCAAGAGTGCCCTCACACTTAGTAACTTTGCACCTAACCTTCAGTAAATGAAGGTTAGACATATAGGTGACTTATAAGTTACTTAAGTGCAGTGAAAATGGCTGTGAAATAGTGTGGGCACTATTTTACTCAAGAAAGGTTTGTCTGACCTACTTATGGGTGGCAAAAGAAATGCTGCAGCCCATAAGGATCTCCTGGAACCCCAATGCCCTGGGTACCTCGGTACCATGTACCACGAACTTATAAGGGCGGTCCAGTGTGCCAATCAGAACTGGAATATGAAGTCACTAAAGTGGAGAGAGCATAACCACTGGAGTTCGGGTTAGCAGAACGTCAGTGACACAGTTAAGCACTACTGACAACACACACATAGGCAACAGACTATGAGCACTAGGGGTCCTGGCTAGCAGGATCCCAGTAAAATAGGCAAAACACACTAACAAATAGGGTTTAACTATGAGCACTGGGGTCCTGGCTAGCAGGATCCCAGTGAGACAGTAAAAACACACTGACACACACCATCAAACAGGCCAATAATGGGGCTAACCATGCTGGAAAGATGCTACTTTCTCACATCTGTGCCCTTCAAAGCATTTCCAGAGGCTCTGGGAGGCTACCCCTCCCATGCCTGTAACACCTATTTCTAAAGGGAGAGGGTGTAACACCCCTCTCCCAAAGGAAATCCTTTGTTTTGCATTCCTGGGTTTGAGCTGCTCAAGCAACAGGAGGGCCAAAACCTGTCTGTGAGGGGGCAGTAGCTGGGGCTGCCTGGAAAACCTCGGAAGGCAGGAATGGCAGTACTGGGGGTCCACTGTGGAGACCCCAGAGTGCATGGGATTATACAACCAATACTAGAATCAATATTGGGGTACAATTCGCAGTTCTTAGACACCTTACATGGCCATAATCAGGTTTACCATTATGAAGCTGGGCATAAGTATTGACCTATGTCCAGTGCACATGTAAAATGGTGTCCCTGCATTCACGAAGTCTGGGAAAATGGTCCTGGATGATGTGGGGGCACCTCTGCTAGTGCAGGGGTGCCCTCACACACACAGGTACTTTGCACCTAGCCTTCAGGTTTGGAAGGCCTGACATATAGGTGAATTATAAGTGACCTGGTGCAGTGAAAATGGCTGTGAAAGGTGCATGCACCATTTCACACAGACTTCAATGGCAGTCCTGCAGAAGCCTTTGCATGGGCTCCCTATGGATGGCAAAAATAATACTGCAGTCCTGATGGATCCCCTGGGACCCCAATGCCCCAGGTACCGAGGTAAAATGTACTAGGGACTTATATGAGGTGACCAGTATGACAATTTGCGATGAAATACTGGGTTACCAGTATGTAGTGGGAAATTTGGAACCAGAGAGAGCATAAGCACGGGGTCCTGGCTAGCAGGACCCCAGTGGCACAGTAAAGCATACTTTCAAAAACAGTGAAATATACTGACAAGCAGTCTAAAAACCATAAGCACTGGCATCCTGGCTTGCAGGATCCCAGTGACACAATCAAAACACACTGATAACAGGCAGAAATTGGGGGTAACTTGCCAAAATTAGGGTACTTTCCTAAAACTCTACCTAGGAAGGGGAGCCGAAGGGGGTTCTAAGTAACTCAGAGAGCCCACAGAAGACCAGCGCACACAATAGTCCTACAAAACAGTGGCAAGGAAGGGGCCAAAAAGAGACCCACGCAGCACTACGACAAAGGTTCCCATGCTGCCGGACACCACACAGGAAGCTGTGCATTGCAGGATAGAGTGCTGGGGTTCGGAGCTGCAACATGCACGGAGAACTTGGAAGGATGCCAACAAGCCTTGCCAACTGCAAAGCATGTGGTGCACGGGGTACTGTCTTGCATGAGGAGGCAGCTTCTTACCTCCTCCAAAGCTGGACAGTTGGACCTGAGGACCACCAGGACCACTTCAGACCACCACTCGTGATGCAGGATCCACGCAGCTCAGCAGGAGAAGGGATCCATGCAGCCCGTCGTCGTTGCAGTAGGTGCCTGCTGAAGCAGGGGAGTGACTTCTTCACCCCAAGGGAGATTTCTTCACTCTTCTGGTGCAGGCTGAAGACGGGTTGTCTTCAGGAGATGTATTTACCAGGTAACAGTTGCAGTTGCTGGCAGGAGCTGAAGATACAATGTTGCAGTAGGCATCTTGCTTCTTTGTTGCAGTTTGTGGAGTTCCTGGATGGAACAGATGCAGTTTCTTCAGTGAGAAGTCAAAGTGGAGGATACAGAAAATTCCTGCTGGAGTCTTGTAATCCGAATGTGACGAACCACCCAAAGGGAAGACCCAAAATAGCCCTGAAAAGGGGATTGGTCAGCTGACCAGATAAGCACCTATCAGGGGAGGGCTCTGGCATCACCTGCTGGTACTGGCCACTCAGATGCTCCCAGGGCTCCCTTCCAACTTGGAATCCAAGATGGCAAAACCCAGGGACCCTCTGGAGTAGCTCTGAGCATCATCCCTGCGGTGGTGATGGACGGGGAAATGGTCACTCCCCTTTCCTTTGTCTAGTTGCGCACCAGCACAGGAACTGGGGGTCCCTGGACCAGTGTAGACTGGTTTATGCAAGGAATAAAACAACTGAAAGCACTCTTCTTTACTATAGTGTATAATCACAAAAGGTTATGCAAATATAAGTTCCAGGATGAGTAACCAAAGACATCTTCTTTATTATTTCTTCACATACAGCTCCAGCCAAGCCAACACGTGTTTCATCTGGGTTATATCTTCCCCATTGACTTCCTCAGGGCTTCTTATGTCTGTCAATAATATATGCAATAATATCTATTTTACATATACACTTTCATATATTATGTCCCTAAATTTCTATTCTATATAGACATATATTTAAAGACCTTCTATACAGTGTACATATTGTATTTAATTAAAACACAGTGGAAATTCCCATAAACTAGAAATACTCAAGACCAGTATCAAAAAATATCCAAATATGTCACATCATATCCATCGCCTTAGTGATAAACCAACGTTCTCTGTGTTTTCCAAATAGGCACAAACAAGTGAATTTCCTTATTCCTTCAGTTTTAGTGTACTCCTTATCAGAGCTCTTACTAAAAATATACCTGCTAGTACGACTGTCCTAAAACATCTCTTCAAGTCAATTTCACCAGCGCCAATTTCTATGAGTACCTATATAATAGTGAGTAATACCATATTAATGTCCCTAGTGAAATTCTAATTATGCCATGCATTAGCTTCTCTCTTTCATGCTTGCTTACCTCCTTAATAATTGCTATCCTGAACTTAGTTCTAATGAAATCAAGCATTATTTATCAATATGTCTGTGAAGGGAATGTAAAGAAAACTTCAGTATACACATAATCAGCGACTCTTGTAAAAAAAAACTCTTGTTATCTCTTGTACTTATCATCACACCCACCTCTGTATTGGATAGACTCCGCATCGTTGACAACGCGAGTATGCGTAAAATGCATCAAAGAGACCGCAAGTCTAACCCTGGCTTAAGCAGCCCGCCTTGTTCTTGTTAGAGAGTTAAAGTGTACTTCCTTCGATTGCCTTCGATAATGTTAGACTATACTAAGTCCATTCTCTAAACACTGATCCTTATTCATAAATATCGAACGAGGACTCCCTTTTTCTACTTGCAGTGCAACAGAGCACCTAACCTCGTATTCTTGCTGGATAACGAAAACAGACTTCCTTCCATTTCTTACGATAACAATAGACTCTTTTAAGTCTGTTTTTTTAACACTAATCCTTATTCATGAATAAAAATACAAATAAAAGTAAAAAGAGAACTCCTTCTTCTACTTGCAATGTAAAAGAGCACCCAAACTAGTATCTATGGCTTTCCTTACAAAATTTATACATACACAAGCTCTCACTAATAGTGTAATAAATCATATTAACTTATATTCGTGGAATCCAATATGTTACAGCCATATTCCTCCAAAAAATATCAAATTTGATTAAAAAAAACACTGTCACTAGCATACCTTATAATAAATCACAAAATATTGAAAACAAAACTAACTATATTCTACAGTACAGAAAAGCAATATTCTTTCTATTACCCATCTATATATCTCCTATTATATAATATTCCTATCCATAAATCATCACTCTACATATATTCCCATTTGAAATAATGTACTATAAAGTAACACCTACCTTGTGTGTGCATAGTTTGTTACACATATTTCACTACTGTATTTACATATAATTACCAATCTCCTAAAAATATTCTAATTCATAAACTGTATTTGATCTACATTCAACTGCTTGTAATCTCATAATCCACATCGATTCTTTCCTCCTTAGTGCAAGTTCCTTATTTCCTCCTCTCGGACTTGTTTTGATGTGTTCGAAACCAAAGAATCTAAATTCTTTATGTATATTTTGTGAACTAGATTCCCTCATGTGCATTGCAATAGGATATCTCTAATCACCTTGTCTAATAGCTCTCCAATGTTCCGCAATTCTCACTTTAAGTGGACGAACAGTACTGCCAATATAAATCCGTTCACATTTACAAATCAACATATATATTACATAAGTAGTATTACAATTAATATATGTTTGTATTAGATATCTCTTATTTCCAACTCCAACAAAGTCTTTCTGTGCTTGACATGCCCATTTACAAACCCCACAACTACCACATTTAAAGAAACCTCTATTGTGTAAATCTAACCAATTAATGTCCAATTGTTTCCTGGGATAACTGGAACATAAGGAATTACTCAAAGTTTTTCCTTTACAATAGGTAGCTATAGGTTTCTTATGTCTATATTTTCTCAATGTCTGATCTTGTTCAAGAATATTCCAGTATTCCCTCATACTTTTTAATAGTGTAGCCGAGTTATCTGTGTAATCCGAAATTATTTGTATGTGTTCATTTCTCAATCTTTTCTCTGTTGTACTTTTTAGTGAATGTTCCCAAGACAAACATGATACTTTTCACAAATATTTATTCACAATCTCACCTTTGTATCCTCTAGCTAGAAAACGTTCCCTCATATCATATATACATTTGTGAAAGTCCTTATCTCTACTACAGTTTCTTCTTGCACAAACCATTTCTCCATATGGTATTGCTTCTATTTGACCAGCAGGATGTGCACTGGTGGCGTATAGTATTGAATTACAAGATGTAGGTTTTCTATATAATTTACATTCAATCTTGTTATTAGCCACATATAATTTTACATATAAAAATTCTATATTTGTCGTACTATATTGATAGGTAAATTTCATATTCACTTCATTACTATTTAAATACTCACAAAACATTTTCAATTTTTCCAGAGTTCCTGTCCATATCATAAAACAGTCATCTGTATATCTCCCCCAATACAGAATATACGTATGCCATTCTGCTGCTCCATGTCCCCATAACCAAGTCCCCTCAAAGCAACCCATAAACAAATTGGCGTATGAGGGAGAAAATCTCGACCCCATTGCAACTCCTTTTTTTTGTCTAAACCATTCTCCATTGAATAAAAAAGTAATCATGATTGAGAATAAGATCCATCATTTCTATTAGCATATCTGTATGGTCCAATAAACTAGCTGACCACTTATTGAGCATATATCTTAAAGCATTGATACCTGAATCATGTCTAATGCTTGTGTATAAAGCCTCTATATCTAAAGTCGCCATGTACATATTTGATTCCCAATACATATCCACAAGCATACTCAGCAAATGTTTGGTATCTTTAATATATGATGGAAGATTTGCTACCAATGGTTGCAAAAATATCTACAAACTCTGATATGTTTTCAGTAGAGCCACCAATTCCAGATACTATCGGTCTCCCAGTGGGAAATTAGAGATTCCTTTGTATTTTAGGCAAAGTATAGAAACAAGGAAATTTGGGACGATACACTTGTAAATATTTATATTCATCAATTTCCAGTATATGTTTCTCAAATCACAATTTAAGCTTGTTATTAATATGACAGGTTAAATTTGTAATGGGATTAAACTTCAATCTCTCATAACATGCATTATTGTTCAACTGTGTATAAATCTCCTTGCCATAATCACCTTTATTCATAATTACCACGTTGCCTCCTTTATCTGCTCTCTTGATTATTATAGTATCTTCTTTCCTGAGAGTTTTCAATGCCATATGTTCTCTAAAATTCAAATTATATTTTCTCCTTGTCTCCGAAACTGTCTTCATTTTCCTATTTAAATCTTAATTAACCAGTTTATAAAAAACATCTATGTTATTATCTGAAGATCGTTTTGGTGTCCATGTGGATTTATGTCTAAGACCACTACTCACATGTACATCAGATGCAAAATTAAGGTCTTGTAATACTCTAGAGGTAGTAGCTGGAGAATCCTCATAATCTGTAATTGACATTAGGGTTACTGTATGACTAATATCTTGTATTGACAATGCACTCAAATATTTCTTAAACAATGACGTACTACTTCCCCAATCTTGTATAGAATATGATTCAAAATATTTCTTAAATTTAAGTTTTCTCACAAATTTGAATAGACCTATTTTAGATTTACATATATCTCCCTTGATTATACAGCAAAATCCTAATCTTTTATTTAGAAGAGTCAACTCCTTTGCTGCTAAAATTCTGTCCGATAAATTTATCACAATATTATCCTGTCCCAAACCTGTACTCAGACTTTCCTGTCCCAGGATCTCGTCTTCATCCCCATACGTTGCTCCTGTATTTGTACTCCACTTTCCTCTCCTTGTTTTCCTTCTCAGTCCTTTCTTATATTCTGATCTCGATTCCCTTGTTTTATCCTCCACATTTCTTGTAAAAAAGTATTCGAATCTGTATGTGGGATTGATATTGATCCTTCAGCGTTCTATATCTCACTATCACTAGTTGATGGAATACTTTTCGATGTAGCCACTGAACTAACAGAAGTATTGGATGGAGCCCTAGGAAGGGTACCTTTAATTAAGTTATCATATTTTCTAGAAAATGGGACAACTCTGCCTTTCAAATGGTCTTGATCATCTCTTTTTAGTTTCCTTGCCTTTCTCTCTGTGATATTCTCTTGGAATTTCGTTATTATATCAATAAGAATTTCATAATTCTTGCCTGTCGCTGTTTTTAGATGCAACTCCTCAATTTCTTTCTCTAAAATTAGAATTTCTGATTGTAATTTATGAACTTTCCTCTCTGCATTTTCTATAAATATATTCATTAGCCTGATAGAGCTAGAATTCAGTGCCTCTTCCCATCTTATCAGTAGATGTGCATCTAAATCATTGTAGATAGGAAATATATTTAACCCAAGACCTCTAGGTATTCTATTAAATTTTTTTATATTGTTTTAATGTGGCACTATCCCACCATTTAGACATCTCCTTCTTTTTAAGTCTTTCTAATCTGATAAAGTTTTCTCTTAAACCATCTTTCCTCCTCTGATTTCCACCTGTAATTGCTTGTCGAACTGTGTGTCCACTATTTAAATTGCTGAACAATTCTTCTACCAATTTGTTTCTCCTTAACTTTTCACTCATTCTTATATCTTTCTCTACAAAAGTATATATTGGAGTAGAAATCTAAAGTGAATACAATAGTGGGAGCAGCTTCTCCAAATATAATATTAGAACTACTAACAAGGGGTGGTAGAGGAGAACTAGCGCTAACCACAACTATCTCTCTCAAATAACTGAACAGTGCTTGTACAAGGTACCTCCCATACAAAACCTTGTGCATGGACAATTCTCAGATTGGTCCCAACAAATGAAACAACTAAAAGAAGTCTTGTTCACTCTAGTGTATAATCACAAAAAGTAATGCAAATATAAGTTCCAGGATGAGTAACCAAAGACATCTTCTTTATTATTTCTTCACATACAGCTCCAGCCAAGCCAACACGTGTTTCATCTGGGCTATATCTTCCCCATTTACTTTGACAGGGCTTCTTCTGTCTGTCAATAATATATACAATAATAACTATTTTACATATACATATTCGTACATTATGTCACTAAATTTCTATTCCATACAGACATATATTTAAAGACCTTCTATACAGTGCACATATTGTATTTAATTAAAACACAGTGGAAATTCCCATAAACTAGAAATACTCAAGACTCGTATCAAAAAATATCCAAATGTGTTACAGCATATCCATCACCTTAGTGATAAACCAATGTTCTATGTGTTCCAAACAGGCACAAACAAGTGAATTCCCTTATTCCTTCTTTTTTAGTGTACTCCTTATCAGCGCTCTTACTAAAAAATATACCTGCTAGTAAGACTGTCCTAAATCCTCTCTTCAAGTCAATTTCACCAAGGCCAATTTCTATGAGTACCTATATAATAGTGAGTAATTCAATATTAATGTCCCTAGTGAAATTCCAATTATGCCATGTATTAGCTTCTCTCTTTCAAGCTTGCTTACCTCCTTAATAATTGCTATGCTGAACTTAGTTCTAATGAAATCAAGTATCATTTATGAATATATCTGTGAAGGGAATGTAAAGAAATCTTCAGTATACACATAATCAGCGCCTCTTGTAAAGAAACTCTCGTTATCTCTTGTACATATGGTCACACACACCTCTGTATGGTAACAAGGAAATTCGGGATGATCAACTCGTAAATATTTATAATCATCAATGTCCAGTAAATGTTTCTCAAATCACAATTTAAGCTTGTTATTAATATGACAGGTTACATTTGCATTGGGATTAAACTTCAATCTCTCATAACATGCATTATTGTTTAAACTGTGTATAAATCTCCTTGTCATAATCACCTTTATTCATAACTACCACGTTGCCTCCTTTATCTGCTCTCTTGATTATTATAGTATCTTCCTTCCTGAGAGTTTTCAATGCCATGTATTCTCTGAAGTTCATATTATATTTTCTCCTTGTCTCTAAAACTGTCTTCATTTTCCTATTTAAATCTTCATTAACCAGTTTATAAAAAACATCTATGTTATTCTCTGAAGATAGTTTTGGTGTCCATGTGGATTGTACATCTCTTTTTAGTTTCCTTGCCTTTCTCTCTTTGATATTCTATTACAATTTTGTTATTATATCATTAAGAATATCATAATTCTTGTCTGTCGCTGTTTTTAGATGCAACTCCTCAATTTCTTTCTCCAAAATTAGAATTTCTGATTGTAATTTATTAACTTTCCTCTCTGCATTTTCTATAAGTATATCCATTAGCCTGATAGAGCTAGAATTCAGTTCCTCATCTTATCAGTAGATCTGTATTTAAATCATCATAGGTAGGAAATATATTTGACCTAAGACCTCTAGGCATTCTATTCATTTTTTTATACTGTTCTAATGTGGCACTATCCCACCATTTAGACATCTCATTCTTTTTAGGTCTTTCTAATCTGATGAATTTTCTCTTAAATCATCTTTCCTCGTCTGATTTCCACCTGTAATTGCTTCTCGAACTGTGTGTCCACATATCTAAATTGCTGAACAATTCTTCTGTCAATTTGTTTTTATCTATCTTTTCACTCATTCTTATATCTCTCTCTACAAAGGTATATATTGGAGTAGAAATCTAAAGTGAATACAATAGGGGGAGCAGCTTCTCCAAATATAATATTATAACTACTAAAAAGGGGTGGCTTATGCAAGGAGGGCACAAAATGTGCCTTTTGAAGCACTGCCAGTGGCTTGGGGAGGTTACCCCTCCCCAGCCAGTAACATCTATTTCCAAAGGGAGAGGGTGTCATACCTCTCTCCCAAAGGAAATCCTTTGTTCTGCCTTCCTGGGCTTGAGCTTCTCAAGCAAGAGGAGGGCAGAAATCAGTCTAGGAGGTGGCAGGAGCTGGGCTGCATGGAAACCCTTAGAAGACTGAAATGGCAATACTGGGGGGGGTCCTCTAAGAAGCCCCCAGAGTGCATGGAATCATACAGCCAATGCTTGCAAAAGCCTTGGGGTATGATTCCAATATGTTTGATACCAAACATGCCTATCGTTCTGTAGCTGGACATAGGTAGTGACCTATGTCGATTACACACGTAAAATGGTGTCACCACACTCACGAAATCTGGGAAAATGGTCCTGGGGTTCGTAGGCACACAGAGGTGCTTTGCACCCTGCCCTCAGGGCTGCAGGGCCTACTATAGGGGTGACTTATAAGTGACCGGGTGCAGTATAAATGGCAGTGAGAGGGGGCTTGCACCTTTTCATACAAGTTGCAATGGCAGTCCTGCAGATGCCGTTGCATGGGCTCCCTATGGTTGACAAAATATATGCTGCAGCCCATAGGGATCCCCTGGAACCCCAAAGCTCTGGCTACCTAGGTACCATATATTAGGGGCTTATAAGGGGGTACCAGTATGCCAATTGTGAGTGAAATACTGTGTTAACAGTAAGTAAGAACCAAATTTAAGGAAGAGAGCCTAACTACTGGGGTCCTGATTAGCAGGATCCCAGTAACCACAAACATGCTGACAAACGTGGAGGTGCCCAAACTGGTTACTCTCTTTATCATCCACTATGTGGTCCCTCCCTATGGGGTAGGTGATTCTTTTTTTTTTTGTTTCAAAACCATTATTCAACTATAAAAAGACATAATACATGGTAGCCAATCCAAGTTTCAGGTGGCACGACATTTGACCAGGTGAAAAACCGCACACAGTGCCAAGGCCAACACCGGGTTAACATCTAGATAGTGATGCATTCAGAACTAAAAGATACTAAAAACACGATAATCTAAAATCAACAGGATAGAAGAAATAAGCCAAACATAAAGATCAATCCTAATGAACACAGCAACTCCTGTGATTGGAAAAAACCTCAAACCATAAAAACCATCCATCACCCATGATCACTCCAACACCATTCCAAGTATGTAGGCACCTTGCCCTTCTGGAATATGTCTTTACACATATAATCGTGGACAAAAGAATGACCTAGAGCATAGATCACCTGTGGGGGAGATCAACAACTTTGAAAAGCAGAAGATTTCTAGCCCTCCACAAAGCATCCTTCAAGAAATTCACCAAAATCCTATATTTCTGACATGGGGAGCAGGAAACGAACAGACCAGAGATCATACCCTGTCTAGACAAAACCACATCAGAATTTAGGGAAGAAAGCCATACTTCTGCCAAAGCCCACACCTTTTGTGCCATGGGGCAGCACCAAAAAAGGTGGTAACAGGATTCTTCTGCCAAACAACCCTTCCGGACACAAAAGGGGACCCTAGAACATCTTCTTTTAAACAAGAAAAGGCAGAGAGGCAGGCAACTATGTACTGTGGACCACGCCAGGTCACCCTTGATAGTATGTAGGTACCGTACAGAATTTTTTTTCCAAATGGCCTTAGAAGTTAGATCTGAAAACCCAGTGACAGGTACCTGCTGCTGGCCCCGAGTAACAGATTTGCGAATGAGCCTAGGTGAGATCAAGCCCAAAGGAATCCTGTGTAAATTGTGAGTCCTAATGAATTTCCTGGCATAAAAGTATGCAAATGGGCAGGATTCTGAATGAGGCATGCTGTTAGATACAACCGTGCCCCATGTTCTGCACACCAGAATATTCAACCAAAAACTGGCAAAAAAAGTCCACTTCCTTTCTTCCTTATCCAGCCAAATACTCCCTTTGATAATGTTGCAAAAAAACAAAGATTGCAAAGCTAGACCAAAGTTTGGAGCACTCTTGCCACCCAAAACCAGAGGTTTAAACATGGTCACATGAGCCATTCGTTCTTGCTTTCCTCCCCAAATGAACTGAAAAACCCACCTTTGTGGGAGTGTAAGGCAGTGTCAGGGGTTGGGGTAAACCACTGCAACATGCAGAAGACTTGATAGAAATTCTAAACAAGTTGAGAATGAGAACCCACTTGTAGTTTTGTTCAATGGTATTCAAATTTAATGAATTGAACTTGCAGACTGTACTTAATATTCAATCATTTGTTCAATTGTTTCGCCCTCTATGGTGAGTCCACCTAAGGCTTCCTCAAGGCTGTAAGTAATCAAACATAAGGCAGTCAATTACGAATGACTTGTAATAAAATGAAAAACACAACTGGTAAGTGAAGGGCAAGTGATGGAGCATGCAGTGTGATAATTAATAATACTGCGTGAAAAAGGTGAAGGAGAAAAACACCACCATAAAAAACTAATTTAGCATGGTTATCAGTGGAGCCAAAAACAAGAAAGACACCGAAGGGTCATGAGGTGCCCGTCATCCAAGTCTCATTGGTAAGTTGAAAAACTTGACAGAATAATAGCCAATATTTTTTACTCTAACCTGACCTGCACCATTCTTTGGCGCACAATTCCCTAGTCTTCCTTTCGCCTCTGCTGCCCGGTTAGATTAATTTATTTTGACGCTAACCAGGCCGCAGTGCCGGCTAACGCCATTCCATAAATAAGGCGCCCGGCTGGCGTGTTAGAATGGCGTTAGCCGGCGGTAAACTTTTTGACGCAAATCTGCCCAGGCATTGATTTGCATCGAAAAGTATAAATATGGGCCTGAGTGACAAAAAGTAGCATAGAACTCTACAGGTATGCCATCTGAACCGGGTGATCTCCCCTTAGGCAAGCTGAGCATAGCTCTTTTGAAGTCTGCAAGTATCAAATCCCCTTCAAGATCTTCCGTATCCTCTTCAGACAGACAACCGCAGATGTTGCAAGAAAAAATTCCCAGTTGCATTGTCTGAAACTTTGGGCCCATATAAGTCTCTATAGAAATCATGCACACTGTCTCGGATACATTCAGTAGTGGTATGGTTGGTACCTTGGGAGTCCATCATGGCATCTATAATTCTCCTAGTAGTCCTAGCTTCAAGAAAGAAAAACCTAGAGCAAGTCTAATTTTCCTCCAGGAACTGAACCCTACGGCGGAGAATCAAACCTTTAGTAAAATCATTGTACAATGAGGCTATCCACTGCTTGCTCAATAATATGTCTGCTTGTACATCAAAACCATGCTCCAACAGCTTGGACAAATTCTGGAGCCGGATTTGCAAATGGTTGATTCTGTACCGTTTGTTTCTAGCCACTCTAGTTCCCTCCCGAATAAAAGAAGGACCGTATACGAATCTTAATGTCCTCCCACCACTCACTGATTGAGTGGAAACTAATTTTCAGGGACTGCCAATTCTGTTAATGGTAACTAAACTTATCCCAGGTAGCCTAGTCATTGAGCAAAACAATATTTAGTTTCCACAGCCCTTTCCCTCTAAGAGGCAGCTCTGCTATGGAAACGCCAACTGAAATGAGGTAATGATCTGAAAAGAAAACCGGAATGAGAGTAGCTGAAACTATCTTTTCAGAGGGACTTGCAAAGATAAAATCAATACGAGATTTAGTGGGCGAGTTAGAAGTAACCTGAGTATATCTTGGATCATTAGGATGTAACACTTTGTAAGAATCTTGTAAATGAAAATCTGAAATTATATTATTCAGTGAGTTAGAGCTACTGTCAAGGTATACTGCAGAAGAAGAGGATCTGTCTTTCACATCCAGTAAACAGTTAAAATCACCTTCTAAAAAAACATTCCTGTTACATAAAAAGAGCTGAGAAAGGAAGCTCAAAACATTGTTTCTGCAGGACAGTGATGTAGGATAGTACACATTAATCAGTCATAAATCATGTCCACTCCATGTTCCATCCACACATCATAGTCTCCATTTAACCACATGTTGTACCTTGTGAATAGCAAAGTCAGAACTGCAAAATAAAAATGCCTATCCCTGCATTTCGGTCAAAATTACAGCCTGACCAGATTGAAGGGCCACAGGTCCACATTTGCTGCAATTTTTTGTCCTTAGAATGCTCTGGAAGAGCACATTCCTGTAAGAAAAGTATGCCTAATTTTTGCAGTTTCAAAAAGTAAAAAACTGATGAACATTTCACATCATTACCCAGGCACCTGACATTAATACTTCCCAAGAAAAGCATCAGGAAATATTTGAAAAACATAAACATTGTAAGAATGCACTTCTAGTCCAATTTCCTATTCCTTTTTTTGTCTTCCTTTTTATCACAGGGGTAAAAGCATCCTCCCCTGTCACCGCCTGGAAATTACGTCTGTCATCCTGTGCACACTAGTCTCTAGAGTCATTGCTCTCAAGCCCAGTCTCTTCAGTGTCATCACCCTCTTTCTCCTTCCTTTTTAATGAGGTTGAGACTTCCACAGCAGCTTCAACCTCTTCCTCAATAAAAATGTCATCCTTGCCCCACTCAGTTACCTCACCAGCAATTGCAGTGTCAGAGAATGAAGACTGTTCCAGGGCTGTACAGGCGTACTCTATCTCACTGCAAGAGTCTGTAGAGGAAATTTTAGACACTGTAACCTGAGTATCAACAGCATTTGCAGTAGCATGTGAAGCGGTTTATAGGGAGTGCTGGCTTAAAGTAGATAATACCATAGGCATAACATACAGACTGTCATCCTTAACAGTGCCATTTGGCTGCAGAGCAGAAGGTGGAACAAGTTGCACCTGGGGTGTGTCAATAGCTGCACCTGTGTTGGAAATCAAGGAAGAACCTCCAGCACTGATGATATCACTCCTTCCAGCAGCACACAGGTGATGTTGGGCAACACCCCCCCTAGTGGTTTTGGAGGACGTCTGCTGTGATTGGACAGCCAAATCCAAATCAGGTGTGGGAGCCATGATTGGTTGATCAGGAGCACCTGGTGAAGCTCCCTCACTGGGTTCCATGCAGTTCCCAGCCTCATCAACTGCGCCTGCTTGCTTTCCCGCCAAAAATGGAGCACCTTTCCCAGAGATGTCTTGCTCCACAGTGATCCTGTTTGGTTACTTTTACCTTGAGTACTGTGCAACTGTGAACCCTGAAATTCCCTGTGTTTAAGGTGTGGAAGAAGTTTTAAAGTAGGGTAGGGCGACTGTCCCTGGGACCCTATGTTAGGACAGGGTTTCTGTCCTAAGAGTTGTAATGCTAGACATGGGTGCTGCCTGATCAAGGCTAGAGCAGGGCAAAAAGTTTGTCCTGAAGTCTCTAAAGGAGGACAGGACTGCTGTTCTTCTTGGGGTAAAGCGGGACAGGGTTGCTGTCCCAAGGGATCTACATAAGGACAGGTTTGCTGTTCTTTGGTGTTAGAGGCAGTGCATGGGGTGCTGCACTAAAGTTTATCTGGGAGGGCAGGAGGGTTGCTTCAAGTTTTCTAAGACAGGGCCACAA
Source organism: Pleurodeles waltl (assembly GCF_031143425.1). Taxonomy (NCBI): domain Eukaryota; kingdom Metazoa; phylum Chordata; class Amphibia; order Caudata; family Salamandridae; genus Pleurodeles; species Pleurodeles waltl. The sequence continues at coordinate 1,003,907,942 of NC_090444.1, forward strand.
AGAGGTACTTTTACCTCTGTGAGTTCAGCTGTGGTAGCGTTTGACCCCCTTGATACAGGCCCCATCCTAGGGGCCCCCACCCTCAGAGGAATGATATCCTTAGTGGTAGAGTAGGAAGGGGATACTTTGATATCCTGCAGGCCTGTATTTTGAGAAGTATCCTGAGCCATTATTTCAGGCTCCTGAGCTCCTTCCTTTTTTGCTTTTTAATCTCTCTTGAGATTAAGGGAAACAATCCTTTGGGAATTCCCAGCATGGATGCATGGGTATGAAACTCTACTTCAGCCCAACCTAAGGCCTGTAGGTCATTTCCTAAGAGACAGTCTACAGGTAAGTTAGGTGAGACTATCACCTGCATAGGGCCAGTTACTCCATCCCATCTAAGTTGTACTACAGCTAAGAGGAGGGACTAAGTGGAGTTGCTAACGTCTGTGACTTGGTATTTCTGACCAAGTAGGTGTTGTGCAGGTGACTCTAAGGGCGTCACGTTTTGTGACGCTCCTGTGGAGCTAAGCACTGTGCCGTATGTACAAGGTGGTGTGAGCGCCACCTTGTAAATACGGCCTCTTCCCACGCAGCACTGTGCGTGGAAGGGGCGTGGAATGGGTGTTTCTGTGGGTGTGTCACAGCAACACCCATTGCATTTTGACGCTGCCTCAGATTTATGAAATTTTGTAAACCTGAGGCAGCGCCAAAATCTAACGCCACCCCCAGTTGTGGCGTTAGCAGGGCGCAACAAGGAGGAATAATTTCATTCCTCCTCATTTTTTGCATTTTCTACAGCACACATAAAAAGAGCAAAATGCCAGAAATGAGTGTTTATGCGTGGGAAGGTGTGCAGCACACACAGAAGTGATGAAACGTTATTTTCAAATGATTGTTTATGTGCAGGAAGGAACATCATCCCGCACACAAACAATCACACCCCTTAAAGCAGATATTCGTGCACGATGGTGCAAGGATGCCTGCGTTGGCAGCTAAATGTAGGGCTAGTGCAGGGGGAAATGCAGGGGTGCGCCGCATTCATTTAAATACGGTGCATCCCTGCGTTTCTAAAGTGAAGCAGTGTGGAGCTGACAATTTTGGCACAGCTTCGTGCTGCGCCACTTTTCCTTAAACCTGGCACTAAGTTTTCAGTGACTAAGGTGATACTGGCACCTGTGTCAATGTAAGGCTGGGCCTCGACACCTTTTATTCGAATGTGCTGCGTGTACAAGCAGCTAAGGTGTCAAGGCCAATGCTACCTGGTGAGACAGAAACTGTCTTGGGGGTTTCTAAACCTACCCCAGTTTCTATTATGGACCCAAATGTGAACCCAACTACACCTTTGTTTTGACTACTGCAAGTAGTCCCACCACTATTACTACTAGGGGCACAAGAAGTGGATGTGGAGTTAGTAGTGGTGGTAGGCCCAGGGGCTTTACCAGGACAGGATTTGTCCCCTGACCTATGGCCTTTATTTCTACACACATAGCACCAAGGCTTTTTAATGTATGTAGAAGATGAAGAAGTTTTATTCTCACCCCCAGAGGAGTTTTGTGGACCTGATGAGGAGTCTTTACTTTTGCCTTTGTCCCCACCTTTGTCCCGAGGCTTACCATCCTTCTTCTTGTCCTTGTCATCCCCTGTATGTGCAGCTTTTCTGCTCACCCTTGTTCTGACCCATTTATCTGCCTTCTTTCCCAGTTGTTGGGGAGAGGCCAGATCTGAGTCTACCAAGTAACAGTGCAACAAGTCAGACACACAGTGATTCCAAATGTGCTCTCTCAGTAACAGAATATACAAACCCTCATAGTCAGACATGTTGCTGCCATGTAACCAGCCTTCTAAAGCTTTAACAGAATAGTCCACAAAGTCAACCCAATCCTGTGAGACCTCTTTTCTGGTCTCTCTGAACTTTATCCTATGTTGTTCAGTGGCGAGACCAAAACTTTCTAAGAGAGCTGTTTTCAGAATACTGTAGTTGTCTGCATTCTCTTCTCTGACAGTGAGAATTCTAATCATCCACTTGTCAGAGAAGGACAACCAGAGAATAGCAGCCCACTGCCTTAGAGGGACCCTCTGAACTTTACAGGCCCTCTTAGTTGCAGCAAACCACTTGTAGGTGTCATCCCCCACCTTGTATGAGGGAACAATTTTATGCAAGTTTCTGGAATCAATGGAGTTCTCCCTGACTCTATAATCCCTGAAACTATGGCTGCTGCCACCATGGGGTGCTAACCCAAACCCCTGCCTTTCCCTCTCCATTGCCAAGGTCTCCCTATCTATGGCTAGCTGTTGCTGCTGCAGCCTCAGCCTGGCCTCCTCCAGTCTCAGCTTTCTGAGCTCTCTATCAATAGAGTCATCCCTGGGAGTTGTGCAGTGTGACCCCTCAGACACTGAGGTGATGTGGGAATGGGTAGAGGTGGATCTTTCCCTAGTCTTTGTGACCCTAGCTACCTGTCCTCTTGGTGTAAATAGAGCCGTACCTGAGTGACTTCCCCTGCCACTACCAGCTACACTAGTTGGCCTACTAGTTACCAGATCTTTGGAAGAAGCCTCTGTAGGAGGCTGGACTGGCTTGTAGTGAGTACCAAGGGGTACTTACACCTTGCACCAGGCCCAGGTATCCCTTATTAGTGTATAGGGTGTCTAGCAGATTAGGCTGATAGATAATGGTAGCTTAGCAGAGCAGCTTAGGCTGAACTAGGAGACGAGTGAAGCTCCTACAGTACCACTAGTGTCACTTGCACAATATCATAAGAAAACACAATACACAGATATACTAAAAATAAAGGTACTTTATTTTTATGACAATTTGCCAAAGTATCTCAGTGAGTAGCCTCAGTATGAGGATAGCAAATATACACAAGATTTTTGTACACAATACCAAAAATATGCAGTATAGTCTTAGAAAACAGTGCAAACAATGTATAGTTACAATAGGATGCAATGGGGACACATATGGATAGGGGCAACACAAACCATATACTCCAAAAGTGAAATGCGAACCACGAATGAACCCCAAACCTATGTGACCTTGTAGAGGGTCGCTGGGACTATTAGAAAATAGTAAGGGTTAGAAAAATAGCCCACCCCAAGACCCTGAAAAGTGAGTGCAAAGTGCACTAAAGTTCCCCAAAGAGCACAGAAGTCGTGATAGGGGAATTCTGCAGGAAAGACACAAACCAGCAATGCAACAACGATGGATTTCCAGTCGAGGGTACCTGTGGAACAAGGGGACCAAGTCCAAAAGTCACAACCAAGTCGGAGATGGGCAGATGCCCAGGAAATGCCAGCTGTGAGTGCAAAGAAGCTGCTACTGGACAGTAGAAGCTGAGGATTATGCAGGAACGACAAGGGCTAGAGACTTTCCCTTTGTAGGATGGATCCCCCACGCCGTGGAGAGTCGTGCAAAAGTATTTTCCCGCCAAAAGACCGCCAACAAGCCTTGCTAGCTGCAAATTGTGTGGTTAGTGTTTTTGGATGCTGCTGTGGCCCAGGAGGGATCAGGATGTCGCCAATTGCGTCTGGGGACAGAGGGAGCGTCTAGCAAGACAAGAAGCCCTCTCAGAAGCAGGCAGCACCCGCAGAAGTGCCGGAACAGGCACAACGAAGAGGAGTGAAACGGTGCTCACCCGAAGTTGCACAAAGTAGTCCCATGCCGCCGGAGGACAACTCAGAAATTAGTGCAATGCAGTTTAGAGTGCCGTGGATCCAGTCTTGGCTGTGCACAAAGGATTTCCGCCGGAAGTGCACAGAGGCCGGAGTAGCTGCAAAAGACGCGGTTCCCAGCAATGCAGTCTGGCGTGGGGAGGCAAGGACTTACCTCCACCAAACTTGGACTGAAGAGTCACTGGACTGTGGGAGTCACTTGGACAGAGTTGCTGGATTCAAGGGACCTCGCTTGTTGTGCTGAGAGGAGACCCAGGGGACAGGTGATGCAGTTCTTTGGTGCCTGCGGTAGCAGGGGGAATATTCCGTCGACCCACGGGAGATTTCTTCGGAGCTTCCAGTGCAGAGAGGAGGCAGACTACGCCCACAGCATGCACCACCAGGAAAACAGTCGAGAAGGCGGCAGGATCAGCGTTACAGAGTTGCAGTAGTCGTCTTTGCTACTTTGTTGCAGTTTTGCAGGCTTCCAGCGCGGTCAGCAGTCGATTCCTTGGCAGAAGGTGAAGAGAGAGATGCAGAGGAACTCTGATGAGCTCTTGCATTCGTTATCTAAGGAATTCCCCAAAGCAGAGACCCTAAATAGCCAGAAAAGAGGGTTTGGCTACTTAGGAGAGAGGATAGGCTAGCAACACCTAAAGGAGCCTATCAGAAGGAGTCTCTGACGTCACCTGCTGGCCCTGGCCACTCAGAGCAGTCCAGTGTGCCAGCAGCACCTCTGTTTCCAAGATGGCAGAGGTCTGGAGCACACTGGAGGAGCTCTGGGCACCTCCCAGGGGAGGTGCAGGTCAGGGGAGTGGTCACTCCCCTTTCCTTTGTCCAGTTTCGCGCCAGAGCAGGGCTGAGGGGTCCCTGAACCGGTGTAGACTGGCTTATGCAGAAATGGGCACCATCTGTGCCCATGAAAGCATTTCCAGAGGCTGGGGGAGGCTACTCCTCCCCTGCCTTCACACCTTTTTCCAAAGGGAGAGGGTGTAACACCCTCTCTCTGAGGAAGTCCTTTGTTCTGCCATCCTGGGCCAAGCCTGGATGGACCCCAGGAGGGCAGAAACCTGTCTGAGGGGTTGGCAGCAGCAGCAGCTACAGTGAAACCCCTGAAAAGGCAGTTTGGCAGTACCCGGGTCTGAGCTACAGACCCATGGGATCATGGGATTGTACCAACAATGCCAGGATGGCATAGAGGGGGCAATTCCATGATCTTAGACATGTTACTTGGTCATATTCGGAGTTACCATTGTGAAGCTACACATAGGTATTGACCTATGTGTAGTGCACACGTGTAATGGTGTCCCCGCACTCACAAAGTCCGGGGAATTTGCCCTGAACAATGTGGGAGCACCTTGGCTAGTGCCAGGGTGCCCACACACTAAGTAACTTTGCACCTAACCTTTACTAAGTAAAGGTTAGACATATAGGTGACTTATAAGTTACTTAAGTGTAGTGAAAATGGCTGTGAAATAATGTGTGCATTATTTCACTCAGGCTGCAGTGGAAGGCCTGAGTAAGAATTGTCAGAGCTCCCTATGGGTGGCAAAAGAAATACTGCAGCCCATAGGGATCTCCTGGAACCCCAATACCCTTGGTACCTCAGTACCATATACTAGGGAATTACAAGGGTGTTCCAGTATGCCAATGTGAATTGGTGAAATTGGTCACTAGCCTGTTAGTGACAATTTTGAAAGAAATGAGAGGGCATAACCACTGAGGTTCTGGATAGCAGAGCCTCAGTGAGACAGTTAGTCATAACACAGGTAACAGATTCAGGCACATTTATGAGCACTGGGGCCCTGGCTGGCAGGGTCCCAGTGACACATACAACTAAAACAACATATATACAGTGAAAAATGGGGGTAACATGCCAGGCAAGATGGTACTTTCCTACAGCCTCCGCTGAACCTGGAAGATTGTCTTCTAACTCAAGGGGGTGATAGTCTCCCTCCTCCTCCTCCTCCTGGCTACCAGCATGCTTCTGGTCATCTTGAAGGCGGCTCAAAAGGAAATTCTTATTGGTATTCTTCCCCATGTCTAACTTCCTGTCTGAACCAAGCCCCTTCAATTCCTAGAAAGTCATGCCCTCATATGGAGATTCCATGACCTCAGAGCTATGTCCAGCTGCAGACATGGTGTATGTGTTAGGGTGGTGTAGGGTGTACCTAATCTACCTAACCTTTAGTCTCTCAGATAAGAAGGTAAGAGACTAGATTCCTGTACTAGGTATTATGTATGCCTCTAGTTCTAGAGTAGTCTCTCCTGTGGAAAGCGCCCAGTGACAAAGTGATAAGGCAACTGCAAGTACTTATCCCACCGTTGACTACTAGGAGGTTGGCCTGGTTTGTAGTCGGTACCTATGGTACTTACACCTTATACCAGGTCCAGTTATCCCTTATTAGTGTAGTGTAGGCAGTGTCTAGAAGCCAGGCTCTCTAAAGGTAGCTGTGGATGGCCAGCCAAAGCTCATCTAGGAGACATGCAAAGCTCATGCAATACCACTGTAGTAACACAGTACTCACACACATGAAAGAAAATACTCAGTGTTACTAAAACAAAGGTACTTTATTTTGGTGACTGTAGGAGGCTAGCTGGGTTTGTAGTGGGTACCTTGGGTACTTACAACTTATACCAGGTCCAGTTAACCCTTATTAGTGTAGTGTTCTAGCATCTTAGGATGATAGAGGTAGCTATAGCAGAGCAGCTTAGGCTCAACTAGGAGACATACAAAGCTAATGCAATACCACTTATAGTTACACAGTACTTATACACAAGTAAAGACAATACTCAGTGTTACCAAAAATAAAGGTAGTTTATTTGGGTGACATAGTATTAAAAATATCTTAGAGGCAATACTCTTTCTGGAGGTAAGTACTATCCATAATATATACACTAGACACCAAAATAAGGTAAGTAATTAGACATAGGATAGTGCAAACAATAGGAAATGCTATAGAATGCAATGGGAGAAATTAGGTCTAGGGGCAACACAAACCATATACTAAGAAAGTAGAATATGAATCACAGATTCCCCCTAGACAAGTGTAGGTTGTAGAGAATTGCTGGGAAAGTAAGAATTCAGTAAAGGTAGGTAAATTACCCCATCCCAGAGCCCAGAAAAGCAGGAGTAACATACTGCAAGTTTCCTTAGGACACACTACACCTTGTGATTGGGATTTTGCAGTAACCAACCAAGTCTGCAAACAACAACTGCTGTATTCCTGGACCTGAAGACCTGCAAAAGAAGGGGACCAAGTCCAGAAGTCGAAAGAAGTTCCAGGAAGGGCAGGAACCCCTGCCAACCCAGAAGAGGGTGCAAAAGAAGAGTCCCCAGTTGGACAAAGACTGCAGGAATGCACCCTAGGAAGATGCCAGCAGGTTCCTGCATGATGCAGAAGATGTCCCACAACGTAAAGATATATACAGATGTGATTTTGTGTTGGAAGTCACCAACAAGCCTTGGTTACGACAAATATGCGTTTTGCATCAAAATGGCACTGGCTGGACCCAGGAGGGAGCTAGGGGCCTCAACCCTGTGTGAGGAGAAAGAGGGGGCTCTCAGTACTTTAGAGAGCCCTCAGGATGCCAGACAGCACCCAAGGGAGTTCCAGGACATGGGGACAAAGGAGATGCAAAACACGGTTGGTGCAGCACAACAAAGGAAGGTCCCATGGAGAACAACTCAGTGAGTTGAGCATCGCAGGATTGAGTGCTGGGGACCTGGGCCAGGCTGTGCACGAAGAAATTTTGCAAATAGTGTACAGAGGCCTCAGGAGGTGAAGAAGACACAGTACATAGGGGCACCGTCGCTTTCAGGGATGGCAAGGTCTTACCTCCTCCAAATTGCATCAGCAGGAACTCACGACAGTCTATGTTGTTGGGGTCCACACTCTGTGTCCTTAGGAGCATGCTCATCACTGTAAGAGGAGTCCAAGCGTTCCGGTCGTATTCTTAGAATGTGGCTGCGTGAGCAGGGGAGTGACTCCGTCACCCCACGGGAGATTTCTTCGGTCCTTCTGGTGCAGGATGAAGACAGGGAGTCCTCAGAGCATGCTCACCGTGGAAACAGTTGCAGTTGCTGGCTGAAGCTGAAGTTGCAGAGGAAAAGTATCCCTTGTGGATACTTTGTTGCTGTTACAGCAGTTCGTGGAGCAGGCTGCGGTTGATCGGAGGTCAGAGGATGAAGTAGCAGTTGCAGAGGATTCCTGAAGGAAACTTGCAAGCAGAATCTGAAGAGAACTCACAGGAGAGAAACTAAATAGCCCTGAGAGGGGGATTGGCTACCTTATCAGGTAAGGACCTATCAGGAGGGGTGTCTGACGTCACCTGCTGGCACTGGCCACTCAGAGCCCACCAGAGTGCCCTCACACCTTGCTAAGTAAGATGGCTGACGTCTGGGACACACTGGAAGAGCTCTCGGCACCACCCATAGGGTGGTGATGGACAGAGGAGTGGTCACTCCCCTTCCCTATGTCCAGTTTCGCACTAGAGCAGGGGACAATGGGTCCCTGAACCGGTGTAGATTGGCTAATGGAAGGAGGGAACCATCTGTGCCCTTCAAAGCATTTCCAGAGGCTGGGGAAGGCTACCCCTCCTCAGCCTGTAACACCTGTTTCCAGAGGGAGAGGGTGTAACACCCTGATCGTAGAGGAAATGCTTTGTTCTGCCTTCCTGGGACTGAGCTGCTTAGACCCAAGGAGAGCAGAACCCTATCTGTGAGGTGGCAGCAGCTGTAGCTGCAGTGCAAGCCTCAGAGAACTGGTTTGGCAGTACTGGGGGTCCATGGTGGAGCCCCCATGATGCATGGAATTGGCTCCCCAATACCAGATTTAGAACGGGGGACAATTCCATGATCTCAGACACCTTACATGGCCATATTCGGAGTTACCAATGTGAAGCTACATATAGGTATTGACCTATATGTAGTGCACGTCTGTAATGGCGTCCCCGCACTCACAAAGTCCTGGAAAGTGGTCCTGAACTATGTGGGGACACCTTTGCTAGTGCAAGGGTGCCCTCACACTTAGTAACTTTGCACCTAACCTTCAGCAAGTGAAGGTTAGATACATAGGTGACTTATAAGTTACTCAAGTGCAGTGAAAATGGCTGTGAAATGGTGTGTGCGCTATTTCATGCAGGCTGCAGTGGCAGTCCTGTGAAAGGGTTTATCTGAGCTCTTTATGGGTGCCAAAAGAAATGCTGCAGCACATAAGGTTCTCATGGAACCCCAATTTCCTGGTACCTAGGTACCATATGCTTGGGACTTATAAGGGGGGGTCCAGTGTGCCAATTGAATTGGTAAATTAAGTCACTAACCTACAGTGACAAATTTAAAAGCAGAGACAACTGTTTGTCTTGGTATGAAAGTTGGTGCATGCTGATGTGCCTTGCCTAGTAGCCCAGGGACCTAGGACAAACCGAGTACAGACAACAACCAATTTGCTTTCCAGGGCCAACACATGGCTGTGTACAGAGATCAATTAGGTAATGTTTGTTGTTGTGGGTGTAATTTGTACACAACAGTCCACTACTCTTCAGTGTGACAGCCTGAATAAAATCACATAATGAATCACTGTCCACAGCTATGTGTCTGCTCATATGAGTATATTGGCATCTGTCTCCCAGAGGCCACTTGTCTTCAGTGTGTCAAGACTGCTGATGCTTCACTACTGCCTGTCATGTAAAGGTGGCCATCATACATGTGACAGAGCATACATTGTTCTTTGGTTGCAGTTACAGAGCAATACTTCCCCTTGCTAAGTGGGGAATGTCCATTGACCTGATTTGTTACATCTCTGTTGCCGTCATTCCTTGTGCCTGCATATTAGCATGTGTTCCTTTCATTTTTTGACAAATCATTTTCACTGCTGTTTCATGTATGGCCTTCCTGACTTCATGGGATGATTGCTGTATTCCTTCACATATGTGTGCATGCCAACATGCGTTTGGAATTGGACATATGTCATGGGACTACATTTCATGTGGTGCCGCAGAAAGGACTATGTCACCATTGACGGGTGGCTCAAATATAGCTTCACCCTTCATTGCATGCCATTTGACATGTTCTAGTGCAGTAGCAATGAAAGACCTCTTGGTGTAAATAGAGCCGTACCTGAGTGACTTCCCCTGCCACTACCAGCTACACTAGTTGGCCTACTAGTTACCAGATCTTTGGAAGAAGCCTCTGTAGGAGGCTGGACTGGCTTGTAGTGAGTACCAAGGGGTACTTACACCTTGCACCAGGCCCAGGTATCCCTTATTAGTGTATAGGGTGTCTAGCAGATTAGGCTGATAGATAATGGTAGCTTAGCAGAGCAGCTTAGGCTGAACTAGGAGACGAGTGAAGCTCCTACAGTACCACTAGTGTCACTTGCACAATATCATAAGAAAACACAATACACAGATATACTAAAAATAAAGGTACTTTATTTTTATGACAATTTGCCAAAGTATCTCAGTGAGTAGCCTCAGTATGAGGATAGCAAATATACACAAGATATATGTACACAATACCAAAAATATGCAGTATAGTCTTAGAAAACAGTGCAAACAATGTATAGTTACAATAGGATGCAATGGGGACACATATGGATAGGGGCAACACAAACCATATACTCCAAAAGTGAAATGCGAACCACGAATGAACCCCAAACCTATGTGACCTTGTAGAGGGTCGCTGGGACTATTAGAAAATAGTAAGGGTTAGAAAAATAGCCCACCCCAAGACCCTGAAAAGTGAGTGCAAAGTGCACTAAAGTTCCCCAAAGAGCACAGAAGTCGTGATAGGGGAATTCTGCAGGAAAGACACAAACCAGCAATGCAACAACGATGGATTTCCAGTCGAGGGTACCTGTGGAACAAGGGGACCAAGTCCAAAAGTCACAACCAAGTCGGAGATGGGCAAATGCCCAGGAAATGCCAGCTGTGAGTGCAAAGAAGCTGCTACTGGACAGTAGAAGCTGAGGATTATGCAGGAACGACAAGGGCTAGAGACTTTCCCTTTGTAGGATGGATCCCCCACGCCGTGGAGAGTCGTGCAAAAGTATTTTCCCGCCAAAAGACCGCCAACAAGCCTTGCTAGCTGCAAATTGTGTGGTTAGTGTTTTTGGATGCTGCTGTGGCCCAGGAGGGATCAGGATGTCGCCAATTGCGTCTGGGGACAGAGGGAGCGTCTAGCAAGACAAGAAGCCCTCTCAGAAGCAGGCAGCACCCGCAGAAGTGCCGGAACAGGCACAACGAAGAGGAGTGAAAAGTTGCTCACCCGAAGTTGCACAAAGGAGTCCCATGCCGCCGGAGGACAACTCAGAAAGTAGTGCAATGCAGTTTAGAGTGCCGTGGATCCAGGCTTGGCTGTGCACAAAGGATTTCCGCCGGAAGTGCACAGAGGCCGGAGTAGCTGCAAAAGACGCGGTTCCCAGCAATGCAGTCTGGCGTGGGGAGGCAAGGACTTACCTCCACCAAACTTGGACTGAAGAGTCACTGGACTGTGGGAGTCACTTGGACAGAGTTGCTGGATTCAAGGGACCTCGCTTGTTGTGCTGAGAGGAGACCCAGGGGACAGGTGATGCAGTTCTTTGGTGCCTGCGGTAGCAGGGGGAATATTCCGTCGACCCACGGGAGATTTCTTCGGAGCTTCCAGTGCAGAGAGGAGGCAGACTACGCCCACAGCATGCACCACCAGGAAAACAGTCGAGAAGGCGGCAGGATCAGCGTTACAGAGTTGCAGTAGTCGTCTTTGCTACTTTGTTGCAGTTTTGCAGGCTTCCAGCGCGGTCAGCAGTCGATTCCTTGGCAGAAGGTGAAGAGAGAGATGCAGAGGAACTCTGATGAGCTCTTGCATTCGTTATCTAAGGAATTCCCCAAAGCAGAGACCCTAAATAGCCAGAAAAGAGGGTTTGGCTACTTAGGAGAGAGGATAGGCTAGCAACACCTAAAGGAGCCTATCAGAAGGAGTCTCTGACGTCACCTGCTGGCCCTGGCCACTCAGAGCAGTCCAGTGTGCCAGCAGCACCTCTGTTTCCAAGATGGCAGAGGTCTGGAGCACACTGGAGGAGCTCTGGGCACCTCCCAGGGGAGGTGCAGGTCAGGGGAGTGGTCACTCCCCTTTCCTTTGTCCAGTTTCGCGCCAGAGCAGGGCTGAGGGGTCCCTGAACCGGTGTAGACTGGCTTATGCAGAAATGGGCACCATCTGTGCCCATGAAAGCATTTCCAGAGGCTGGGGGAGGCTACTCCTCCCCTGCCTTCACACCTTTTTCCAAAGGGAGAGGGTGTAACACCCTCTCTCTGAGGAAGTCCTTTGTTCTGCCATCCTGGGCCAAGCCTGGATGGACCCCAGGAGGGCAGAAACCTGTCTGAGGGGTTGGCAGCAGCAGCAGCTACAGTGAAACCCCTGAAAAGGCAGTTTGGCAGTACCCGGGTCTGAGCTACAGACCCATGGGATCATGGGATTGTACCAACAATGCCAGGATGGCATAGAGGGGGCAATTCCATGATCTTAGACATGTTACTTGGCCATATTCGGAGTTACCATTGTGAAGCTACACATAGGTATTGACCTATGTGTAGTGCACACGTGTAATGGTGTCCCCGCACTCACAAAGTCCGGGGAATTTGCCCTGAACAATGTGGGAGCACCTTGGCTAGTGCCAGGGTGCCCACACACTAAGTAACTTTGCACCTAACCTTTACTAAGTAAAGGTTAGACATATAGGTGACTTATAAGTTACTTAAGTGTAGTGAAAATGGCTGTGAAATAATGTGTGCATTATTTCACTCAGGCTGCAGTGGAAGGCCTGAGTAAGAATTGTCAGAGCTCCCTATGGGTGGCAAAAGAAATACTGCAGCCCATAGGGATCTCCTGGAACCCCAATACCCTTGGTACCTCAGTACCATATACTAGGGAATTACAAGGGTGTTCCAGTATGCCAATGTGAATTGGTGAAATTGGTCACTAGCCTGTTAGTGACAATTTTGAAAGAAATGAGAGGGCATAACCACTGAGGTTCTGGATAGCAGAGCCTCAGTGAGACAGTTAGTCATAACACAGGTAACAGATTCAGGCACATTTATGAGCACTGGGGCCCTGGCTGGCAGGGTCCCAGTGACACATACAACTAAAACAACATATATACAATGAAAAATGGGGGTAACATGCCAGGCAAGATGGTACTTTCCTACAGCCTCCGCTGAACCTGGAAGATTGTCTTCTAACTCAAGGGGGTGATAGTCTCCCTCCTCCTCCTCCTCCTGGCTACCAGCATGCTTCTGGTCATCTTGAAGGCGGCTCAAAAGGAAATTCTTATTGGTATTCTTCCCCATGTCTAACTTCCTGTCTGAACCAAGCCCCTTCAATTCCTAGAAAGTCATGCCCTCATATGGAGATTCCATGACCTCAGAGCTATGTCCAGCTGCAGACATGGTGTATGTGTTAGGGTGGTGTAGGGTGTACCTAATCTACCTAACCTTTAGTCTCTCAGATAAGAAGGTAAGAGACTAGATTCCTGTACTAGGTATTATGTATGCCTCTAGTTCTAGAGTAGTCTCTCCTGTGGAAAGCGCCCAGTGACAAAGTGATAAGGCAACTGCAAATACTTATCCCACCGTTGACTACTGGGAGGTTGGCCTGGTTTGTAGTCGGTACCTATGGTACTTACACCTTATACCAGGTCCAGTTATCCCTTATTAGTGTAGTGTAGGCAGTGTCTAGAAGCCAGGCTCTCTAAAGGTAGCTGTGGATGGCCAGCCAAAGCTCATCTAGGAGACATGCAAAGCTCATGCAATACCACTGTAGTAACACAGTACTCACACACATGAAAGAAAATACTCAGTGTTACTAAAACAAAGGTACTTTATTTTGGTGACTGTAGGAGGCTAGCTGGGTTTGTAGTGGGTACCTTGGGTACTTACAACTTATACCAGGTCCAGTTAACCCTTATTAGTGTAGTGTTCTAGCATCTTAGGATGATAGAGGTAGCTATAGCAGAGCAGCTTAGGCTCAACTAGGAGACATACAAAGCTAATGCAATACCACTTATAGTTACACAGTACTTATACACAAGTAAAGACAATACTCAGTGTTACCAAAAATAAAGGTAGTTTATTTGGGTGACATAGTATTAAAAATATCTTAGAGGCAATACTCTTTCTGGAGGTAAGTACTATCCATAATATATACACTAGACACCAAAATAAGGTAAGTAATTAGACATAGGATAGTGCAAACAATAGGAAATGCTATAGAATGCAATGGGAGAAATTAGGTCTAGGGGCAACACAAACCATATACTAAGAAAGTAGAATATGAATCACAGATTCCCCCTAGACAAGTGTAGGTTGTAGAGAATTGCTGGGAAAGTAAGAATTCAGTAAAGGTAGGTAAATTACCCCATCCCAGAGCCCAGAAAAGCAGGAGTAACATACTGCAAGTTTCCTTAGGACACACTACACCTTGTGATTGGGATTTTGCAGTAACCAACCAAGTCTGCAAACAACAACTGCTGTATTCCTGGACCTGAAGACCTGCAAAAGAAGGGGACCAAGTCCAGAAGTTGAAAGAAGTTCCAGGAAGGGCAGGAACCCCTGCCAACCCAGAAGAGGGTGCAAAAGAAGAGTCCCCAGTTGGACAAAGACTGCAGGAATGCACCCTAGGAAGATGCCAGCAGGTTCCTGCATGATGCAGAAGATGTCCCACAACGTAAAGATATATACAGATGTGATTTTGTGTTGGAAGTCACCAACAAGCCTTGGTTACGACAAATATGCGTTTTGCATCAAAATGGCACTGGCTGGACCCAGGAGGGAGCTAGGGGCCTCAACCCTGTGTGAGGAGAAAGAGGGGGCTCTCAGTACTTTAGAGAGCCCTCAGGATGCCAGACAGCACCCAAGGGAGTTCCAGGACATGGGGACAAAGGAGGTGCAAAACACGGTTGGTGCAGCACAACAAAGGAAGGTCCCATGGAGAACAACTCAGTGAGTTGAGCATCGCAGGATTGAGTGCTGGGGACCTGGGCCAGGCTGTGCACGAAGGAATTTTGCAAATAGTGTACAGAGGCCTCAGGAGGTGAAGAAGACACAGTACATAGGGGCACCGTCGCTTTCAGGGATGGCAAGGTCTTACCTCCTCCAAATTGCATCAGCAGGAACTCACGACAGTCTATGTTGTTGGGGTCCACACTCTGTGTCCTTAGGAGCATGCTCATCACTGTAAGAGGAGTCCAAGCGTTCCGGTCGTATTCTTAGAATGTGCCTGCGTGAGCAGGGGAGTGACTCCGTCACCCCACGGGAGATTTCTTCGGTCCTTCTGGTGCAGGATGAAGACAGGGAGTCCTCAGAGCATGCTCACCGTGGAAACAGTTGCAGTTGCTGGCTGAAGCTGAAGTTGCAGAGGAAAAGTATCCCTTGTGGATACTTTGTTGCTGTTACAGCAGTTCGTGGAGCAGGCTGCGGTTGATCGGAGGTCAGAGGATGAAGTAGCAGTTGCAGAGGATTCCTGAAGGAAACTTGCAAGCAGAATCTGAAGAGAACTCACAGGAGAGAAACTAAATAGCCCTGAGAGGGGGATTGGCTACCTTATCAGGTAAGGACCTATCAGGAGGGGTGTCTGACGTCACCTGCTGGCACTGGCCACTCAGAGCCCACCAGAGTGCCCTCACACCTTGCTAAGTAAGATGGCTGACGTCTGGGACACACTGGAAGAGCTCTCGGCACCACCCATAGGGTGGTGATGGACAGAGGAGTGGTCACTCCCCTTCCCTATGTCCAGTTTCGCACTAGAGCAGGGGACAATGGGTCCCTGAACCGGTGTAGATTGGCTTATGGAAGGAGGGAACCATCTGTGCCCTTCAAAGCATTTCCAGAGGCTGGGGAAGGTTACCCCTCCTCAGCCTGTAACACCTGTTTCCAGAGGGAGAGGGTGTAACACCCTGATCGTAGAGGAAATGCTTTGTTCTGCCTTCCTGGGACTGAGCTGCTTAGACCCAAGGAGAGCAGAACCCTATCTGTGAGGTGGCAGCAGCTGTAGCTGCAGTGCAAGCCTCAGAGAACTGGTTTGGCAGTACTGGGGGTCCATGGTGGAGCCCCCATGATGCATGGAATTGGCTCCCCAATACCAGATTTAGAACGGGGGACAATTCCATGATCTCAGACACCTTACATGGCCATATTCGGAGTTACCAATGTGAAGCTACATATAGGTATTGACCTATATGTAGTGCACGTCTGTAATGGCGTCCCCGCACTCACAAAGTCCTGGAAAGTGGTCCTGAACTATGTGGGGACACCTTTGCTAGTGCAAGGGTGCCCTCACACTTAGTAACTTTACACCTAACCTTCAGCAAGTGAAGGTTAGATACATAGGTGACTTATAAGTTACTCAAGTGCAGTGAAAATGGCTGTGAAATGGTGTGTGCGCTATTTCATGCAGGCTGCAGTGGCAGTCCTGTGAAAGGGTTTATCTGAGCTCTTTATGGGTGCCAAAAGAAATGCTGCAGCACATAAGGTTCTCATGGAACCCCAATTTCCTGGTACCTAGGTACCATATGCTTGGGACTTATAAGGGGGGGTCCAGTGTGCCAATTGAATTGGTAAATTAAGTCACTAACCTACAGTGACAAATTTAAAAGCAGAGAGAGCATAATCACTGAGGCTCTCGTTAGGAGAGCCTCAGTGACACAGTCAAGCACTACTGACAACATATACATTAGGCTGCAAACTATGAGCACTAGGGTCCTGGCTAGCAGGATTCCGGTGAGACAGGCAAAACACACTGACATATAGGTTTTTATCTATGAGCACTGGGGTCCTGGCTAGCAGGATCCCAATGACACAGTAAAAACACACTGACATACACTCACAAACAGGCCAAACGTGAGGGTAACCATAGTAGAAAGAGGCTACTTTCTCACAGTGACACAAATACCAAAAATACTGTAGAGACTATACTCCCTTAATACACAAATTATATACATGAGTATGCAGAACTAGGCATAAAAACAGTTAGAAAACAGTGCACTTAGTGAAAATCACAATAGTTAGAAATGGGCCTAGAGGGAGCACAGACCATATACTAAGAAAGTTGAATGCGAAAGTCGGTCTCCCACCTAGGCAAGTGTAGTGTGTAGAGGGGAGCTGGAAGTAATAGAAAACGCCAAAGGTAAGTACTAGAACCAACCCCAATGCCCAGGAAAGCAGGAGTAAAACACAGTAACTTGCAAGAATCAAACGAGAATGCAAGACACCAACACTGGATTCCTGGACCAGAGGAAGAAGCGGCACCAAGTCCAAGAAGAACAGAAGAGTCCCGGAAGAACAGGAACCCCAGCTAACCCGGACGAAGGCGCAAAAGAAGAACCCCCGGTGAGGAAGAACAGTCAGTATTGCACCCAAGAAGACAGAGTCGGGTTCCTGGTTGGTGCAAGTTATATCCCATCTGGATGGAGGATTGCAGTCTGGTTTGTGTTGCTGTAGTCTGCCAACAGGCCTTGGCACACACAAAATTTGTGGTCAGCAGAAAATGGTACTGCCCGGTACCAGGAAGGACCATGTGGATTCTACCCAGGAGGGGAAGGAGAAGGGAGCTCTTAGCAACTCAGAGAGCCCACACAAGACCAGGAAGGGCACACAGGAATCCCACAGCACGTGGAAAAGGAAGGTACAAAAGAATCCCATGCAGCACTACGACAAAAGCTCCCACATCGCCGGAGAACCACTCAGGAAGCTGTGTGTAGCAGAAAAGAGTGCTGGGGGCCAGAGCTGCAAGATGCATGAAGAACTTTGTGGAAGGATGCCAACAAGCCTTGGCAACTGAAAAACACACAGAGCATCGGGGCACTGTCTTGCGTGGGGAGGCAAGTTCTTACCTTCACCAAGTTGGACAGTTGGACGTGAAGACCGTCGGGACTACTTCAGTCCACCTCTTGTGATGCAGGATCCAGGCGGGTCAGCAGGAGAGTGGATCCATGCAGCATGTTGTCGTTGCAGTAGGTGCCTGCTGAAGCAGGGGAGTGACTCCTTCACCCCAAGGAAGATTCCTTCGGTCTTCTGGTGCAGGTTGAAGAAGGGCTGTCCTCGGAGGATGCATGACCGGGAAACAGTTGCAGTTGCTGGCAGGAGCTGAAGATTCAATGTTGCAGAAGGCGTCTTGCTTCTTTGTTGCAGTTTGTGGAGTTCCTGGAGGGCCCAGATGCAGTTTCTTCAGTGAGAAGTTGAAGTGGAGGATGCAGAGGATTCCTGCTGGAGTCTTGCAATCCAAATCTGATGAAACACCCAAAGGGGAGACCCTAAACAGCCCTGAAAGGGGGATTGGTAAGCACCAATCAGGAGAGGGCTCTGACGTCACCTGCTGTCACTGGCCGCTCAGATGCTCTCAGAGTTCCCTGCCAACTTGGAATCCAAGATGGCAAAACCCAGGGACCATCTGGAGGAGCTCTGAGCACCACCCTCCCCTCTCCTTTGCCCAATTTCATGCCAGAGCAGGGACTAGGGGTCCCTGAACTGGTGAAGACTGGATTATGCAAGGAGGGCACCAAATGAGCCCTTTAAAGCATTGCCAGTTGCTTGGGGAGGCTACCTCTCCCTAGCCAGTAACACCTCTTCCCAAAGGGAGCAGGTGTAACACCCCTCTCCCAAAATAAATCCTTTGTTCTGCCTTCCTGGGCTTGAGCTTCTCAAGCAACAGGAGGACAGAAACCTGTCTGGGAGGTGGCAGCAGCTGGGCTGTCTGGAAACCCTCAAAGGCTGAAATGGCAATACCCGGGGGTCCGATAAGGAGCCCCCAGAGTGCATGGAATCATACAACCAATGCTTGCGAAAGCCTTGGGGTATGATTCCCACATGTTTGATACCAAACATGCCTGTGTTCAGAGTTACCATTATGTAGCTGGAAATAGGTAGTGACCTATGTCCAGTACAAGCGTAAAATGGCGTCCCAAAAACAAAGTCCAGCACACAGTCAAAACATAAATAGCAGATGCAAAAAAGAAAGGGGAGACCATGCCAAGGATGCCAGGTCTAACACCCTTCAGAAGCAAAAATGGTGTGTAGTTTTTCTTTGTGGCTCACATCACACTACATGTTGCTTGGTAGGCCTGCTTAGTCAGAGTAGCCCACTCACAGGGTAGTGGGCTGGCTTGCAGAACTCCAAAGTGTGTAGCAATGTCCCTGTACTGATAAGCATGGGTGCTTTACACTTGTGGTGTGTTGACAAGTTCCCAATTTTGTGCTTGGTGTTTTTGACATGTGTGTGACGCAACTATTAGGATAAAAACTTGAGTTTGTTCCCTTTTGATTTGTCTCTTGCATCCATACAGAAGATCACTGAGGTCCAGCTGGGGCTGTCCTCACAACGTGGGAGGGGCAGACATCTATGGCTGACCCATCTAATGGCCTGAATTCTTTCTCTGGCCTACCCAGAGCTTGATGGGTGTTTGTGTGAAGCACAGCACCCACAAGAGGGTGAGTCCAAGGCATATTTCTGCCTGTCACATTGCCAAGTTGATGTGCTTGGTTCTGCCATCTCTCCCTGAAGATTGGGGATGAGCCATGTGTGACACACAAGATGAGTAACTGTTTGTCTTGGTATGAAAGTTGGTGCATGCTGATGTGCCTTGCCTAGTAGCCCAGGGACCTAGGACAAACTGAGTACAGACAACAACCAATTTGCTTTCCAGGGCCAACACATGGCTGTGTACAGAGATCAATTAGGTAATGTTTGTTGTTGTGGGTGTAATTTGTACACAACAGTCCACTACTCTTCAGTGTGACAGCCTGAATAAAATCACATAATGAATCACTGTCCACAGCTATGTGTCTGCTCATATGAGTATATTGGCATCTGTCTCCCAGAGGCCACTTGTCTTCAGTGTGTCAAGACTGCTGATGCTTCACTACTGCCTGTCATGTAAAGGTGGCCATCATACATGTGACAGAGCATACATTGTTCTTTGGTTGCAGTTACAGAGCAATACTTCCCCTTGCTAAGTGGGGAATGTCCATTGACCTGATTTGTTACATCTCTGTTGCCGTCATTCCTTGTGCCTGCATATTAGCATGTGTTCCTTTCATTTTTTGACAAATCATTTTCACTGCTGTTTCATGTATGGCCTTCCTGACTTCATGGGATGATTGCTGTATTCCTTCACATATGTGTGCATGCCAACATGTGTTTGGAATTGGACATATGTCATGGGACTACATTTCATGTGGTGCCGCAGAAAGGACTATGTCACCATTGACGGGTGGCTCAAATATAGCTTCACCCTTCATTGCATGCCATTTGACATGTTCTAGTGCAGTAGCAATGAAAGACATGACAGGTAGGATTACAGGTTTTCAACCACAATGCCCATTGCCATGCTGTTGATGCGGCATCATGTAGCAAAGTGCTTACACATGTGAAATGGGGAAGGTTTTTTTTTGTCCTCATTTACTTAGCCCCTTCAATGGAACGTCCTATGAACGAACCTCCAGGAATATTCTATCCGATCGTTCTCCATAAAAACTATCAGGTCTGGGGGAGCAGTCCATCTCTCTGGGCTAGGACAGCACTCTAGAATGTAGTGGCAGATCATTCCATGGATTCATAATTGTACAATCATTGGACAGACACTATTTTTCTGCAAACCAATTAATTAGTGGGCCCCAAAATTCACACCTCTTCTCACTACAACCCTTCCCCTTAGTATCACACTTTAAGATATACATTAGTGAATCTTTCCATTCCACATACGTAGGGGGCGTCGGGCTGATCCATTTCCTACACATCTCTCTTCTAGCCACCAAAATCATGTAAAACAGAAACTTGGCACTATCTTTTTTAATCCTATCATCTCCCTGTTTGAAGCCAAAGATAATCAGAGAGGGGGTTGTCTTACATTTTATGGATCATACCTTATTAATACAGTCACCAACATCTGTCCAAAAACGACTAACACTCTGGCATTCCACAAACATATGTAAGTCACCTGCAGTCTCCTCGCCACACTTCCTACAGCTAACCTTATTTCCAGTCTTCATTCTTGTTAGTTTTTCGAGGGTCGAAAAATAACGTACAAATTGAAAAAAAATGACTCCTTCTTAAACACGCCAGTTTAAATGTAGAATACAAAAATGATGTAGATACTTGCCATAACTCTCTTATCTGTACTCCTCTGAGGTGCTCCTTCCAGATGTCTTCAGACATGAGAGATTAGCCACCTAGCGTATCCAGGAGTGTCCAATACCAACTCGACAGTTCTTTTTTGTTCATATCACATTTGTGAAGTAACCTTTCCACTTCATTAGAACCACCTACTCCCTCTGTGATCTCTTTCACCCAACTTCTTATTTGCAAATATTTGAATTTAGATACGTTTCCACCTGTGGCTCTAAAAAGATCTTCATAAGGGACCAAACCCTCTGAAGAGCACAGTTGGCCCCATTGTTCAAACCCAGCCTCCCTCAGAGGTACAGCTAAGACATCTTTTGTCCATTTTTGCCAAACCCGGTGAATTCCATATAGGAGCATACTTACTATAACACTGTAGATTTATGACTCTACGCAGCTCATACCAAACTTTGGCTGCGTCAAACAATACTCTGAGCCTCACTTTCTTTAAGAATTTTGGATCTCCAAATTTATACAAGAAACCCACCTCCGCAACCTTCTCATATTTCATCATTACTTTTAAAAACAGCCCCAGTTCCGATGTTGCAGACCCACTAAAACCCCTTCTCATTTTTTTTTATAAAGGTTGCCCACGCATAAACTTGTAAATCCGGTAATGCTAATCCACATTTCTCTCTCTTCCGCCTCAACTTTTTCCATGCAATACATGCTCCCTTATTGCCCCACTCAAAGCTGTAGATTTTGCCTTGAAATGTATTCAACCTAGCTTTATCAAATCTCATGGGAAGTGCATTGAAAATTAAGAGCAATTTCGGTAAAATCATCATTTTTACCAAGTTTGCCCTTCCTAAAATAATTAGAGGTAAATTAACCCAACTCTTCTTCTGCTTACAAGATTCAATCATAACTCTCTCTAGATTTCTTTCTGTGGTCTCCCTCATATCCTGTGTTATCCTAATGCCCAAATATTTCAACTCTCTACTAATCTTAACCCTCCCCTCCGACATATCCTCAGGCATATTTCATGACATTACTTCTGTTTTACCTTTATTCACCACATACCCCACAATTCCCCCCAAATCCGTTCTCAGGTCTTCCAAAACAGGCCAAGCTTGCTTAAAATCACTTGTATAGAGCATCAAATCGCTGCGTATAAAGCTACTTTCCTATACCAACTGCCATATTGAAATGGTATTATCCTCCACTTGTTTCTAATTTTACAAGCCAGGGGTTCTATATATAAATTAAATAACAGAGGGCATAGCGGGCATCCCTGTCTAGTTCCCCTCCCAGTCCCGAAGGGACGCATTAGGGAGCCATTAACCAATATTCTTGCCTCTGGGTTATGATATATAAACCGTAATATCCTTACAAACCTTTTCCCCAATTTAAGAGTTTCACAGAGAGTAATCAAATAGGACAAATAGACCATATCAAATGCCTTAGCGGCATCGGTCATCACCACCGCCAAGGGTACTTTACATATACTTGCCAGATCTACTGCACCTATCAAACCTTGAGTTAACTCATGTAGATAAATCCTTTGATCTACATGAATCAATTTCTCCAACACCATACCCAATCTTTTCGCCAAGATGTTAGTAAAAAGTTTATAATCACTATTCAACAAGATTGGCTTGTACGAGTTACAACTTGTAGGATCTTTTACCGGTTTTAATGTTACAGTAATCGTTGCCTCTCTCCACGAAGGAGGAAGTGCAGCTCCTCCCAAGCAGATATTCTCACATAATTCTACAAAAACACTAATTAAGCTATCACCTAGAATTTTGTAAACTTCAAGGGGTAGCCCATCTGGTCCTGGCACCTTTCCTGATTTTCCAGAGCAGTTCACCTCCTCAACTGCGCCTCAGCTAATTTCTTTATTCAGAGACTGTCCATCCTCATCTCCCAGGGTGTCAAGATGGACTCCTTGTAACCAATCCCGAACCATCTCTGGAGGAATATCTACCCACTCAGTGTAGAGGTCCTGAAAATAATCTTGAAAAGATTCCCCTATCTCCTCAATCCCTTTAACACTTGCCCCTACGTTCTTGTCCTGAATTTCCACCACCTTATTTCTCACCTGCTTTGATATTATTTGCCAAGCTAATATTTTCCCACAGTTCTCCCCATATTCAAAAAAAGTCATCTTACTAGCTTCACATCTTTCCTTGACTCTCTTGTCTAATTCAGCTACCAGCTCTTTTCGAAGTTCTTGAAGAACCCTGGCTAGTCTTTCCATCTCTTCTTCCTTCTCCTTTTTACCTATCAACTCCTTTTCCACTGATTGTATGCGACCTTCCAGAATGCTAATCTTATTATTATAACTTTTCTTCTTAAAAGAAGGTCCACTAATCAATCTACCTCTCAGGAAAACTTTAAAAGCATCCCAGACCATTCAAATTAAAAAAGAATTCCGTACCTTTTTCAAGCCTGCCACAATTGCTTCATCTAAAAGGAGAGTCCTATCTAACGTCCACCTACTCTGCACCTTATTCCCTCGAAGCTTAAAGCTCACGCTTACTGCTGAGTGGTTTGATAAATGCACTCCAACATGGGAAATCTTTTCAACACTCTCTCTCAACCTCCCATCAACTAACACATAATCAATCCTAGATTGATGTCTATGCTTCTTATTGTTATATGTGTATCCCTCCTTGATCCCATTTGGTCCCCCCAAATATCATGCAACCCAAAATGGGACATCATATTAATCACCTGAGATCTCATCTTTTCATTCATTTTTTACATACTCTCTTTTGACCTATCCAGATCATAATTTAGGACTATATTAAAGTCACCTGCCCAAATTATTGGATCTGTATATTGTAGGAGATACTGGTACAAATCTTGCAGGGGCTGAAGATCATCCCTGTTAGGACCGTAATACCCCACTAAAATAAACACCTGATTAAAGGCCCGCAGCTTCTCTATTGCCCACCTACCAGCTTTGTCCACTGGTCCTCCCTGGAAAGAAATATCTGGATGGTTTTTAACTATTATAACTATCCCTTTACTACCCCCGGCCTGTGTGGAGCTTAACAAATGTTGGATCCATCTGTGAAGTGTAAACAACTTTGTACACTCCTCGTTAGATAAGTAAGTTTCTTGCACGATGATCACCGTTGCTTGGATATCCCTAAAATACTGTATTACCCTATTATTCCTACCCCTACCCCTCACCCTTAAACCATTAACATTCCAAGATAGCAGCCTTAGTTCATTACCCTTCATCTCCATTTCTTACTGCCCCCAAACTCTGCCCGGCGCCTCCGAAGATTCACAACGAGAAAGAAGAAACCAATTATATCAAATACGCATAAATGAGGACAATTCTTTTTTCTTTTTTCCCCCATGCTCCCCACCTAGTTCATCCTACCTCATTCCCCATGCCCCCCTCCCACCCAACAATCCCTCATCCTCAGCCCCACCTCCACTCCCCTGAGAGAACCTACCCTATCTCCTCGCTAGGCTGTGCCGCCCTAGGAGGCTCCTCCCGGTCCTTAAATCAGCATAAATAACATGAGACAACGTGCTCCTTAACCCACTGACTGATAATCTTTGTCAATTGACTTGATCAGACCATCTACTTCTCTAATGTCCCTAAAGGTATATATTTTATGATTTGCCATAACTCTCAAAGAAGCGGGGAATTTCAATTGGGGCCGTGGCCCCTAACTGCTTCAAAACCTCAATTATTTTCCCTAACTCCCATTGTTTGTTTAATGTCACACTAGAGAGATCAGATCTGATCTCAAAATGAATACCCTCAGCTGTTAGGGTCTTTTTCTTTTATGCCGCCTCTAAAATATGCACCTTGATAACATCAGTATGGAAGCAGACCAGAATCTTTTTAGGTTTCTCTCTATTGGGGGATTTTCTGACAGGATCCATGTGAACTCTCTGAATATCTTTTAGCACATCTTCTTCTTCAATCTGCACTCCTTGTTTAATTAAGCCAACCGCTTGAAATCTCCACCTTCCAGTTCTTTAGGGACCTTCAGAAACCACAAGTTATTCCTCCTGAAATTGTTATCTATAGTTTCCAATTTTAGTTGTACTTTTTCCTCCCCTATTTCCACTAATTGGCTTACCTCTCTGTTGTCTTCCGTGGCTCTCCTCAAGTCACAAACCTCTCTTTCCAGAGCCGCTGTACGTTCCGCAAGATCGACAAACTTTTGCCCGAGAGCTTCACATAATCCTCTTATCTCTTTCTGGTTAATGTTTGATGTTTCAAAACTACTCCTGACCTCGACAGCTAGGTCACGTATCATTTCTGCTATGGATTGCGAAAGAGGATCTTCTGATACAACCAGCACTGGGGGAGTTATATCCTGTACCTCCTATGAATCAATGCCTCTGTCCTAGCTCTCACCCTTTTCTGAATCTTGCCCCTCACCTATGGTGACCCTTCCTAAGGAACTCATCCCCTCGTCCTGAGTGGGAGCCCCACTGTTATTACTCTGGCCCTTGTTCTCCTCCTCCTCACCTAACAACTGAAATCTATTAGGAGAGCACTCAATTTGCAGGGCTTGGTTGCCCACAACCCTCCTCTCTAAACCCACAAGGTTCCCATGCTCTTCCCCCTCCATCTCCGTCCCCTGAGTGCCAGGCAGGACCTTAATATAAGTCCTTAAAGACGGAGTAATCCTTGGCTTCTTAGGAGCTAGTTTACTATGCTTTAAATTCGGCAGACCCTCTCCTGTAAGCCTTGTGTTGTCACTGTCAATCGTTTCCTGAATATCCACTGAAGTTTTACTTGTTCTGCAAATTTTTTGAGAGGGGGGCCCACTCTGGGGTACCAAAGTCCCTTTTACATTGGAACTCCTCTTGCCACTTCTCAGGTAATAAATCTGGTTGTCTTTCTTCCCAGCTCCCCATCCTCCTCCTCCTCTTCTTTTGTCTGAATTCAGTCCCTTGACACTCTTCATACTAAAATTATTTTTAGTTCCATCCTTGAGGGGGGAATCCAACATTATACCACCCTGTCCCTCCAGGGACAAATTACCTCTCCTTAACAGGAAGATTGGTCAGAGAGCAGCAGTCCCAAAAGATTTCCTGGTATCAAGCATCTTAGGTGTCTTCCTAGCTGCTAATGGACTTGTGCTGACTCTTCCTTTGCTCCCCCAGAAGGAGATCCTGGCAACTGCAATCCTTCCGCATTGCAGCCCGAAAGCGGCCCTTGTCCAGATCACGGGCCCGAAATTCCGAGTTATACCCTCCAGAGCGGGTACGTTTTTAACCCTATTTTTCTATTTCCTACATTATTCTAACAACTACATTGCATTCCGGACGCCTTGTTCTCTTCTCCTCGCTCAACTATCTCTAAATTGTTGTTCATTACCTAAGTGTTGACATGCATCATGGAGTCACTTGCAGCCATGTGGGAATCATATGTGGTTGTGTACAACCATTCATCCAAGGGAATCTGTTGCATGACAAAAAAGGAGACAGTGATATGGCTTTCCATTGGGCAACATCTTGAGGCCCTTCTACAACTACTTGAGAATCCCTGGGCCTATCCAACATTCAAAGGACTATTGGCATCTACTGATTTAATCAGAACATGTAATTGTCAGCAGTACCAATCAAGAGAAGTGATTTCCGTGGGGTTTGCTGATTCATTGTGTTGTGGATTTTGGATCTATATCTCACTGACATTGTGCATAATTGGCTACAGTATATATTTCCGTGCTAAATGTGTTGTCTATCTGAGCAACATTATTACAACCTCCATTATTTCATTAGGACAATGTGTACATGGTGAGGTGAGCATTGTTTATTTTTTTGGGCCCCCACCCACATCCCAACCCATTCCTTCCACATCCAAGTCCTCCCCTGTCACACCTGCCCCCCCAGTAAGCACCAATACCCCTCCCCCAAGAAGAAGACCCCCTCCGAAGAAACAGCTCACCACTACCAAACCCACCCATCCCAAATCCAACCCCTCCCCACCCAAGCATGATCCCTGAGGATCCTCCAAGCCCACTTGATGCCCCTTCGTGTGGAGGTTCCCTGGCAGTAATTGGAGTCAAGCTTGAGTGCAATCATGTGCATGAACTACAATTTGGACTGGCCAATGGCCTTTGCTCTTCAGCAATTACTATGAATAACCCCAAGTCAGGAAAAGGGTAAATGTTCACTGTATGGATATGTTGTTGTTAATGCAATTGGGGTGTCATTGCACTGTGTATTGTTTGATATGGTAAGTATGTCATCTTGGGTTGACCAATGTCAGCATCTATTGTGTTAGATTTGTCCCCCTGATATGGATTGGACATTCATCTCATGTGTGGAAGCTAGAGTTTTGTTTGTCCACAATGGACTATTTTCTGTTGTGCCACTTTCCTTTACATTTGACTGACCATGTGTCCATTTTGATATGTGTTCCTTCCAGCTACTTCATCTACATGTATGGCCCATGCTGTTGTTGTTGTGCTGGTTTTATTGACTTACACTTACACATTTTGCAAATTATGTTTTGGGATATTGTGCAAAGTGATATGTGTCCCAGGTCAGTGTCTTTCCAGGAGTGCTCCTGATGCCCCCATCCGTATTGTGCAGCTATTTTCTGCATTGTGAGCTAGGGATATTTGACTCACAAAATATTGTGTATCCCATTGACCTTCCATTTGTTGCACAGTTGGTGATATGTGTGGGTCAATTGCAGGGATGTTTCATGGGAGGTGTATTTGTGTTAAATGACACATTCAGACATATGTGCCGTCAATCTCACAACAGTCCATGGAATGTGATTAATGTGAGTGTGTTATTTGAATCGTGGAAAAACAACAGATAATGGATGGAATGCAGAGCAAATTAAACATTCACCCCCGGTCACAGCTCTGGGTTTAATCCATCAGTTCTTTTGCTTGCCATGCCATTCCAGCTTGGACCCAGCCATATGCAAATCAGTCTTGACCCTGTTCCCCATGAGAACACTTCAGCCTGAACTGCCAGACCAGGTCCTCCTTGGACCAGAAAAAAGCATCCTAGGACCAGTTTCAGGGTATCACCCTTCATCAGCCAGGTTGGCTTGAATCTGGTGGCATAGCAAGCACGGGTCCCACGTCAAGGCATACCCTTCCCACTTGGGGCGACAAATGCAAAAACAACAGATGATGGACAGAATGCAGAGCAAATCAAGCATTCATACCCAGTCACAGATCTGGGTTTAATCCATCAGTTTTTTTGCTTGCCATGCCATTCCAGCTTGGACCCAGCCATATGCACATCAGTCTTGACCCTGTTCCCCATGGGAATAGTCCAGCCCTAACTGCCAGACCAGGTACTCCGTGAACCAGAAAAAAAAATCCTAGGACCGGTTTCAGGATATCATCCTTCATCAGCCAGGCTACTTTGAATCAGGTGGCATAGCAAGCACGGGACCCACTTCTAGGCATACCCTTCCCACTTAGGGCAACAGATGCAAAACAACAGATGATAAACAGAATGCAGAGCAAATCAAACATTCACCCCCAGTCACAGATCTAGGTTTAATTCATCAGTTTTTTTGCTTGCCATGCCATTCCAGCTTGGATCCAGCCATATGCAAATCAGTCTTGACCCTGTTCCCCATGGGAACCGTCCAGCCCAAACTGCCAGACCCGGTCCTTCCTGGAGCAGAAAAAAGCATCCTAGGTCCGGTTTCAGGGTATCACCCTTCAGGGTATCACCCTTCATCAGCCAGGCTAGCTAGAATCTGGTGGCATAGCAAGCACGGGACCCCCGTCTGAACATACCCTTCCCACTTGGGGCAACAAATGCAAGAACAACAGATGATGGATGAAATGCAGAGCAAATCTAACATTCACCCCCAGTCACAGATCTGGGTTTTATCCTTCAGTTTTTCTATTTGCCATGCCATTCCAGCTTGGACCTGGCCATATGCAAATCATTCTTGACCCTGTTCCCCCGAAGTACCAGGCCAGGTCCTGCCTGGACCAGAAAAAAAACATCCTATGACCGGTTTTGGGGTATCACCCTTCAACAGCCAGGATAGCTTGAATCTGGTGGCATAGCAAGCACAGGACCCACATCTGGGCATACCCTTCCCACTTGGGGTGACAAATGCAAAAACAACAGAGGATGGACAGAAAGCAGATCAAATCAAACATTCACCCCCAGTCACAGATCTGGGTTTAATCCATCAATTTTTTTGCTTGCCATGCCATCGCAGCTTGGAGCCAGCCATATGCAAATCAGTCTTGTATCACCCTTCATCAGCTTGAATCCAGAGGCATAGTGAGCCCGGGACCCACCTCTGGGCATACCTGGTGCACTTATGGCATCAAAAGCAAACAAACACAAATTGTTTTCACCTCTATCAGATAGCTTTGTGGGAAGCTTATTTTTCCTGTAAAGCTGGAAAAGGATAAGAGGAAAAAAAGAAATTGCCCACTGTGGAGAATTATTTTGTTAATTATTTAGTGGCCCTTACTTGTCCTGCGGAGGCCTTATTGTTTGTAAAGGCCAAAGTGTGTTGACACTGAAAAAAGGTTAAGTTACAAATAAGGAAATATTGTAAGAAACATGTAATCAAGTGGAAGTGGAACCCAAAATCCTAAAACTTAAGACAGCCCAAAAATTCAGATCGCCCAAAATTTACCTCTGGCTGTTCTGTTTTTCCGAGGGTTTGATCTTCTGTTAAGAGTCACCCTCCCCATTAACCAACTAACTATAGCTATCAGAGATGCAAATAAAAAACTGAGATCATTCGTAACTAAGTTCTGCATCAGGGAAAAGTTAAATGTTTTTATTACAAAATCTCAATTTAAGCAGTACATAAAAATGCAAAATATTTGCCATGAAGGCTCAAATATTGAATACATACTCAGGAATTTGAAGTTTTCTAAGTCAAACGAACAGCACATTCATTGGAGAAATAGACAGTATCCTTAACTAATAAATGGTCAGGAGAATCTCTGTCTCACAACCAGAATCAGGGGGCTCTTATATATAAATTTTGTGTATTGAAGGAAAAAAAACTCAGTTTTATCATGGTGTGATCCCTTGTATCATTTCTTTGCCAAATCAGAGAAAGTCACTTAACAACATTACATATTATCACTATAACGTTTTCTAAGAAAGCAACAAACAACCGAAGGCAAAACATCATCATAGGAAGTTCAACTAAATGCAAAATTTTCAAACAATAGGCCATACTTCAACCGAAGAGTGCTAAGATCAGTAACAGCAGAAGAACAGAAAAGACCTTGACAAATTGTTAACAAACGTTAGAAAGTTCATTCACATTGGAAAAATACTCTTTGATGTCAGCTTGTCTCTTGTTTAGCATAACCTGGGGAAGGTGGGAGGACAGGAGTGGAATGAGCAGCAGCAAACAGCATCAATCGTAACTAATGTGATAAATTTATGAAAATGTGCCACAACTCAACTACATTTATAAACACACTTCTGCATGTAAAATTGATTTGTTTCAACTACAATCATATTATAGTACCTCTAATAAACCTATAATACATCATTATTTATTCCTTTAAATGACACATAACTGAAAACGCTACCACAATCAGATGACACTTTTTTGTCCTTCTGCAGTAACCCTTATATTCACCTAATTGTGATAAACTTGTAACAGAATTGAGTTTTGCAGTAGCAAAATGTGCAAAAAAAGAAAATGCAGCTGCCTTTTTTAATTTAAATATTTGGGGATAGGGGTGTGAGTGAGGCCCCCTCTCTGACCCCTGGGGACTCCTTTCTATGGGGCTGGGTAACTTGAGTAAGAGGAGTAAGGCACATGCCCGCCCCCTCCTTGAGCCCATTGGACTCAATGCATTAATCAAGGTGACGGGAGCATGCAGCCCTCCTCTGAAGCCTTTTTAAGACCCTGGACCCCATCCCCCGGGTTTCTATTTGATAAAAAGGCTCTTTCCAGAGCGATTGTAGATCCAGGTAACCTCATCTCCTAGAACCCAAAAATATGTTTATCGGGAGGAGGGTCATATGGCACCCCTCGCAGGGCCTTTAATTTAAAGGTCAGTGATACCCCAACACCTGCTCCTGGGTCCAGCTATATATTGGGGAGCCCACCCTGGGACACAGTAGTTTCTCTGCCAGCATAACTGTGGACAGTGAAACATATGTGTGCTCCCACCTGGAGGGCACGTTTTTATATCTCCCACCAGACAGTAGCAAACATGTCTGTCTGCTCCCACCCAGCAGGAGATTAAAACACATTCCCACTGTTTTGGAGTAGACTTCCGTTCTGTTTCTATGCCCACTCTCCAGCGAGCAGGCAACACATATTGCTCCCGCGCAGAGGGAGGAAGCAGAAAAAACTGCTCTCTCCAAAGGGAGCAATGCTCGTTCCCTGCACCATGAGCAGGCTGGGGCTGTGGGAACCCTGGGGCTCCACACGTGGACCCAATGTGGTGGTTAGTGTGTACCAAGGTAGAAACTGGGGCAACCACCTATAATTTAGAAATGTCTTGTGAGATTGGTCCACCTCCCCTTTATAATAACATGCGGCCCCAGGTGTTGGAGTCTGCTGGACCTTTTAAGCCTCGAGGAGGGGGCCATGCAGACCTCCTCCCATTTTAATTTGAATTTAGCCCAGGGGTATGAGGTCCCTGGGCCCATTAAGGCTCTTGGAGGGGACTTCGTGCCTCTTCCCCTGACTATATATGTTTTGGCCACAGGAATGGAGTCACCAGGGCCCAAAGACGAACCCTATGCCATGCACATCGAAGGCTGTGCATGGGGTTGGCAGGCAGATGGGGGGTTGACCACAGGGCCTCGTGGCAAGCCAAGCTCTGTGGTCAACCGCCTGCTCTCCACGTCCATTGCCGGGCGCACTGTAGTGTTGGCACCCTGCAAGGTGTTAGATGAAGGGCCTGGTTTTAGAACCACAGATATTTACCAATTATTGTTACCTCAAGTAACAACAACTCATGCCCTACAATAACTATAACTCGTGCTCCCCCCATGGACTGGTAATTACCCAACCTATTATATCACTCATGACATCTTCTATGACATAATTGATGATATGACCACAACACTTGCATTAAATTATTGAGGAGAATATTATGCATGGCAAGGGCTGTGCCGGCCAGGGGCAGGTTACTTGAGATAACTATAACTATACCTGGTAAATTTCTGTGGTGTTTAGAGTTTAAAAAAATGATAAGTTGTTACTGAACACTTAACCATACTATATCATTACTTAAACCTTTGGTTTTTTTTTTTTATTAATATCTATAAACACACATATATAAAGAAATATGTGTGTGTGTGTGTGTGCACCCAAAACACGCGGGGAGAAAGAGAGAAAGAATTTGTGGTTTTTAGAAATCACAAAATATGAATGAGGGCAGATTTGCCACAATACAGGCACAAAAGTGCCCGACTTCCCTAAAAGCCAGTCATTGTAGAAAGGAGACCACCGGTGAACTTTGCATTGCAGTAACTTATTTTCAAATCTTGTTTTTGAGTTCCCGTTTCGTGCACTGGCTTGCACCTGTGACCCTCCTTGTGTGACCAGTCGTTTGCTCGTGTACCAGCCTTCGATGTCTGCAAAACAGTAAGAGGGGGTTGCGCCGCTCCTGCACCCTGTCCCCCTCCCGTGCTCCCCACTCACCTCCTTCTCATGAATCTCCCCATCTTCCTCTCCTCCAAATCTTCTTCATAATCCAGCTCCACCACATCCTCTTCTTCCATATCCCAGTCATCATCAGCACCCTCTGCATCCACCCCTTCTTGCTCATCTTCTATGCTGTGTCCCCCATGGTGTATTCCATGTGTCTATTTCGTGCGCTCCTGCGGTGTAGAGAAGGTCATGAAGACTCCTCTAGTGTTTCTGACCAATGTCCTGGGGCCGTGTTGTGCCCTGTTGGTTTCGCCACCTTTCTGTCAGCCTCCGATGCTAGCTTTGTCTCCCCGCACTGCACCGGGCCATATGCGCCATGTGCACCCATCACGCTGCCTGACCCACCAGCCGCACCAGCCTCCTGGTCCTTGCCATTCTCCTCATGAGGAACCCACACCCAACTTCCGTGCCCTGAACTACACCCTTCCCTGTGCTCCACACTACCCCCTACTGACTTCCTTTTTGCCCGTCTGGATCTCCCTTCTGTCTCCCCGCTCTCCTTGCATAACAGTGCCCCCTTTCTTCTGTCTCGACCACCAGCCGCCTCTGTTCTTCAATCCTGGCTTTTACATCCACTGTTGACCAGTCAGTGGCAACATGTTTCTGAGTCTCTCCCCCACCCTGAACCTGTCCCTTCACCCCTGCCTTGACCCAAGCTGCCCCCTTATTTTCACCCCCCTCAATGCTGCCAAATTGCCCCCCAAGGGCCCAGCCACGGGGTCTGCATCTTTTTCCCCTTGCCCCCACCCTGCAAAAGGAACTTGCCTTTCCCTTTCACTGTGGCTTTCATACCAGCCACCAAAAGGTCCAGGGGCTGCTCCATTCTCCCAATCCCCCCTGTGATCAGTACTGCACCCTGCTCCCCCAGACTGTCTGTAAGGCCCGGCTGGGGGGCCCCTCTCTCCTTTCCGGCTGTTCCTCGCTTCTGCGCTCCACCCCTCCCTTTTCTGTCTCCAAATCAGGCTCCCCCGTGATTCTGCCGACACGCTGTGTAATGGGGGTGGACACGCCTCATCTCTGCCCCCCAACCTTCTTCTTAGAACCACATGACGGCAAACAGAAGGCGGCAGCCGCCGCCGCCATGCCGTGTGCCACCGCATGCATAGTGCGTGTCATGCCCACCCAAGCCTGGTTGAGTACGCCATGCCTGGATCAGTCAGTGCGGTGGGATTTGCCAAAAACGCAAAGCGCAGCCCACACTGCATCCACATCAGAGCCCGTGGCCATGCTGTGCCACGCTCTGTCCTCACCTGCACTGCAATTAAATACTCCACCTAACCCAGGGCCGCCAACCTCAGCGCAGCGTGATGGTCTAGCGCATAAGAGGCCGGTCCCACCCCCAGCTCCTCCCTATATACCCCACCTGCTTAGAATCTCCCCACCTACCTCCTACCCTATCTCCCTCATGGCCGTATTCTTCTGGCCTGAATGCTCCCGTATGTCATCTTCCTGTAACAGAATAGCTGTTCACATTCAAGGGGTAGATTGAGGCGAACACGAGTGGTATCAGAAGCGTGTACAACATTCGTAAAGCCTTTAATGCTAAAGAAAGCAGACAACATTTTCTGAGCCCTGATAGTGATTTAGGAAATATGAAGGGATGAATTTTAGCATAGCCTTAAGCCCTTGATCAGGAACTCCACTGAACCCGGGTTGAGAAATGCCAGCAACTCTTGCCACTGTTCCTTGAAAATAACTCCTAGCACAAAAAAGCAGCACACTCAAAAACTTCACAAGACTAAGAATTACATTTTCCATATTTTGACATCACTAGAAGTATACTTTCAATCTTGCAAGTAAAAATGAATTGATCTCTTCTTCAAAGTGGTAAGCTATCACCACTTCCTTCTTGGACATGCCAAGCAAGTTGCACATGAATGGAAAATGCGCTCCTTGTGTCCTCAAACAAGTGTACTTTGGGCATATACTGCAGCCTTTGATTCTTTCATTGACACCTCCTCATCCAGTAATACCTAAAGGAGACCTAACGATGCCATAAAGAAGTAGTCTGTGACAATGTAGTAGAATTTAGGGCCTGATTTAGAGTCTGGCAAACTGTTACTTCCTTACAAACATGACGTATAGCCTTGCCGTATTGGGGCACCATTAGATATAATGTTATAATCATAAAAATCCTGTACAGGAGCAGAGAACTTAAATTAGTCCAAGAATAGAAAAGTGGAATATCAGTAACTGACATAAAAAATGATGTTAAAATGGGGTAGCGCCCATAGTAAATTGGGATCATAGATGTCGCCACATCATTAAATACACTTTTGATGCTAAATAACATTAGCTATTCTTTAAATTCCTCTACTTTATCTGGCCATTGCACAGGGTTGAACTGGCCTATAGGGCAATCAGGCAGCACCCTAAGGGCTGATCTAACATATCAGTATATGGGCCAGTTTTGTGACTGTTCACGGGCTAATTTTTTGGTCTGCTCTGCCAATTTTTTACTGTTGATTTCCCGGAAATAAAAACTAACATTGCCTCCAGCAAGCTCAAATGCATGCAGTCTTTCGTACCTTTCAAAACACTAATACAAGTGTTTTTCAGGTTTAGGAAGAGTGGCCAAATTAGCAAACATGGACTAACATTTTAGCTTTCTATTGCACTAATAGGGGACACTTTTATTTTGGTGGCTGGGCCCATTTTCTGTCTGAGTAGCCATCTGGTCATCGACCAGTCCTTCTTTTGGTTCTCTATTTTAATGATTCCAGTTTAGCCTGAATATAATTTCACAGTGTAATTTTTTATCCTAACTTTAAGTGCTTGTAGGCATTTCATGAATGTATCAATGTAGTTTTAGCTTAAGAAGCAACCTAATCTCATCAATATATCTGTAAAATCAAATGTCAAACAATCTAATAGTAATTCAAGAGGACATAATGGCTAAAGGAATCCACAGACTACTTCCTCAAATTGAGGGCACCTAGAGAAAATAGTAATGACACATTCCTGATGTGTTAAGATTGAAGTTATCCACTGAAAAATTAGATCTTCTATTTTATTATCTACAACTTATCCAACATGATTTGGCCTTTGTGAGTCTTGAAGCCTGATGACAGTTTCAACATAACTAGGGTCTGCCTCCACTGCCATGAATTTACCATCTAAATTGTATTGAGAGACTTTTCTTAGCTGCCCCACTTCCTGGTTGATTTTATATGGCGGGCATTTTGAGAAAGGCGAGCAGTATAGGTGATATGCTTTTATGAGAGCTGCCTATTTAAAGATCATGTCAACATGGGTGACCTGCTGGTGTGCCGCTGGCATTCCAAAAACAGGACCGCCTGCACCCATCCACGCTTGGAAGGTGCAAGGGGCCAGGGATGCTTTCGGATTTTTCATCATATTCCTCTTTCTCCTCCCTAGTAAGCTACTCCAGTATGCAGCTTTTGGAGCTTGTTCAACCAGGGAAGTTCAGCAATTGTGTTATGGTGGACCTATTTAGTGTGATGTCTTTCAGCTGTCCCTGCTGTAAGGACAAGTTCATCCAGCTAGTAAAACCTCTTACTTCCCCCATCACAACAGGAATTATTAAAAACGTATACACTGGCGTTATGATCTGTCCCCAAGTTTGTTGTGCATTCTTAATGCGCGTTCCCTCATCAAACACAACATTGAAGTGCATGAACTCATTATCTCCCTCCATCTTGATTATCTTTTTATCATTGAATCTTGGGCATCTGCTGACTCAGGGAGAGAGTTGGTAGCAGTGATTCCTCCAGGTTACACCATTTCACAGCAGGATCATCGTGGTAGCAGAGGTGGCAGCCTGGCGGTCACATATAAAGACTTGCTGAACTGCACTTTAGAAGATGTGCCATTGCATGCTTCAGGAACAACAGAGGTGGCCTTTTTAGACTGAAGCTCAAAACTAAACCTGTATTCTTGGGACATTTGGTTTATCGTCCCCCTGGCCCACGTTCTGATTTTCTAAAGGTTTGATTTCAAGCTCTTGAATCCGTTTTGGCCTAGCAAACCTTCTCCATTATTGGTGATTTTAATTTTCACCTAGTACATCTTTCTCATAGGGAAACTAAACTGCAGCCTTAATAGAATCTATGCTGAATGTTGGCTACTCACAGGTGGTTAAAGCCCCACCCACATAGAGGGGCATACTCTGGATGGTATCTTCTTTAATTCAAGTGGTCTTAAATTTAATGAAGCCACCCCATGCAGTTGGGCAAACCATCTTGTTATTATCTTTAATGTATGCTGTCAATTTTTGATGCCAAATAAAAAGGTCCTGACAACCTCTGAGTATAAGGTTAACTATGGAAGAAATTGGAATAAAGTCACCTCTCATGACTTGGAACTTGCACATAATAAGATTCTTATTAACACACACACTCCACCTCATCTGTCAGCTAATGGCTTCAAGCATTTAATAGGGGCTGCCCTAGATGTTGTTGTTCCCACAAGCATCAAACGTGGTGTCAGGTCTAAACCCTCAGTGCCCTGGTTAACTGATGAATAGAAAAAATTGCAGCAATCTTGTTGCAAAAAAAGAGCAGAAATGGCACCTGAATAAGGATCCCACTGATTCAGCGGGGCAAAAAGTGTTCCTTCATCAATATAAACTTGCCATTCATCAGGCTAAATCTACTTTTTATACAGAAAAAATAAAAGGGGCAGGTAACTCCTCTAAGGAGCTTTACAGAGTAGTTAGAGACTTCTCACAGCCACCTAATCCTGGTTTTACCAATCCATCACAATCATTTAGCGATAGATAGGCTATTTATTTTAGAAATACAATTCTGAATATTTACACTTATTTCTCTCCTCCTGATGAATATAATTTGTCGATGAAAGCTCTCTTAACTGTGCCCTCTAGGTTGACTGTCTTCCTTCTGATTTCAGTACAGGACACTAAGGAACTCTTGATGAACCTCAGGCCTGGGTCTCCCTCTGACAACCCTGACTGCATTTTGAGGTTGTTACAGGGTGTACGCAATCATGTTATTGATTCAGGGATTTCCCACAGATGTGGGAGGAAACTACTGCTTTCAAACTTTAAAAAAAAACAATTCAGAGCCTAGTGATAGGAAAAACATCCACCATAGCTCTCTCCTACCCACCCTACAAGATATTGGAGAAATTTCTTAATCAAAACTTGGTGAAGTTCATGGATAACAGTGATGTTCTTGACTGTCACATAATGACTTTTAAAGGGGCCATAATACTGAGACTGCTTTTATTGCCATCACCAATAGCATTTGACGCCAGATAGACCAGGGCAAGGCACCTGTTCTAGTGCTGCTTGACTTGTCATCACCCTTTGACACTGTCTGACCTATGCGCCTAGTTCAGCGACTTTGTCAGGTGGGTGTCAGTGGGAAGGCACTAGGTGTGCTCCAGTCTTTCCTTACCAACAGTTTACAAGTTGTGAGCTGTGGTGGGTTCAGAGCCAAGGCTTTCATTCTCCCTTGCAGAGTCCTTCAGGGGTCCTTGCTTAGCCCCACACTGTTTAACCTGTATGTTTCTCTCCTTGCAGAATTAATATGGTCTTTTGGCTTTCAAGCATTATCATACACTGATGGCACCCAGATTATTGTTTCTATTCCTGATAATATTGCCTCTGTAGCTAACAAGTTCTCTGCATGGTCAGGATAACCCCTTTGGTGAAAGAATGTTTTTAAAGCTTAAGACAGATATAAACTGACGTCCTGATATTTGGCAATTAAGACTCAATTTGGACTAACAGTAGGTGGCCTGAAGAATGTGACTCTTTTCCTATACTAGGAAAGCAGTCAAACACATTGGGGTCATCCTTGATACTTCTTTGACTTTCGAGGCACAAATTAATCACACTACAAGTACTTGCTTTCATCTAATCAGGACACTCAGAATTGTTTTCCCATTTATCCCCATTGAATTGCATCCCTCTGTGGACATGCCTTAATTTCATCCAGGTTGAAATATTCCAATGTCCTCTAGCTGAACAATAATGACTCCCAATTAAACAGAGTGCAAATGGTGCAGAATGCAGTTGCTCACCTTATTCTCAACATACCTAAACAGGCTTCTATTGAGATGGCACTCACTCATTACATTGGTTCCCTATCAGAAGGAGGGTTGTGTTTAAGGCTTTATGAATGGTCTTTTTAGCCCTTCATCATAAAGGTTCCAACATCTCTCTGCACTTATTCATTGGTATGTTCCATGCAGGTTGCTCAGATCTTCTTCAGACAGGATAGTCAACATTCCTAGGTTTTGCAAGGTCAGATGGGGTGGCCGTATCTTTTCTAGGGCCACAGGATGATTACAGAACACCTTGACTGCCCACATTGCTAATCTTGATGCTTTTGCTGTGTGCTGTGAAAACATGTCTTTCATCATCCTAATTTGTGGTGTCTAGTGTTTCATAATTGGGTCCTGCTTGGTTTATGACTTAGATACCCTTGGGTTTAATTTGCTTTATAAATGCTCTTTTCATTTCACCAGAAAGCAAAGTTGCAATGTAAAATTGTCCTGCTCTAAAACCATAATTCCTAGTATTCTGTAAAATAGGGAGAGGTATTTGCTACAAACTGCATATAGAATAGTACCCTGGAGGGAGAATTTGTAGGGTGTACTAAATACCTCCTATTCTGAGCTAGAAACTTGGTACTGAGGCATACTATGCAGAATTGGTATTTAAAACACCAAATTCTTCATATTTTGCCCTTTTTCTGGACCTCTTGTCCCTATACATTTTGGCAATTTTGACCTGTTACAATACATCAGGGGAAAATAGCTTGGTGTGATAAATATCAAAGGTAGGGAAGAATCCCTCAAGACAACTGTTGGTTAATATGCTCATTGAACAAGATAAGACCTTAGGTGGCACTTCTGGTGAGAAATTAGCTGATGGTTCCCACTCTGATTCTGGGGTACCCCTAGCAAAAGATTTGGGAGGGAATCTTGCCAACCTGCCCCCTAGCAAGCCACCTAGTATAGCTGGCACTGATGTGATTTCACACCACAGTAATAGTGTTATCTCACATCACAGTAAAAGTGTTCATTCTCATCATAGTAGGAGTGTTCATTCTGTTAGCCAGGTTGTTAGAGTGCCATCTGTTAGGGCCAGGTCTCCTTCTGTTCATTCTCAGCATACTTCTGTTTCTAGACATGCCTCACCCACCCACCCTGATGACAGACTGTTAGAAAGGGAGCTCAATAGATTGAGAGTGGAAGAATCCAGGCTGAAGCTCAAGAAGCAACAGCTGGATTTAGATAGGCAGTCCTTAGAGATAGAAAGAGAAAGACAGAAACTGGGATTTGAATCCCATGGTGGCAGCAGCAGTATTCCAAATAGTCATCCTGTAAAGAGCATGATTCTAGGAATCTGCACAAGATAGTTCCCCCTTATAAGGAGGGGGATGACATTAACAAGTGGTTTGCTGCACTTGAGAGGGCCTGTGTTGTACAGGATGTCCCTCAAAGGCAGTCGGCTGCTATCCTATGGCTATCATTTAGTGGAAAGGGTAGGGATAGGCTCCTTACTGTGAAAGAAAGTGATGCCAATAATTTTACAGTTCTTAAGAATGCACTCCTGTATGGTTATGGCTTAACCACTAAACAGTACAGGATGAAGTTCAGAGAAACCAAAAAGGAGTCTTCACTAGACTTTGTTGACCATTCAGTGAAGGCCTTGGAGGGGTGGTTACATGGCAGTAAAGTTACTGATTATGAAAGCCTGTATAACTTAATCCTGAGAGAGCATATTCTTAATAATTGTGTGTCTGATTTGTTGCACCAGTACCTGGTGGACTCTGATCTGACCTCTCCCCAAGAATTGGGAAAGAAGGCAGACAAATGGGTCAGAACAAGGGTGAACAGAAAAGTTCATACAGGGGGTGACAAAGATGGCAAGAAGAAGGATGGTAAGTCTTCTGACAAGGGTGGGGACAAATCTAAAAATGAGTCTTCATCAGGCCCACAAAAGCACTCTGGTGGGGGTGGTGGGCCCAAATCCTCTTCAAATCAAAACAAAGAAAAGAAACCATGGTGCTATTTATGTAAAATAAAAGGCCATTGGACAACAGATCCCAGTTGTCCAAAGAAAAGCACCAAGCCTCCTACCACTACAACCCCTGCTGCTACACCTAGTGCCCCTAGTAATAGCAGTGGTGGTGGGAGCAAACCTACTAATAGCCAATCCAAGGGAGTAGCTGGGCTCACTTTTGGTAACTTAGTTGGGGTTGGTCTGATTAGGGAGACCACAGAGGCTGTGTTAGTCTCTGAGGGGGCTATTGATTTAGCCACCTTGGTTGCTTGTCCCCTTAACATGGATAAGTACAAGCAACTACCCCAAATAAATGGTGTTGAGGTTCAGGCCTACAGGGACACAGGTGCCAGTGTTACAATGGTAATAGAGAAACTGGTCCACCCTGAACAACACCTACTTGGTCACCAGTACCAAGTAACCAATGCTCATAACAACACCCTTAGCCACCCCATGGCTGTTGTGAATCTCAACTGGGGGGGGGTTACTGGCCCAAAGAAAGTTGTGGTTGCCTCAGATTTACCTGTAGACTGTCTATTAGGAAATGATTTAGAGACGTCAGCTTGGGCAGAAGTGGAGTTGGAGGCTCATGCAGCAATGCTGGGCATTCCAGGGAATATTTTTGCTTTGACCAGGGCTCAGGACAAAAAGAAAAAAGGACAGGGTGACTTGGATCCTGGAAGAATGGACCAAGTGCTCCCTAAAGCTAGGGTTAGCAAAGGTAAAACACTACCTACTATCCCTCCCTCTACAGTGGATTCTACTTCTGAGGAAGAAGAATTTCCACCCTGTGCAGAACCTACACCAGAGGAGCTGGAAGCAGACACTGCTGAGCTTTTGGGTGAAGGGGGGCCTGCCGGGGAGGAGCTGAGTGTGGCACGGCAGACCTGTCCCACACTAGAGGGTCTAAGGCAGCAAGCTGTCAAACAAGCAAATGGGGATGTCAGTGACTCTCACAGAGTTTACTGGGAGGACAACCTCTTGTACACTGAAGCAAGGGATCCAAAACCAGGAGCTGCCAAGAGATTGGTGATTCCTCACGAGTACAGAAAGTTCCCCCTAACTCTAGCCCACGACATTCCCTTAGCTGGACATTTGGGGCAAATGAAAACTTGGGACAGGCTTGTTCCCTTGTTTCATTGGCCTAGAATGTCAGAGGACACAAAGGAATTTTGTAAGTCCTGTGAAACCTGTCAAGCCAGTGGCAAGACAGGTGGCACTCCAAAGGCACCCCTTATTCCACTGCCTGTGGTTGGGGTTCCCTTTGAAAGGGTAGGGGTTGACATAGTTGGCCCCCTTGACCCTCCTACTGCTTCAGGCAATAGTTTTATCTTGGTGGTAGTGGACCATGCCACCAGATATCCTGAAGCAATTCCTCTAAGGACCACTACAGCTCCTGCAGTGGCAAAGGCCCTCCTGGGAATCTTTTCCAGGGTGGGCATCCCAAAAGAGGTGGTATCAGACAGAGGAAGCAATTTCATGTCTGCTTACTTAAAGGCCATGTGGAAGGAGTGTGGTGTGACATACAAGTTCACCACACCCTATCATCCACAAACAAATCGACTGGTGGAGAGATTTAACAAAACTCTCAAAGGCATGATTATGGGACTCCCTGAAAAACTCAGCAGGAGGTGGGATATCATATTACCTTGCCTCCTTTTTGCTTACAGGGAGGTACCCCAAAAAGGAGTGGGCTTCAGCGCCTTTGAACTCCTATTTGGTCACCCTGTGAGAGGTCCTCTAACACTTGTTAAGGAGGGTTGGGAACAACCTTTAAAAGCTCCAAAGCAAGACATAGTGGACTATGTACTTGGCCTAAGATCTAG
Source organism: Pleurodeles waltl (assembly GCF_031143425.1). Lineage (NCBI taxonomy): Eukaryota > Metazoa > Chordata > Amphibia > Caudata > Salamandridae > Pleurodeles > Pleurodeles waltl. The sequence continues at coordinate 1,003,950,115 of NC_090444.1, forward strand.
GATGGCTGAGTACATGAAAAAGGCCAGTAAAAACCTTCAGGCCAGCCAAGAGCTCCAAAAGCAATGGCATGACCAGAAGGCTGTTTTGGTTCAGTACCAACCAGGGCAGAAAGTGTGGGTCTTGAAGCCTGTGGCCCCAAGAGCACTCCAAGATAAATGGAGTGGACCCCACATAATTGTTGAAAAGAAGGGTGAAGTCACCTACTTAGTTGACTTAGGCACTGCCAGGAGTCCCCTTAGGGTGCTCCATGTCAATCGCCTGAAACCCTACTATGACAGGGCTGATCTCACCCTGCTCATGGCAATAGATGAGGGATAGGAAGAAGAGAGTGACCCTCTCCCTGATCTCTTCTCTTCCACAGAACAAGATGCTCTAGTGGAAGGTGTAGTACTGGCAGATTGTCTTACTGCTGAGCAGAAAGACCACTGCATAAATCTCCTGGGTCAGTTTTCTGAACTCTTCTCTACTGTGCCAGGCACCACTTCTTGGTGTGAGCACACTATAGATACTGGAGACCGCTTGCCTGTCAAAAGTAAAATCTATAGGCAGCCTGACCATGTCAGAGACTGCATAAAGCAAGAAGTGCAGAAAATGCTTGAACTGGGAGTGGTTGAGCACTCTGAAAGTCCATGGGCCTCTCCTGTGGTACTTGTACCAAAACCTCATTCCAAGGATGGAAAGAAGGAAATGCGGTTTGTGTAGACTATAGAGGTCTCAACCAGGTAACCAAAACTGATTCTCACCCTATACCCAGGGCAGATGAGCTAATAGATACACTGGCATCTGCCAAGTATCTAAGCACTTTTGACTTGACTGCAGGGTATTGGCAGATCAAATTTTCAGAAGATGCAAAAGCAAAAACTGCATTTTCAACCATTGGAGGCCATTACCAATTCACAGTAATGCCTTTTGGATTGAAAAATGCACCTGCCACTTTTCAAAGGTTGGTGAATACAGTCCTGCAAGGGCTGGAAGCTTTTAGTGCAGCATATCTAGATGATATAGCTGTCTTTAGCTCCAGCTGGGATGATCACCTGGTCCACCTATGGAAAGTTTTAGAGGCCCTGCAAAAGGCAGGCCTCACTATCAAGGCTTCAAAGTGCCAGATAGGGCAGGGGAAGGTGGTTTATCTGGGACACCTGGTAGGTGGAGAACAGATTGCACCACTTCAGGGGAAAATCCAAACTATTATAGATTGGGTTCCCCCTACAACACAGACTCAGGTGAGAGCCTTTTTAGGCCTCACTGGGTACTATAGGAGGTTCATAAAGAACTATGGCTCCATTGCAGCCCCTCTTAATGACCTCACATCTAAAAAATGCCTAAGAAGGTATTATGGGCAGCAAACTGTCAGAAAGCTTTTGAGGAGCTGAAGCAGGCCATGTGCTCTGCACCTGTCCTGAAAAGCCCCTGTTACTCCAAAAAATTAATTGTCCAAACTGATGCATCTGAATTAGGGGTAGGGGCAGTCTTATCACAACTTAATTCTGAGGGCCAGGATCAACCTGTTGCTTTTATTAGCAGGAGGTTGACCCCTAGAGAAAAGCGTTGGTCTGCCATAGAGAGGGAGGCCTTTGCTGTGGTCTGGGCACTGAAGAAGTTGAGGCCATACCTGTTTGGCACTCACTTCATTGTTCAGACAGACCAAAAACCTCTACTTTGGCTAAAACAAATGAAAGGTGAAAATCCTAAATTGTTGAGGTGGTCCATATCCCTACAGGGAATGGACTATACAGTGGAACATAGACCTGGGAGTACCCACTCCAATGCAGATGGACTCTCCAGATATTTCCACTTAGACAATGAAGACTCATCAGGTCATGGCTAGTCTTATTGTCCTTCGTTTGGGGGGTGGGGTTGTGTAGGAAAGTACCATCTTGCCTGGCATGTTACCCCCATTTTTTACTGTATATATGTTGTTTTAGTTGTATGTGTCACTGGGACCCTGCCAGCCGGGCCCCAATGCTCATAAGTGTGCCCTGTATGTGTTACCTGCGTTATGACTAACTGTCTCACTGAGGCTCTGCTATTCAGAACCTCAGTGGTTATGCTCTCTCATTTCTTTCCAAATTGTCACTATCAGGCTAGTGACCAATTTCACCAATTTACATTGGCACACTGGAACACCCTTATAATTCCCTAGTATATGGTACTGAGGTAACCAGGGTATTGGGGTTCCAGGAGATCCCTATGGGCTGCAGCATTTCTTATGCCACCCATTGGGAGCTCTGACAATTCTTACACAGGCCTGCCACTGCAGCCTGAGTGAAATAATGCCCACATTATTTCACAGCCACTTTTCACTGCACTTAAGTAACTTATAAGTCACCTATATGTCTAACCTTTACCTAGTAAAGGTTGGGTGCTAAGTTACTTAGTGTGTGGGCACCCTGGCACTAGCCAAGGTGCTCCCACGTTGTTCAGGGCAAATTCCCCGGACTTTGTGAGTGCGGGGACACCATTACACGCGTGCACATACATAGGTCACTACCTATGTATAGCTTCACAATGGTAACACCGAATATGGCCATGTAACATATCTATGATCATGGAACTGCCCCCTCAATGCCATCCTGGCATTGTTGGCACAATCCCATGATCCCCCGGGTCTCTAGCACAGACCCGGGTACTGCCAAACTACCTTTTCCGGGGTTTCACTGCAGCTGCTGCCAACCCCTCAGACAGGTTTCTGCCCTCCTGGGGTCCAGCCAGGCCTGGCCCAGGAAGGCAGAACAAAGGACTTCCTCAGAGAGAGGGTGTTACACCCTCTCCCTTTGGAAAAAGGTGTTAAGGCGGGGAGGAGTAGCCTCCCCCAGCCTCTGGAAATCCTTTGATGGGCACAGATAGTGCCCATCTCTGCATAAGCCAGTCTGCACCGGTTCAGGGATCCCTCAGCCCTGCTCTGGCGCGAAACTGGACAAAGGAAAGGGGGGTGACCACTCCCCTGACCTGCACCTCCCCTGGGAGGTGCCCAGAGCTCCTCCAGTGTGCTCCAGACCTCTGCCATCTTGGAAACAGAGGTGCTGCTGGCACACTGGACTGCTCTGAGTGGCCAGTGCCAGCAGGTGACGTCAGAGACTCCTTCTGATAGGCTCCTTCAGGTGTTGCTAGCCTATCCTCTCTCCTAAGTAGCCAAACCCTCTTTTCTGGCTATTTAGGGTCTCTGCTTTGGGGAATTCCTTAGATAACGAATGCAAGAGTTCATCAGAGTTCCTCTGCATCTCTCTCTTCACCTTCTGCCAAGGAATCGACTGCTAACCGCGCTGGAAGCCTGCAAAACTGCAACAAAGTAGTAAAGACGACTACTGCGACCTTGTAACGCTGATCCTGCCGCCTTCTCGACTGTTTTCCTGGTGGTGCATGCTGTGGGGGTAGTCTGCCTCCTCTCTGCACTAGAAGCTCTGGAGAAATCTCCCGTGGGTCGACGGAATCTTCCCCCTGCAACTGCAGGCACCAAAGAACTGCATCACCAGTCCTCTGGGTCTCCTCTCAGCACAACGAGTGAGGTCCCTTGAACTCAGCAACTCTGTCCAAGTAACTCCCACAGTCCAGTGACTCTTCAGTCCAAATTTGGTGGAGGTAAGTCCTTGCCTCCCTATGCCAGACTGCATTGCTGGGAACCGCATGTTTTGCAGCTACTCCGGCTCCTGTGCACTTTTCCAGGATTTCCTTTGTACACAGCCAAGCCTGGGTCCACGGTACTCAAACCTGCATTGCACGACCTCCTGAGTTGTCCTCCGGCGGCGTGGCACTCTCTTGTGCAACTTCAGGTGAGCACCGTTTCACTCCACTTTGTAGTGCCTGTTCTGGCACTTCTCCGGGTGCTGCTTGCTTCTGAGAGGGCTCCTTGTCTTGTTGGACACCCCCTCTGTCCCCTCACACAATTGGCGACATCCTGGTCCCTCCTGGGACACAGCAGCATCCAAAAACCCTAACCGTGAGCTTTGCAGCTAGCAAGGCTTGTTTGCGGTCTTTCTTCAGAAAAACACTTCTGCACGACTCTTCATGACGTGGTACATCTATCCTCCAAAGGGGAAGTTTCTAGCCCTTGTTGTTCTTGCAGAATCCTCAGCTTCTACCATCTGGTGGCAGCTTCTTTGCACCCACAGCTGGCATTTCCTGGGCATCCGCCCACTCTCGACTTGATCGTGACTTTTGGACTTGGCCCCCTTGTTCCACAGGTACTCTCGTCTGGAAATCCATTGTTGTTGCATTGCTGGTGTTGGTCTTTCCTGCAGAATTCCCCTATCATGACTTCTGTGCTCTTTGGGGAACTTTAGTGCACTTTGCACTCACTTTTCAGGGTCTTGGGGTGGGCTATTTTTCTAACCCTCACTGTTTTCTTACAGTCCCAGCGACCCTCTACCAGGTCACATAGGTTTGGGGTCCATTCGTGGTTCGCATTCCACTTCTGGAGTATATGGTTTGTGTTGCCCCTATCCCTATGTGTCCCCATTGCATCCTATTGTAACTATACATTGTTTTCACTGTTTTCTATTGCTATACTGCATATTTTTGGTATTGTGTACATATATCTTGTGTATATTTGCTATCCTCATACTGAGGGTACTCACTGAGATACTTTGGCATATTGTCATAAAAATAAAGTACCTTTATTTTTAGTATATCTGTGTATTGTGTTTTCTTATGATATTGTGCAAGTGACACTAGTTGTACTGTAGGAGCTTCACTTGTCTCCTAGTTCAGCCTAAGCTGCTCTGCTAAGCTACCTTTTCTATCAGCCTAAGCTGCTAGACACCCCTATACACTAATAAGGGATACCTGGGCCTGGTGCAAGGTGTAAGTACCCCTTGGTACTCACTACAAGCCAGTCCGGCCTCGTACACATGGTGATTATGATGGGTATTCGTAGGCATACAGTTATAAAGTGTCATGTTCTATGCTATATTATCTCAGCTCTGTACTTATTTTATTAAAGCTTGCGATGCATATGACATCTAACACTGGACCACTAGTACTCTTTAAGGACCTTTGGGCCTGGTTGAGGTCTTGGAGAATGGAATACTATATCACACACGTAACGGATATCCCGTCCACCCTAATACTATCCCTTTATAGACTATGGGAAATGTAATATGGAGGATGGGATATCAGTCACGTTTGTGACGGAGTAACCCCTCCACGAGATCTAAATCAGGCCCTAAATTATTAAAACAATCTATCAACCCATAACATGGTCATGGATATTACAATGGATTATCTGATAAAAGTGGAATGCTTGCAGCTGGCTGCCTAATTTAAAAGTTCAATGCATAATCTAGTGTCTCTTTGCAGTGACAGTTCATAACCTTAACAGCATTTTGTTTACACTTTCAATGTTTGTATTTTCTTAAACAGCTTTGTAATAATTAAACTATGACACGTTTTGCATTTTTTTAATAGTGTTAAGTTTGCTCAAGGGCATTAAAGTGCCTTTACAACAGAATCAGACTACATTACTCATTTATTTTTAGGCACATGAAGATTAAATAATTTGTGTAGAATTATAGGATATTGATCTGAGGCCGGAATCAGAACCTGTAGTCATATTCCAAAGTCGACTGGTTCAGCCAATAGGCTGCTAAACAAAGAAAAGATTCATATATAAGATATTAATTATCTTCATTTACTTAAGACTAACAAGGCCACAAACAATGGCTACTTTTCCACATACTCACAGCTCTCAATCTCTTCCTGATTTATAGTGTGACGCAAGACCTATTGGGAAAACCCTCTTAGCAGACACAACAACAGCAGCAGGGATTGGAGTTCTCCTCTTTGAAGGCATCAGTAAAAGTTTTTTCCTGGTCAACATGACATTATCAAAGAGTTCCTTGTATATTCAATTATACTTGACCCCTTTCTTGCAGAAGGTTCTTTTCTGCTGGTTCAGCTCATCAATAATTGCTTTAGGGTTTGCTGTCAATTTCTTGAAAGTGACTGCCCAGTAACATCTTTGGGATGTTCCTATCAATAGATAATTTGAGAAAAATGTCTTATAGATGTTAGATTGTTCTTAGAGAATCTGTTCCAAGCTCCATTTTTAGGTCAAGCTCCTAAAATAAGCTTAGTTTACAAAAGAAACACATGGTTGTTTAGCTCACTGCTCACGAAAACCACAATATACCTTTTATGGTATAATGTAGCTAAACCGAGAAGCAATGATGTGAAACTTGGTTAGCCCCCATCTGGATTCTCTCCTTCAGGGTCTTTCCCTGCCAGCACTGAGGACATGCACATAGGGCATTGCTAATCTCCTTTATTAGGGCCATACATCTTCTCCGTTTGATCTGTTATTAACCTCATTAGAGCATTGTTAAATGCAAGGCAAGAACGCTTGCAAGACTTCATTCTATTAAAATCAAAATAAAATACTTTTCTAGCCTTATTTTCCATCGTCTCCCCTCGAGGGCTTGTGAACTCTGATGTGAATAGACGCCAGTGACCACCAAAACATGGCAGGAAAAGATGAAATTATGAGACAGGATTGACCTATTTATGTGGAAAGAAAAGTCCAGTTATAAATTTACAATGCCAATAGCTCTAACTCAACAAAATGGGAGACCTATTGCATTGCGAATGCTTGTTACATTATATATACATCAAGCAGGGCACATCTTTTGCCATAGCAAATGTCTTTGTTGTTACCTAGTTATTGTTAGAGAACAGGTTTAGAGTGGAAGAACCTCGAGAAAAAATGTGTCCTGTCATGATAATTTTGAACGCTTTACGAAACCAAGCATAGAATAACCCATAAATGATGGGGTTAAATGTAGAATTAAAGTATCCCATCCACAGGGCAGCATTATATATGTCTACAGGGGTCGAGAAGTCCAGGAAAGGGTCTGCTATGTTTAGGATGAAAAAAGGCAGCCAGCTTAGTATAAATACCCCCATTACTATACTTAATGTTTTTGCTGCTTTGCTTTCTTTTTTCAGAGGCACCTTGTTGTGTCCTTTGGATCCTTGTGTTGGCCTGTTTGCAATTGCATCTATTTGTTTGGCTTGATGTTTTGCAACTGTGAAAATGTGTATATAAATACCTACCATCACAGTGCCTGGAATGAAAAAGGCTATCAAAGAGCTCATCAATCCCCAGATCTTATTGAAAATGAGAAAACAAAACCCAGTACAGGTAACTGATTGTATATACTCTTGAATTCCATCAACATGAATTTCAGAGAGCACAAGCCCAAAAGCAAAGACGAATGGAGCTGACCAGCTAATAAACACAAATCCTTCAATTACAGGAATAGTTATTTTTGTCATGTAGTGCAATGGGTGGCACACAGCATAATAGCGATCGATGGAAATAAAGCATAGATGAAATATAGATGCTGTACAGAGCATGATATCACAACACGTGTGCAGCGTGCAGAAGAGGTCACCGAAGTACCAGCAGGATTCGATGGATCTAACCATGCTGTAGGGCATCACTACGAGACCCAGCAGGAAATCTGTGGTGGCCAATGAAAGGATCAGGAAATTTGTTGGGGAGTGAAGCTGCTTGAAATGAGAGATTGAAATAATGACAACCATGTTTCCTCCAACTGTGAGTATTATTGACACCACCATGAAGATGTACATCGCTGAGAGATTGACCTCGGATCTGTTTTGTCTCAGACAGGAAGTGTTGATATGCTCATAGCAGTACAGCACAGTCTGTGGGCCCCGGATGTACGATGCATTCATTTCCAATTGCCAATGAAAACATTTCTTCTCATTCCTAGAAATTAAAAAAAAAACAAATATGTTTAGGTTTTTCCTTCACAGTCAATTACACTATCATGTTCCCTTTGATTGGCACAAGTTCTGTTTAAATGCAGCCTTGCCCACTGTTTCAAAATACTGTGGCACAATTCCAGCAATTTTATATGGGTCTACACGCTGGAAGCAGATATTCTTGATGATGGTATTATATCCATAACAGGGACTGTGTGTGATTAATAACTCAATTAAACTGCAAAACTTCACAATATATCTTTGATACTTCTTTTAAAGAAAGGTAGGAAATGGCCTCATAGTAAAGCCCACCTGATTCATTTCACTTTTTCAATCAGACAAGATGACCCTATCAAGGTGCACGTAAAACCACTGACCTCATATTCCTAATACAGCGCAAAATCCTCCTTTAAATCTTCTTGAATTACCAGCTGACACCGGAATTCGATTTCCTTTTATATTCTTTACCTGATGCAAGTGCTCAGCCTTTATGGCTCTATAATAGATGTAGAACGTAGGAACATAAGTCCTAACAGGCCTGGTTGCTCTGTATTAACTATGGAGACATGAGGACTGAACAGTTGGTCTTTTAAAAACATTTGTTAATGTAGTTTATTGATCTGACAAAATATCACCTTCATAACTCCATACTCCTCACATACAAAGCCTAACACAACATTGGTCTGACAGACTTCAACAACCTCATAAACTTCTACAAATCACTCAGACACCACCGCTCAGCCAAACTACTCACACACCCTCTGCATGTCCAGAATGAGATTCGACAGTCCTGCTTTCACCTACTTTTTGCCTAAAGCATAGCATGACTTTCACCTGCAAACCAGAGCCATTGCCTCAGTTCTTGAATTCTGCAAGAAACTGAAGACCTTGCTCCTTACCTTGTCCTAGCACAGGCTTTGGGCCATGCAGCTTCTGCTTTGAGCACCAAGATACCCTCCTGAGGAAGTCATGTACTACACAATTACACATAGTGTAACCTAACATGACATGACATAACAACACATGATACATCTCATGGCACAAACCTCCTTGGATGTCCTATTGCAACTATCTATCTACTACACACTCTGAATATCTAAGTGGTATGGTTATTCAGATTCAGTGCTACTTAACTCCCTTGCCAGGTGCAAGATCTCAACTTGTATTTTTATGAAATAAATCAAACTAAATTTAATGTACACTGTTCTTATTCATTTGTATCCAAGTTTGTTGGTGAAAGCGAATCCCAAGGTGGTGGCAAAAATGTGTAATATATTTACAGCCTATTGTCTGTTCCATGGTGGAGTCATGCAGCTTACCATCAACCGTTAGTCCAATGGCATTGACTCAAGAAGGGTGTGATTCCCTCTTTGGCCAGGTCACTGACACTGCACAAGCACACTCATCTAAATTCTAAAAGTGTGCACAACTGATATTAAGGGATAGTGATATGTGTCTACAATACAGCAGGTCCTCACTAACTTCAAAGGAAATAATCACTGTGACACCCTCCAACTTCTCACAGGCTACGTCCTGTATTGATAGAAAATCAACTTAAGCAGGGATGTTGCATGAAACAGAAACACACCTTCTCTGCAAAATTACTATAACAGACATCAGGCACATCAAAAAGTAATTTCTGTGAAATTTAAAACAATCTGTCAAAGAAGTATTGCGAGGTCATCATGGAAAAGCTCTCTGTAGAATAGGGTTGGCTCAATCAGGGAGCCCCTGAAAGTCTGGGTCCCTTTGCCACAGTCCACTTTGCTCATGCCTGACAAGCATCATTGTGCACAGGCCCCTGGCTTAAAGTATAACAGGTAAAACCAATAGCATCACCAATTGCCATGCATATATGTTAAAATAAATTCATCAGTAACAGCGTTCTTTACATACAACTACAGTAAGTGTAAGGTGCACACAAAACAATGGATACATGTCACAAAAAGAAAACAAAAAGAGATGACAGCCAACCACCATCCAGGTGTTGATAAACAAATATCTAACTTGCACACAGTCAACACATGTCCAACATACACCTGCGTGAGCCCCCTACAACTAAGGGACTGGGTTGTAGGTTTGGCCCTGAAAGCGTCCTTCAACAATCACGCTGGAAATTAAATTACAAACTTTTATTGATGTGATGGCATGTGGCCTGCCTCAAAAATATCTGTGCAAAGTAGGGATGCAATGTCTTACCTGAAGGCAAGTGATATTCTCTGCCTTAAAGAAACCTGGGCTTTAGCCCCAACGATTATGTCAGGCTTCTATGAGTTCTTCATATCAGCAACTGGTACTAGTCATTTTGGATGCCCATCAAGGTGTTTGTCCATTTTCATTAAGCATGCAACATAATTAGAGGCCATATCATTGGATCTTAACTGCAAGCCAGCCCAAGCAATCCTCATTTGGGGCCTGAAAATTAATTGAGAAGAGAGGGTCTGATACTGGTGAATTGTTATCTCAAAGCACTGTGGAAAGTAATGTTGGAGGTGGCTAGTAACTTGCTAGACATTCTTGAATCTCATCTCCTAGACTATCCATGTTGCTAAATCATAATTGCCAGGGATTTTAATATCTGAGGGCTCGGAGCATCACCAGAATGCACTTCTTAGTTGAAAGCAGGGTCCAACATAAAGGAGTTTTTGTCCAGCCACAAATTGAGATTGGTGCAAATGGAGATGAAAGAGAGGGATCATGTATATCCTGCAACCTGTAAAGGCTTATCAACTATTGATTATATATTCCTCTGCAAGGGCCTGGCCGCCCAGCTAGAACACTGAGATAACAGGCAGAACAGAAAATGATCATAGCCCATTGAAGTGCACAATGAAATTAATATCACACCCCTCAGATAAAAGTCAACAGGTTGGCACCTCAATGGGAGAGGAGTCAGTGAACATAGTAACAAGAATAAAGTGGCGCCCGGAGCACGCGTCAATAGTTATTTCTTGGCTAGAGATTTTCGAGCCTATGCCAAATTTAACTCACTGGTAATCAACATTACTGGTATGTGAAAAACATATAGAAGATCTCAGAATCCAGCTGATAAGTAACAACAGTGAGTCCAAGCCCAAAAGGATGGGCTGGGATAAGAGAATGGCAGTCCATTATGACAAAGCTATAATCTCTGCAAAAAGAGCCTTCCGTAAAGCCCGGAGGTGCATCAGCACAAACCATTAGATACTACAGCAATGGCAGTGAAACTGACTAGAACTTATTATAACAAAGTAGCCTGGTAACATCAAAAGCAACAGAAACAAAAACAATGGGCCACTGTTTTCGGGTTACTCAAAACTCCCACCCAAGCATGCTTCTGACATTATGTCAGTAAATTAAAAAATGGTAACATGACCAGGGAAAACTGAATCCCAGAAGCGGCATGGGTATACCACGCCTCTGGGCTTTATGTGCACTGCACAGCTGCTTTTCCAACAACTGAAATACCACCCAAATCAAGGTTTGGCCCAATTTGGATACAACCCACATATCCATCCTTGGAACAGTTCCCCTTGACCTGTGCAAGTCCTGCACTGGTCCCAAATTCAAAATATACAAACCTGGTCATATTGGGTGAAAATAACACACCTGCAGTGACACATCCCAATCAATCAATTATTTTTTATAAAGAGCAGCTACTCACCCATGAGGGTCTCATGGCGCTGGGTGGGGAAAGGCCTCACCTGAAGAGCCACGTCTTGAGGTTCTTCCTGTAGATGGTGAGCAACAGGCTTTGTCTGAAGTGCGGGGGGAGGTTGTTTCAGCTCTTGCTGCGATGTAGGTAAGTCAAAGCACACGAATTGGGTGGTGCAAGTGCTCAGCACCATGACGAATGCCTGCACAGAAAAGCCAATCACCAACACAGACCATTTCAAATTGTGCATGTACATAACAAAGTGCACTCCAAACATATGTGTAGTATAACTTGCTATAATGTGTATACACAATGACATTGTGTCGCAATCTACCTGATTGCTAGGTTCCCAAAACTAGCTAGGGAAAAGTAAATGAAGGACTAATGTGTTTCAAAACAAACAGGTCTTTATTTTTCCTTCCAGGAAAACTCAGGAAAAACTGCAGCGGCCAAAGGCCATTCCAACTAGAAATGATGTGAGCACACTGATGTGCCACCAAACTTGTCTCAAAAGTCAGGGGCATCCATTGGCAGGGCAGGTACCTGAAAGCTCTCATTTGGGAGGGGAATGTTTGGGTTTGGGAGGGGTGTCATTGGTATGGAAAGGGGTTGTTTTTGGAAGAGGAAGGGGTGGACCTACGTTTAAGAATTGAGGTTCAGGAAGTGGAAGGGGTAGAAAAATATTTTGTAGGTGTCCTTTTGGACTTGGAAGGGATGGATCAGTGGATAGTAGGGGTGGATTTGTAGGTGGAAGAAGTGGTCCTGGTTGTGGGAGGGGTAGGAAGCAACTTGTGAGTGGTGGTTGGAGGTTTGGGAGGTTTTACGACCAGGTAAAAGGAAAGATATTCAATAGGGTACTTAGAAGTGGCAATGGAAATACGTAGGGTCTTGGAGGGAAAGGGAGTCACTGTGACCGATGTGCTTGGACCTGTTGTGGGTGCAAGTGCATGTGTGTATATGCTACAAGTATGTGTGTCTTGTATTCATGGTGTTTGTTGGGTGCTTGATTGTGTGTGTCTGTTTTTCTTAGATGTGTACAAAGGTAATGGTGGGTTGGTGGATGTTGTTGCAGTGGAAGTGCTAGGTGTCAGTATTTTGGATGTTGATGTGGTGGTTGTTGTGGGTGTACTTGTGTGTGATGTGTGAATGGATGTGATGGTGGGTGGGGAATGCATGTGGATGTGGTATTGTCTGTGCTGGCTGTGGATATGGTGGTGGGGATGTGGTGTGTGCATGTGTATGTACTGCCACCTGTGCTTTGTGGAGATGTGATTGGGAGTGCTGTGAGTATGTGGGTGGGTGTAGTGTTCTCAGTAGTGATTGTGGATGTGATGTGGGGGGTGTCTGTGGGTGTGGTGGTTGGTGGAGTGTCTGACTGTTTGGGTACCTGCTTAGTTTTTTTTGTGTGTGTGTGCTTATGTGTGGCCATGTTGCCTGGGTGTGCATGAGTGGGTACGTGTAAATGTCTGCATGTGCTTTAGACAGGTGTGGAAATGAGGAATTAGAATGGGAAAGTGGAGGGGGTGGGATATAAGGCTGGGGGGATGGGAGGCTGTACTGAGGGAGAAGGTCAGAGCCTGAAAAGATCTCTGTAGTCCAGACATTATACTGTGAATGCTTTTCAGGTAGACCACTATCTGCTTCAGTTGGCTTCCTTGCCCCTAGGTGGCATTCCAAATATGAGTCTGACCCACAGGGCAGCTTCTCAGGAGGTCAATAGTCTCCTCACTCAGCACAGTGGGGGACAGGGACTGAGGTGCCTGGAGCAAAGGAGTTGGCTACCCTCTTAAGGGAGCAGGCCTGGCCAACTGGGTGGGGAGCAACAGTGAGAGTGAAGATGGAACTGGGGGCGGTGGACAAGGATGAAGAAGGAACAAATCCTGTGGGGTCCACCACCATTTGGGAGTGTGCACTGGAGGGTGACTCAGAAGATAATGACGTTGAGCTTGTGTCCTCTATGGCACTCCCCACACCCTCTCAGCTACTGGATCCCTCTGTGTCAGTAGAGTCATAACCAGAACCACAGTGGCAAGCTGCATCCCCAATGATGTTGACCCTGTCTCCTTTGCTTGCCCGGGATGATTCTGAAATGACATATAAAAATTGGTTGATTACATCTGCTTGAACACACCTGACCATCAGAATCAAACACAAAACATTACAGAGGGGCACAGATTACCCACGCTTCACGGCTCACTACATGCTCTTCAACATTATCATAAGCATGTGCGTGCATGCATGCTACATTAGGTGGAAACAGTGGGTCACGGTCACGTCATAACCACAAAAAGTTATTTTACCATGAATGAACTTCTCTGCACTCCTTCCTCATGTATATACTTGGACAGTTGATCATCTTGTATACTTTGCAGAATACCATACTGAACTGATGTCACAATATATGATGGCTACTAAAAATACATTTTCACAGTGTCCACACAGGCCCCTTATTTAGCAAATGCTCAATTACCTTAAACATGATTAGGGGTGGGTGGTAAACTCCGCTCTGCCCATGGAGTTTGCAGAGTTTTTCCCACTCCGCGCGCTGCTTAAATCGTGGAGTTCCAAAAAAATCAACATAGCAGAGTTTTTTTCCTCATTCGCCATCGCCAACATTAAGTTGCTGAGCAAGGAAAATCTTACTCAGACTACCTCCCAGCGATATTTTTAAACGCGGGCATTCACAGATGGTTGCTAATGCTCGTGTTGAGAAACCTTCTGTTCATGTTGAGAAAGGTGCTGCTCAAGTAAAAAATCTACTTGAGTGGCAGAAAAGAAGCAGCACCCTTTTGCACTACACGTGGTGCCATTTTGCGTGAGACTAACACCAAGCGGCAAAAATCAGCACAAACGGTGTGACCTAATGCACTCCACTGCTCACAGAACTCCACGTAGCATGGCGGAGTTCCTCAGGAAACTCCACCCAGACATGATGTGATGATGGGTAAGTCATTCAACAATGTAGCTGCAATAAGTGCTGTAGCAGAAATCATGTCACATGCAAAGACTCAGTTCACAAGGATGTTATTTTTTCCTTGTTACATGTCAAGATAGTAAAATGAAAGCTGTACTGAGGCAGCTCCACTACATATCACATGTAGCATAGAAAACTAGGCTGGAGAGATTCAGGGCCAAAGTATCGGGATATATATACTACAAATGCACACATCATAATAGTCCATATAGCCCTATGACCATCCCCACTCCTGCGTGGTACTGGTGACAACACAATTCTTAGATTGCGTTCCTAAAAGCCAACACACCTTTGAAGTTTGTTGTGTGTCAGTGAATATCTATGACATGAAGAGGTGGACGCAGTTCATTCCCAATGGGATGGGACTTCACAGCACCATTTAGCACTGCAAACACCAATTGCCTTGTAAAACTGAGTGTAGACACTCACATAGGATCTCTAAATTTCTACATCTCACTCCCTGATACACGTCACCAATCAGTGAATGAAGATGAAACTACAACAGGGAAAGGTACACCGGGCAACATGTAGGCACTAATGCTGATGCCACCAGTGGTGATTGCACACTCATGTTTATGTAGACTCAGGTCCTCCCACATTTTCCTGCAATGGATGCTGCACTGACAATAGACCCCAGGGTCTTCACATCCTGGGTGATGGCCTTCCAAATTGTCCACTTCTGATGGGCTTTGACCTGTATGGATACAAGAGAGGAAAAAACTGTATATCACTGCAATTTATTGGATATCTGTTTTGTTGTCACAAAATTAATACTACTAGTACAAGCATAAATCAAGAGTTAACACGTAACATGCAGTTTTCAAATGCTGAGCACTATCAAGACATTAATACACACTTAGGTAGTCATCTGCTGACTACCCTCATCCCTGGTCATGTCCTACACTCCCCAAACTAGACCATTAACATAATGTAGCCCTGGCCCATTATACATGTACTGTGATACGGGCTACTATGAAACACAACATACCATTGTGAGCTTTTGAAGAGTACACTATTTGTGCACTATTGTACAGACACCTTTACAGCCAGGCCCATTGACTTCATTCATGCTGTCCATGGAGACTGGGACCATAGTTTAGACTACATCCAAACACTTAGGTCAAAATGGAAGGGCTGCCATGTGTGGCAGTGATAGCATAAGTTCCTCTCTGGTGATGTGTGGATATCTGGACAACCTAGCATAATATCATAATACATCTGATAGAGTTTATGTGGTATGTACTGACATCACAGGACAAACCTTTTGCCATATGTGGCACTGTTACAAGGATGACATCAACTTACAATTGTATTTCTGATTTGGTTGAATGTAAAAAGGTTTGTGACTCATATATCTAACCTAGCTGCACTGTTAATGTGCCACATGTGAAATAGGTCTGTACAGTGCAGGCATTACTTAGGGGAAATTGAAAACAGACCTGTAGGGGTAAAGGGCCTGTCATTATTAAATGACACACATTGACAATGTGGGTCAATAGAGTGGATTATCAGGTCCAAGGGTTACATCCAACACCATTCCAAATGAATTGCATGTAAAACCAATCAGGGCTGCTATTGTTTGTTAAAACTCTTTTTGTGATCATCCAAGTATCCATAGGTCTACAGGGATTTTACTCTGTGCATCCGTTGTATTGCCACACAACCTCTGCCCCAGCCTGACAAATGGTTCAGACTGGGCACAATTCATTGTTAGGCCTTGCTCCCTGCATGCAGAGCATACTAATCCCACTAGAACATCACATTTCCAACAGTTCAACATATTAAATTACAGCTTGTGGCCATCCAATATGTGTGCTCAAGGCTGTGTGGCACCCTGAAGGGGTCTGTTAGCTATTGTTAGCTCACAGACAACAGTTTGACAAACCCTGATCCAAGCTGAGTGTTTTGTGGGAATCCTCAACTGCTTTGTACAAAATACATTCACAACTCATGCTGTAAATGCCATACATGTGTTTGCATAGTTAGCATGATCTAAATAGCAAATAGGTACCATGAAATGTATACATGCATAGCTGTCTACATGCACCACAAATGGAATCTAGGGCTTTCCACACCTGACACATCCCAATGGTGTTGTTAAGTAAAGAATGTATAGTGCTGGGCAATCCTTGACATTATTATCCTTTGTAGGGACCACATAATGTTACAACAGTGATCAGACCTAACACTTTAACTCAGAGTCACATTATAGCCTTGGAAATGGAAATGATGGAGTAAAACAAAGTAACATATGTATGTGAGATAGTTACCTGTTCCTCTGGTGGGCCATAGACCTGGCCATACAGGGGCAGGACCTCATCAGCCAGCAGCTCCAGCTCCTCTGCAGAGAAGGCACGAGCCCTCTCGCCTGCTTGGCCTGCAATGATTGCTCCCAGAAGTGGCAACCAGCAGCTACAAATGGAGGAGGTATGGATAGCAGCAGTGTCTGGAGGCACGTGAGGTATTTTTCAAACCACAGCGTACATGTACGCAACGTAAACAGTCATCAGTTTATACGGACACAGCCATTGGCCCTCTACCATGACATTCACCAACATTAGCCTATGGCTGTGTCCATCATGGACTCAACCGCCCACTGCACGGTCGACTTACGCCGGTGTTGTCAGATACACAATGCCTAATATGCGAGGTCAAGCAGCTGTCATCTTAGCAGGTGAAAGTACTGTATTTGTGACTGTTAACTTCGTCACTACCACTTCAAATGAGGGGTTACGAGTTTAAATATGTACAAATCCAGTGACATTTACATTTGACTCCACTTTTCATTTGTCTAATGCATCAGTGTGCATATAAGCTAGATTAGTGCGTTGCAGTATACATCGCCTTGGACTGTATTTTGTCCAAAAGCAAATGTTTATTAAAAAGGGGTGCAAATAATACATACAAGATGTATTATCTATACTGTAATGGTCCAGACACATGTTGAGGTCAGAATGGGGATTGGTGAGGAATGTTGTACAATGCAGTCTTTAAAAGTAATATGTGTATATTGCTATATGAAACAGTTATGTACTGTCACATGGGTTTTGGCTTACTCTTCACATTTCTTATTGTGGACATGGTGACCAACTTTCATATACTGTTTTAAATTCACACATAAGTACCCTGGGAGAGGGAGAAGATGACAGGCTCCAGTGTACCACTCATTTCCTGACCTTCAGACCATGGAAGATAGGGGTATCATCCGGAAGTTTAGTTTGAATGGGCAAAACATACTGGATCTATGTTATTAGTTAGAACTTGATCTCCTGCCCCAAAACACTAATTCCATATGTATCACACTAATTGTGATAGTTATGGCAAAATGCATTTTTGGGCCACAGATTCCTTTCAAGATACAATGGCAAAATGTGTGGTATGTCACAATCAATGTTCTGTCCTGTACTAAAAGATGTACTTTCTCCAATGATGAGACACATGGTCCGCTACATCCAGTTCCCCAGACTTGAGGATTTAGCCAATGTGAAGGTTGGATTCTATGGATTTGCTTGGCTACCACATGTTGTTGAAGCCATTAACGACAGCCATATTGACATAGTACCACCGCAAGCCTGGAAACAAGTGTACCCTAACAGGAAGAACTTCCATTCTATCAACATCCAAGTTGTCTGCATACCTATTTGTTTATCTTAAATGTCTGTGCCCATTTCCCTGGTTTAGCCCATGAGTTCTTTCTCTTGCAGAACTGCACCATACCCCAGCTGATGTCACAATTACTACCGGAGAGGGCCTGGCTTGTTGGTAAGTATGATCCATCCTAACTTTGTCTGGGTAATGACAGGCAGTATAATCAATAAGTGTTACTTATGTAGGTCTTCCATCTAGGACACTCAGCCTAACCCAGCCAGCCATAGTTGTTGGCCCTGCTGGGAATCCAACAACACCAGGGGACTTCTGCTTCAATGTGGCCCATGGAATGACAAGGAGTGGGAGTTTGGGCTACTGAAGGCCAGATTTAGGTGTCTGGACTAAACTGGGGAAGCTCTCCACTACTCATCCGGGAAAGTGTGTCTGATCACCGTGGCCTGCTGAATGCTCCACAACCCAGCCCTGTGTCAGAACATCCCTTATATTGCAGAGGATGGAGAGCATGAAGTGCCACCAGGTGAGGATCTTGAAATGTCAAATGATGATGATAGAGGTGAAGAGGAAGGAGCTGACTTACGTCAAGATCTCATCAACAACTTCTTCTCATGAGTGTAAGTATTTTTGTCACATGTTAAAACTTTGACTGTTAAAGCAACACTTGTTGTGGTGATGAGAGGAGTATGTTAGGGGAAAATATCAGGGAGGGCACGCTCTGGGTATTCCATGTGAAAGGTGTTTGTTGAACAAAGTTGACACATGATACATTTTGTGTGTTATGTGAATTGTCTTATATGTATGGTTTGATAGCTAATGTTCTTATTTTTGTCTGTTTTAGGTACCTTCACCATGGCATCAGTGTTTGGACATTTCAGGGTTTTCGCATTCACCGGTATATGATGCTGTTTGGAAGTAGAATGGGGACATGGGTTGTTCCTGGGTATGAAAGACAGACTTTGGGTGTACAAATCCCGTACAAAGACAGCTTGCACAGTGATAGGATGGAAGTTCTGAGGACTCCATTGGCCTTGTTCCTTGTCATGTAGTGGTCCAAATGCAAAATGTGTGCCATCATGTGCTCCAATAAAATGTGGTTGTGGAGCCAAATCATGCTATTCTCCATTCACATTGGCTAAATACTCATTGTGAGTAAAGTGTATATAGCTGTTGATGTGTCTCCTCATTGTAGGGCAAAGTGTTTGTGGCACAACATGGACTTTTGTTGGTGACATTCCACCAGATACTGGAAAAATGAATTGGAATGGCCCTGTGATCAGAAAATGTAGTGTTGCCACATGTTTGTCTGTTGGTCTTATTGATGAGGGCTTCCCTTTGTGGGCTAGGCAATATGGATCCAGCTGATGACATAGACCATAGACTTTATTTTGCCTATTCAATCGGAAATTGTCAGATGTATCCCCTCCTTCCATGTTGTTACGGTCTACAAATACAAATGTGACAACTGGCACAGATTATTGGTGTTAGGTATGATTTGCTATGTTACAGAATTCCAGGACATTGGTGGTGCATTAAAATAAAGATGGTATTTGAGAACACATTTGTATGCATGTTTTGGTGAGACATGGTTGAGATCCTATTGTAAACATTGTGTACATCCAACATATTCATGCTTATATAAGTAGATATGTATGCCATTGTCAAATTTATATAGAAGTACATAAATATATTGCTAGATATGAGAAATACTACAGCAGGAAATGAGTTTCTCTCTAGTGGAGTTATGTAAGAGAACAAGGAGTGTATACATATTGTGAAAAATAATCAAGAAAACTGAAAAGAGAAGAAGTCAGTCATTGCGAATGAAACCATAGATGTAAATGCAAAATTGCTTGGAGTCCAATGTTCAAAATACTACTGCCATCAGAAAAGTAGATGTGTCCAGAAATAGTCCACAGAGTGAATGTGTTACACACACTGGAGGAAATTAGGTTTGAGGTTTCTTTCTGGTGGTGGTGGAGCTCTTGACATCTGAACCTCCTGGTAATTTGCACAGCTGTCCCCGCTTGCCAGTGTGGTGAGGGGGTCCTCAGCATCAGGGATAGGAGTGGCTGCAGGTGTGTCTTCCTCTGGCAGAGCCTTCCTTCCTGTGGCTGCAGCAGATGTTGGCAGACCTGATGTAGTTGGACCATAGGAAGAGGTAGATGGTGCTGAAAAAGCCCTGCACAGGTGTGTGCAAATGTCTAGCAGTACCCAAATTAGGGAGCCCATGTTAGAGTTAGGGGCCTCTTTCTGATGGTGTATGCCCCTCTGCAGCTGTTCATCTCCCGGATTTCAATGAGTACCTGGCCCATCACACCTTGAGACTCATAATAGGCTCAAAAGACTTGGTTGATGATACCCTGGGTATGAGTGGTCCCAGTGGCCTCCCTCACTCTTCTGGCCCACATTTACCCTCCCATAACCCCAACCACCACAAGCACATGCCCTTGGCCCAGGGTGCCCACTCCTTCTGTTTCCTGGCTCCTCTGTAATCAGGATCCAGCACAGAGGCACACAATGGTCGTTACTGTGCTAGGTACACAAGGTGTGGTGAATTATGTTGGCTGAGGGGTTGTAGCTGGGGTGAGAGGTGTTGATGTGGGCCCAATAACACTCCTTGCTGACATCTGCCCAGGCTGACCAGATGGACCAGTACTCTCATCCCCATCCAGATTACCAGGAGTGTTGTCAGCCCAGAAGGGTTGCTCCTGGGGTGGAGTGGTTGTCTCTTCTGTGCCCAAGGTCTAGGCAGGTGCTCTGCCAGATAGACCTTTTATGAAATACAGAACATTGTTATTGGTGGAAGTGTGATATTTACATCCTAATCTTTTGTGACACAGTAAGTAGAAACCTAGAAAAAGACAAAATAGGTAAAAATTACTATTGTGATATATATCAGTGGTGTTAAACTTGTTGACGAGACATTTGTATACGTTAAATACATATACTTGAATCAAACAGCTCATTAGATGTCCTGTAATGTTGTTTTTTGGATTAAGGGATAAACATTCAAGACAACACAGTGGGGAGTTAGCATGTATATTTGACCATTAGAAGGCCTAGCTATGTACAAGGCCTTAATCATCATGTTAGAAGTGCAAAGTCTGTGGGTCAACTGCAATCTCTAATTTACTAAGTTAATTTATGCCTTGCAAATATTTGGCCCACACACTTGGTAGGATGTGTCAGTCATTGCATCAATTGTTTAATTTGAGAAGACCAGGGGAACATAAAGCAAAGCAGACATCATTTGTGATATGTCAGACAAGTGAGAATGGACTATATGATAATTTTGTTTTGTTCTGAGTTGCAGAAACTAGGTCTCATGGTAGTTGTAGTAATTTCAATCTCTACTTGCCAATACTTACAAAAGGGTTAGATAATGCATCTGTTCACAAAATACAGTTGGGATGGACCATATATTTAAATATTGCCACATATCATGGGTCTGAAATTATATTTTTGTATGACTACACTTGCATACACCATTACATGTGAGGGAGATTGAAACATTTGATCATATATGCAACAAGACACATTGACACAGAAAAATCAACATCTCTGATACTTTAGAGATTGCATGTTAGGAATCCAGGTAGACAATATGATGGCAAAAGATAAACCGGGAGCACAGGACATTGAGGTATTGTGACAGTCAGATGTAACATAACAGAATCTACTCCCCCTGGTATTTCTGTCAAGCCTTCAGGATGTAGGATCAGCAAGACCTTCTTCTCAAACATAAGTGATTTGTTTGGGGTGCTAGAAGGACAACCACCAAACCTACTGGCCTCCAGGTGTTGCTTGGAGGCCATGGAACACACCTTCCCCCTCAGGTCATTCCACTGTTTCCTAACTTCCTCCTGTGTGCGCAGGGCGGTACCGACAGCATTCACTCCGTCTACTATTATGGACCATATATCCATTTTCTGACCAATAGTGGTATGTTGGACTTGGGATCCCAACAATTGTGGCTTCACTCTTATGATTTCATCCACCATGACTGCCAAATCTGCCTCTGAAAAACGTGGCTTCTTTGGCTGTGACATATCCCCAAATTAAAGTCAGTGACAGTACAACAAAAAATACACAAAGAGATGATAAGAAAATGAGGCGGCAAAGTGTGTGGAGAGTGGTAAAAGGTTGGGGAAAAAAAGATCTGCCTTCTTTCACCAGAATGTTGTGTTCACATTGTCCGACTTGCTGTCCTGCAGTGGATTGGCAAAGGATCAAGGTCTGGAAAGGGGTGTGTTTTATAATGTGACTTGCAGGTGTATCTACTTGGCCAGTGGACAGCAAGTGTTTTGTATTTGTATCCATCGAATGGCCACTGTTATGGTGCTTTGCTGTACGCACACTTTAATGGCCTACTGCCATCGGGGAATTGCCTCAAGGGGGGCACCAGTGCCACTGTATTTTTGTAATTTGCTCGGCGGGAACCAGCGGCCCAGAGGGCGACAGAGTAAGACTACCCAGCACACTCCGGCAACCCGGTCGGCGGCTCAGGCTGCATATATTGTAATAGGGCAGATGAAAGACCGCTGACTCAATGAAGTACTTGGGATCCCCACTGCGGTCAGTTAGAGGTACGACCGCCAAACTCATAATCAGGCCTTTAATCTCCACTGTCTCTCAGATGCTTACAATCCATTATCAGGTACCCACTTCTCCCTAAGGCCCTCTTGAGAGCTCTTTGTACCCATTATTAGAGCAGAGTCAACATCTTTCTGCTTCCTGCTTGTGGATAAAGTACCTGTACAGCAACATGTGTGGGGGGTTCTAGCTCCCTTGTCTGCCATATCAGTTTCAGTAATTTTATGCTTGATCCTAGTTCAGGAAATGCCTTAACTATACCTCCGTCCAATCATGTTAATAGCTGTTTGGGCCTAGTTCCCTGTTGATAGTTGAGTAAGCCCTTAAGAGTAAAATTAGTCCTGCTCAGGCATTACAACCTAAAAGAAACTTCCACCCTACCCAAGAAGGGAAGAGGGTTCTTGGTCCCAATTAGCGCCCTGCAGAATTGGGGCTAGGATAATTGCCATGCCGATATACTCTTTGTGGGTGACAAGCCAACTGCCTACGTACTGGATTTGGCTGGCCAGATAATACAATTCCAAGCATGGGACACCCAGGCTGCCCTCTCTCATCTAGAGTCCCAAATTCTGCAACAATTTCCTATGTCTGTCTGCATTCCATAGCAAATCAAGTAGATTGGAGTTAAGTTCTTTACACAAAGCACTAGGAAGGACCAGAGTGCGATTAACAATACAATGTGTAAGGAAGCATCACCATCTTAGATAGAGCAATTGTTCCCATAACAGAACGCTATGTCTTTCCAGAACGTGACTATGGGCCAGATGTATCAAAAGTTTTTGCATTCGCAAACGGTGCGAATCGCAAAATTAGGCCGTTCGCGAATGCAAAAACATGGTCTGCAATGCATGAAAGGCATTCGCAGACCAAAAATAAGAAATCGTTAAAATTTAGATTTTTTGCGTTGCGACCTGGTGTTGCGAGTCGCAGTTTGCGATTCGGCATTCCGAGTAGGAAATTGCAGGGCGCAAAATGCGAATCGCAAAACCAAGTCACAATTCGATGCATCAAAAAATCGCAAATTGTTATTTTTCGCAGAGTAGCATTTTCCACATGCAAAATACCACTAAGTGAAAGCAGGTGGTAACCAAGTGCAACCGAAATAAAGAGGCCCAGAATGCCTCAGACTCTTTTCCACAATGGCTGCACTCTACGTCATGGCGAGGAGGATGAGGATCTTGGCAGGTTTGAGGAGAGGGAGGAGGAGACAGGAGCGCATTTTCAGAGTGCGCAGTACACTTTTTGACCAGACTGAGGAGGAAATATTTGAGAGGTATAGGTTGAGCTCTGCCATGATACTCGACCTGATAGATGAGCTACAACCCATACTGCAGCGCACAACACATAGGACTCATAGCATACCCACCCATGTGCAGGTATTATGCTCCCACCACCTACTTGCCTCAGGGAGCTATCAAGGGGTCATAGCAGCAGCTGGAGGGGTCTCACAGAGTACCCTCTCTAGATTTTTCAATGCATTTATCAGTGCCATGCTGAGCAGAATACACCAGTACATCCGATACCCCCACACCCCACAGGAAATACAGCAGACAAAAATAGATTTCTACCAGATAGCACAGTTCCCCCACGTCCTAGGTGCCATAGATGGGACACATGTTGCAATCTGTCCACCATCAGCCACAGAGTATGTGTACCACAACCGTAAATACTAACATTCAATGAATATACAGGTGATATGCAATGCCTCCTATATCATAACTGATCTCGTGGCCAGGTACCCAGGGAGCACCCATGATTCATACATCTTTCGCCACAGCGGGATACACACAAGACTGCTAGCTGGGGAGTTTGGTGAAGGATATCTACTAGGTATTGTCCCTCTGTACACTGATTGCATTGATGGCAGTGTGACGTCAGATGGCTCAGTTGCTCATTATACCCTCTGTCCCTTCCAGGAGACAGTGCCTACGCGGTGCGCACCCACATGATGACATCCTACCTAAATCCAAATACACCTGCTGAACGGAGATACAATGCAGCACACAGGGCGACCCGCAACGTGGTGGAGCGCACCTTTGGCTTGCTGAAGAGTCGCTTCCGGTGCCTCCACAAAAGGGGAGGGGCACTACAGTACAGCCCAGAGACAACATGTAGAAATGTGGCTACTTGTGCAATCTTGCACAATATAGCTACCACCAGGGGCATACCTGTGGAAATATCTGATTCTGAATCGGATGAGGATGATGATCCCATACCACCCCTACAGCCAGCAGACAGGACCAGTGCAGCAGAGGGAAGGCAAAGGCGAGCTGACAACACACACAACCATTTCAGATGTAAGTATGAAAACACAAATCCACTGACAAATGTACCTGTAGTGAGTACATTTATTACCTTAATGTCAGATAATATAAGTTCCACGAGTACCAACAAAAGTAATTGTGAAAACAAACAAAAGCAGTTCACAGTAAAGCACTATTCCTTCATAGTGTCCTCATGTCAGAAATATATACAGTCCCCTGTGGCCACTACACTCACTTCTTTCGGCCACGCACGCCACTCGAGTGCGTAGTTGTCTCACTGGCACCTCGAGTGTCTGCCTCTGTGGCAGTGCTGTGCCTGGCACTGCGACGTCTGGTGTCCATTGCGGGCACAGCTAGGCTGCTGAGGCTCAATGTGTCCTCCGTCTCCCCCAGTCCAAGTTCACTAGGTGTGGCTGACCGGTTACCCATTATATTGTCTATCACATTAGTGATCTGTACAAGTCCTTGGGCCACATCCCTGCTGCTGTGTGCTGCCTCAACCTGTGCGGCCACAGCACAATGTGATATTAGGGATGTCGAATTTGCCAGCCTAGTCACAGAGCGACAAAAACCTCCAAACCTCATGAAGCGTCGCTCCTGCCTGCAGTGGCTTACCCTGTCGTGGCGCAGCTCCTGACACAGTTCCCTCACAGCAGTAGTCAGCTCTCTCGTATCCTGCGATGCTTGGACCTGTCCCTCATGCAGTTGTTCGATGTTGGCATTGAGGCACTCCAGCTGGCGATGCAGGCCCCCCATGTTTGCATTATGTTGCTGCATCTGTCTTTGTAATGCCTTGATTTTTTTATTTTGCAGGCGCTGCTGCTTTAACCTAGCAGATTCCAGGCCACCAAATAACGATGTTCCCTCACCTGCCTCAAAAGCTTGTGCGCCTGCATATGTAGGCATCCTGCGGGGTGCTGTGCTCTGCTGTGAACGGGGCTCCTGCATCCGAGTGCATCTGCCAGTTGGGGACGGTGTTTGTGAGTCTTCCTGCTGCTCATCAGAGTCCTGACTCAGTTCTGGCATTGCCCTAGGCCTGAGTTGGAGTGGCGCAATGTTCTGTGACTCACTCGTATTGGAGTCGGAAGCAGGATGGGTGTCTGTCTCCCCTGCACTGGCATATGCTGTGGCTGCTGGGCCTGGGCCACCTGCAACAACAATATGCAGCATGTCAGTTACGTATGTTACGATATAGGTCATACAATGGTAATAAAGGTACAGTTACTTCTCATCACTATGTTGTGGGTGTTGTGTTATTCTGTGTGTCGCTCTGCCTATTACATTGTATGTGCTACTTTCAGCTCTGGGTTGTGGACTACCACTCCCATAAGGCATTGTTGTGCTGCTTCTAAGATGTGGAATGGACTGCTTCTCACAATGTTTTACATTACTTACTAATTCCTAAGGGACATTTGTGCATACACATATGGGGTTACATTTCAATATTGCACTTACCTTTACTTGTGCATGGTGTGCCGGATGTGTCAATGTCAGTGACCCCACTGACTGCTTCCGGGAGGAGTGTGGACTCCACTAGGTCTTCTATTGGGGTGGAGGGTGTCTCTGTGGGTGGTCCACCTCCTGTGCTCCTGGCCTCCTGCAGTCGTCTTGCCACCCTCTCCTTGGCACGGGA
Source organism: Pleurodeles waltl (assembly GCF_031143425.1). Classification (NCBI taxonomy): domain Eukaryota; kingdom Metazoa; phylum Chordata; class Amphibia; order Caudata; family Salamandridae; genus Pleurodeles; species Pleurodeles waltl. The sequence continues at coordinate 1,003,976,542 of NC_090444.1, forward strand.
CCGCAGGTCGTACCACCTCTTCTTGATTTCTTCAACAGTGCGCTGCGCCACTCCAACAGTGCAGATCTTTGTCTGGATATCTGCCCAGAGTCTGCGTTTTTCAGTCTCAGGCACCTGGAGTGAGCTTTTGCCGAACAAACGGTCATGGCTCCTGACCACCTCCTCTGTGAGCACCTCCAGCTCTTGCTCACTGAACTTCAGCTTGCGCTTCCTTTCTCCCTTCTCCTTTCCCTGGGCAGAGGTGTCCATGTTTGTTCTGCTGTGCTGCCTTCTTCAGAGACTTGCTCAGTGTGGCTGGGCTGACTCTCTCTGGTTTGGGTGTGGCACCTGCAAACTGCCTGGGATGACTCACTTCCTGCTTGTGATGTCATCAGGCTCCTCCAGGTGTGCGTTCTCGCAATTTGAGATTTTCGGTTACCGAATCACAATTTGTGAAAATGCTAATTGCGATTCGGTGTTTGGGCCTCGCAAACCACAAACAGCGATTTTTAAGAAATCGCTAATTCCAATTCGCAATTATGATACATGACCTATTGCGACTCGGAAATAGTGATTTCTTAAAAATCGCTATTTGCGATTCGCATGGCCATTTCATGATACATCTGGCCCATTGTTCTGTAACCCTCTCATAGTGGACCTAATATGATTATCTATGCCTTCTGGATCTTTTTGATATGTTTCTAGTCCAGAAAATGAAATGTGCTCAGTTTTCATGTCTGATCCATAAAAGTCAGAGGAAGTTCTATTGCATCAATCTCTGGGTGTAAAGGGAAGATGCAGGACTTGGCCCAATTAGTTTTCAAAACTGACAACCTCTCAAACTCGTGTAGCACCTTAAATGTTGAGTCACACCCATGGTTATGTTATTTATAAATAACAGCATTTCATCCACATTTAAAGTAACAATGTGTTTCTCTGTATACCAAAAGTCCTTATGTCTGCCCTCCCATCTCAAAATAGTGGCCAAGAGTTACACAGCCAAATCAAATTTTCGCAGGGCAGAGACAACCCAGGATTATTTTATATGTCCCCATATAACTTCTGCTGTGAGGTTGCCGTACAGAAAGGATGCACATTTCAGCAATCACAGTCTAAGAACCATCTTTCTGCCCTTTTAAAAGGCCTTTGCATCTGTATGTTGCATTGAGCATTTTGGTTCACAAGGAATAGGAGACAGGGGAAAGGACTTGACCCATTGGTTACATAAGGAAATAAAAGAAAGAAGAGACACCAAAACGCAGCATTGATGATTTTTGTAACAATGCACTATAATGATAGATCCAAAATATATTGAAATATGTACTTTAGTAAACATATGTGTGAGAGTGGACAAGAGACTACTGGTGCATATGGGTGAGAGTGAATAAGTTTGTTTTTGAGTGGTGGAAAAGTAAATCACAACGTTCTGAACCTTTAAAATGCAAATGTTGCTAATTTACAAGCAAGCTTTAATAGGGTCAAAATTGAATTGAAGCTGCGACAGAGGCGTACCACAAGACCACACAGCTCCCTGTGGAGATAAGGAGTGGGGGCGAACCAGCCATTCCCACCTTGAAGAAGCCCCTTACCCAGCTATCTTGTAACTAATCACAGATGGCTGAATATCAGGGTAAACAATATCGTTTGATACATATATTGTGTCAAAAATATAGTTTACTCACATATCACTCTCCTATGCTTACAATGGTAAGTATAAAAACATCATAAATTAAATATTGTTTAAAACAAATATACATTTTTAAAAAAAAATATATATAAATATAGTGTACAGTAGTGAATCTTAAATATTTTAGAATATAACATTATTATAATGTAAAATCGATAATTTCCACCAATACTTAATACTGTTTACAACTATATCATCATATAAACACACATACATATATATATAACTGTGTATGTGTCTTTATATATTTACATATGTATATAGTGTTACCCAATTATTACAAAGATATGTTTTCTAGTATATTAATTACCTTTTTGCAATGTTTTTAACTTATTACTATGAACATATATACGTATGTAATTAAAACTTAAAACAAGTTAACAATTCAATTACAAAATATTAAATGAGCAAATATATAAAAATAATAAAAAAACACAAATACAATATTATAAATATTATTTAAAAAATTAAACCAGTATTTATAGACGTATATATAACCAATATTAAGAAAAGTATTGGAGCCCGGGAACATTTGAAATGCTATTCCTGCTTCCTACTTTGGCGGGGTTAAATTTACTATTCCTACTCCAGTCAATGCAGCAGTAGGACTTTGGCAGGGTTAGATTTAATATTCCTACTTCAGGTGGTGCAACACTACAGACGCTGTTGGACTTCAGAGTGGTTATATTTGTTATTCCCACTCCAGTCTCATTCACTAGTAGGGAAAGTATTACAATTTGGAGGGTTTACTTTAAATGTTCTTACTCCAGTCACTGTGAAGATAGGGAAAATGTTAGAATTCAGGGACTTTAAATTTACTATTCCCACTCCAAACAGCGCAAAGTGTTACACTTTGGGGGATTACATTTACTGTTTGCCCTTCAGCCTAAACAACAGTAGAGAAAGTGTTAGACTTTTTAAAGCTTACATTTACTATTCCTACTCCAGTAAGCAAAGCAGTACAAAAAGTGTTAGAGGTTGGAGGGGTCAAATTTACTATTACTGTTCCAAACAGTATAACAGTAGAGAAAGTGTTGGACTTTGGAGGGATTACATTTACTATTTCAACTCCAAACCTCAATCATAGGGAAAGTGTTGGACTCCGGAGGGGTAAGCTTTACTATTCCCACTCCAGTCTGTGCAATAGCAGGGAAAACATTGGACTTCGGTGGTGTTAAATTTACAATTCCCACTCCAGCCTAATCAGAAGTAGAGAAAGTACTTCACTTCAAACACATTATACATTTAGGGAACCCTATTACTTTAGAAACAACTCTTAATAAACATTATTAATCAACATTGAAATATATATATCTATATATAAAATGAAACATTTAACATAACTAATGTCAATGAAATATCTAATTATCAATACAAAATTGTTATTCAATTATTACCTAATTAACTTTCTGCCCTATACCTCTACAAACCTAGCAACTCACTCCTAAAGTAAGATTTGAAAAAACATGTATATCACAATTGACATAATTGATAACAAAGTTAAAATAAATATTTATTAATTAATTGTTAAATAATTATCACTTAGCTTCTCCCTAAATACTCTTACAAACCCAGCAACCCACACCTAAAATATCTAAGTATTAAACAATTTACATAGTTAATAAACAATTACATGATTACGAATTAATAGACATTCGGAAAATAACTCATATTTGATTAGCTCCCAAGTGTATACCCCTGGAAACCTAAAAAAGTGCATTTAAAGTATAACTGAAATATATAAATATTACACAAATTACATAATGAATAATCAATTCAGTAATTAATTTTAAATTGATAATTGCCTGTTAATTATTACGTAATTAACTTCCTACCATATACTTTTAAAAACCTTGCAACCCACACCTAAAATATAACTGAGATGAATCAGTATTACATAGTTTACTTAAAGAATATAACTTACAAAATTAATTAAAATGTATTCATTAATTACTAATTTGACTTCCCATTCTATCCCCCTACAAACCAAATAACTGACTATGACACTATAAATTATTATAAACAATGAAATAAAAAAATCTAAATCACTTAAAATTACATACTATATTTAAAATGTTTTAATAATTAGCAACAGTTATACAAACAATAGTAACACACACAATTGATATATGAACTAAAACAAATTAAAATAACAAAACACAATATTTTATTACCATATTACTTAAAACAATATGAAAAAGAAAAATGTTCTTTAAAAGATATTACTTATCTAAACAAACAATATTCTTAGCAACGTGATCCTTGTGCTATCTATATTAGTTTCACAATATTTTATTCTTGAAATTTCTGTCTCCTGATATTTACAACTTAATATTTTGTCAAAACATCTCCAGTAAATTGGACATGGAAGGGGGGAACATGGCGGCCGCGTGAGTCCCGCGGTCGGGACCTATTTCCGGTCGGCACACCGGGATCGATTTGCCAGCGCTGTGCCTGAACGCGGCGAGGCTCTGCTGCTGATGAGCCTCTTTCCCGGTCTCAGCCCTCTGCGAGTTGCAGGGGGGGGCGCGGAGACAAATTGCTGCTCCGAGACGCTGAGCCTCAGTGTCTCGAGTGTTAAGCCTTGGACAGAAGCTTTTCGTGTCCTTCACCGGGGGAGACGCTGCCTCACCCTCTGCTGCCTTCGGGATCCACGCATCGCAGCTGTTCTTTGTGTCTCTCGGGAGGAGGTGGGGAAGGAACCCCAGGCCCACAGTAAGGTATTTTCAGCCATTATGGTAGGAGACAAGATTTTTATGATGCCATTGAAGTTGAGGACCCGGGTAACCTGTAGAGGCCCCCCACTGGCGCGGAAACAATTGCAGAGGTGGTTACTGGGAATTTCATGAATAAGAGAGGACAAGGGAAGGGGGATACAACAATTAATAAAGGAAGTTTTTCGCCACCCCTGCAGCCTGATGCCAAATTATTAAAGAGGCACAGTAGTAAACCAGGTAACCTCAGTGAAGTTTCTTGCGCCCAAGCTTATTAATAGAAGAGGCCAGGTTGGCATTCTCCCTTACGCCTTTCTTAAGAAGATTTACGCAGAGCTAGGAGATGCAGTCCTCACAGACTTCTGGGAACTTTCTCCTCTCCCCGGCCTCTTCCCTTGGAAATCGGAGGCAGGATAGTGGAATGGAGGCTGCACAAGCTCAACCCGTTGAGTATGGCGGGGGGCAGGGTCCTATATTGATGAAGGTGCCAGAGCCGGGTCTATCCTCTCATGATTCTGCGGTGCAGAACCTCTTGATTTCCCTATCAGAAGAGATTAGGGGTAAATTTGAGGTTTCTGAAGATAACCAAGCAAAAATTAGAGAATCTTGTGCTGCATTGGAAAGTAAACCTAATGTGCTGGCTGAGAGGATGAGTAAGCTGGAGATGGCAGTCTCAGAGCAGAAGGCACGAACACTGTCTAATTCCCAAGACATCTCCCATTTCATACGTAATGGCAAGGTGGTTCAGGAGAAGCTGGAATCTTTGGCGAATAATTGACGGAGGAACAATATTAGGCTACTGAATGTCCCTGAGGGGTTTGGAAGGAGATAATATTAAGGGTTACGTAATAATGTTGCTTAAGAATTTCTTTTCCTTCTATTGAACAGTCAAAGTTGGAAGAAGACTTCAAGAGAATTCACTGTGACCCGTTTAGATGGAAGACCAACAGGAAGACCCCTAGGATAATCTTGGTTAATTTTGGTACTTACTCTGTAAAAGAGAAAATTCTATCTAAAGCCCCTAAGGTGGACAGTTTTTCAATGGGCGATTGGTCCTTCCGGATACGTTCAGATCTCTCCAAAGCGACTCTAGATAGGCAGTGGGAACTGGGGAAACGTATGCAGGACCTAAGGTCTTTTGGTGCTACGGTTCAGATTTGGTTCCCGGCATTTTTGAAGATTTTGTGGAATAATACCATGTACAATATCCGGGATCCTGGTGAAGTTCAGGCGTTCATCGAAAAGATGAAAATTTCACGTTGACTTTTTTTCTTTTTCTAGAAGTGCAGACCAGAAACTGAGCTCATATGGGTGGTAATAGTTACCCCGTTAGAAGGAGAGGGAGGGTTCCCATGGGTGGTGGTGGAATGGGGTTTATTTGGGATATAGGTTGGGGGGCTTTTTTCACTAGGGGGGATTACTGGGTCGGATATGGGAAAATATCTACATGTCAAAAAATGTCCTCAGTAGTGTGGTTTCAGTCCAGTAAGGTGTTTTGATAATTTGCCTAGCTGCTGGTCTTTTTTTGATATATTTTTTTTTTTTGGGGTAATGGCTAGTCAAAAGAGGGTTTTGATGAAATTCTTATCTTGGAACGTTAATGGTCTACGGGTCCCAGGGAGGAGGAGGAGAATTTTTGAGTTTTTAAAAGGGATAGAAGAGGAGGTGATTATTTTACAGGAAACCCATTTGCTAGAGTCAGAATGGAATGAGTAGCTTAAACACTTGAATTGGGTGGGCCATAGCACGTGTACTAATCAATCATGTGCTGTGAAGGGGGTGGCGATTCTCATTAAGAAGCCGGTTAGCGTGAAGGTGGCAACTGTTAAAAGGGACCCCAGGGGTAGGTGGTTGATGGTGGAGGTAGGATTGTATGGAGTCTGGTTTACGATTGCTGGATATTATGGGCCTAATGTGGATGACCCCTCACCTTTTCAAGATCTTTATAGCCATTTATTGGTTGCCAAGCACCCGATTGTAGTAGGAGGTGATTTCAATGTTTTATTGGACCCAACGTTAGATAAGTCCACGTCAAAACCAACGGTGCATTCTCGCAAAACTCGGTCGTGGATAAAACAAGGCCTGTTAGATCTCGGTTTGATAGACATTTGGCATCTGAAGGGTGGGGAAGGTCCTAGATTCACATTTAATAACAAAAAATATGGTCATCATTCTAGGATTGATTTTTTTCTAATACAGCATGATTTAAGGGACAGGGTGAGATCGGTTAGCCATGCTCTGCTACATCTTTCGGATCATTCAGCAGTAAAAATGCATTTTTCTCTTAATATTCAACCGTCTACTCCTAGGTGGACAGCTAACCGCGCTTTCCTTTTGGATGAATTGATTGTGGATGGTTTGAGGAGGGATACTAAAGAATTTTTCAAATTTAATTATGGATCTACCACAATGCAGGTATTGTGGGACGCTCATAAAGCATTTATTAGAGGCAGGCTTGTGGGTTTGGCCACCTATAGACACAGGGAGGAAAGAAATCAGTTAAAGGAACTTGAGTTCAGGTGGCCTCCTTGCAGGAGGCTGTTTCAAATACCTTTTTCGGCGAGGAGAGCAAGTTGGGTGATTTGAATGCCCAGTTAGAACTGGCTAGAACTGAAGGTCGTGGGATTGCAGTAGGTTCACTCACTACGAATATGGGGAAGGGTGTGGAGAGCTTTTAGCTTGGAAAACCAAATCAGATCGTGCCAAGAATTTGATCTCTTCAATCAGATCAGAGATTACCGGAGCTTTATCCACAGATGAAACTGAGATAGAGGAGGCTTTTTTAGGCTTTTTTCAGAACCTTCACACTGAAGATTTGTGTTTTTCTGAAACGTTGGCAAGAGCCTATTTGGAAGGCTTTCATCTCCCCCGGTTAACAGATATGGATCAGAAACAACTGGCTAGGGAGATAGATTTATGGGAGGTGAAGGCAGCAATTCAGAACCTAAAAAAGGGGAAGGCCCCAGGCCCAGACGGTCTGCCCAGCGAGTTATACACCAATCTTTGCGAGGAGCTAGTGCCAATTTTGACAGAATTGTTTAATCTCCTCATACAGTAGGGGGCCGACATGCCTAAATCTGGGGATGAGGCTGTCATTAGCCTCCTTCTAAAACCAGGGAAAGATCCGGCCTTATGTATTTCATATAGGCCTCTATCACTGCTGAATTCAGATTATAAACGTTATACCTATATTCTGTCCAAGAGGCTTCAGGACTTGATTAGCAACTTGATTCATATGGATCAGGGTTTTTTAGGGGAAGACAACTCCACGAGTTAACTCACGATTTACTGGGTGCGGTAGATTTGGCGATCTCAGAAAAAGTTCCCTTAACGGTTCTTATCTTTGACGCGGCCAAAGCTTTTGACCGGGTGAACTGGTGTTTTTTACTATGCATTACGGAGGGCTTTAAGTTGGGTTCAAAATTTATTGGGGCAATTCAGGCTATTTATAAAGATCCAACCACCTGCATTTTGATCAACGATAGAATTTCCTCAAGATTTAGGATTGAGAGAGGGACGCGTCAGGGCTGCCCACTAACCCCCCTTCTTTTGGGATTTATATATTGAGCCTTTAGCTGCAACAAATATGGCGGACAGTGAGATTCATCGTTTTAAATATCTGGGTTGGCAAAAGAAGGCCCCCCTGTACGCTGATGATCTTCTGATTTAAACTGGTGACTTGACACACGTTTTCCCCAGAATTTTACAATGTTTAAGGAACTTCGGAGGGGTGTCGGGCTACTCTGTTAACACTGAGAAAACTGAAATTATGTGCTGGAATACTATCTATGATAGCCCTCTGGTCAAGCAACAGATTAGATACCTGGGGATTCAAGCTACTCCTTGTCTCAATGAATTAGCTAGGATTAATTTTGACAAGCTTTGTATGGAGACCTGTAATCTGCTTAAAACTTGGGCTAGGCTTCCTCTATCTTTTATAGGAAGAGCTAATGTTCTTAAAATGATTATTCTCCCTAAGTTCACTTTTTTGTTCAATGCTATCCACCTGGAATTTAAGAAGTGTTGGTTTAAAAAGATGCAGGCAGATTTAACTTCGTTTGTATGGTCTTCTAGGGGGGGTCAGGATTGCCTGGCAAAAATTGTGTAGCCCCAAGGGAAAAGGTGGGTTTGCAGCTCCAGATTTCTATAAATACTACCTAGCTTTCCATTTAAAGCCTGTGCTGATTTTGTTACATGATAGCTCTGAATACACGTCCTTTTGGGGTGCAATGACTTAAGAGCTTGAAGAGGTGCGCAGGTTATTCTTGTATAGGTTTGGTCATCCTAAATTCTTTAAAAAGATTTGTCTGAAGATTCTTAAGGATGCTGCTAGAGTGTGGTGGTTGACTCGGCAAGTATTAGGTATTCACTATTATAGTACTCTGGCCCCGGTTTGGGATTCTCCCGGTACCCCTGAGTTTCTTTTAGATAAACTGGCTCTTCTATTGGAGGATTCCAAGCTGGGTTTACAGAACATTTTGAAATTTACAATTTGTCATCTTACCTTATATATATACATTTTTTCTTAACGCGTTAATATTGTTTCATTTTCTAAGCAGTTGTGGACCCCCTGAGAAGGCATCGATGACCCTGAGAGGTCCCCAGACTACAGGTTAAGAAGCACTGTGTTTGGGGGAAAGCAACAAAGTTGCAACAATTTTGTTTTATTGTTGCAATATAGACAGACCTGGCAAAAAACACCTTATGATTCTCTCTGTCTTTCAGATTTGAGGTGAAAAATGATGAGCAACACTTGGAGGTGATAAACAAACAAAGAAGAGAACCGAGAGAGATCAATACAGAGAAGTTGAAAGAGCATGGAGAGGTAGAAAGGCTATTAAAAGTCAGGAGAGAGCGAGAAAGAGTGATTGGAGAAGGAATGGAGATAAGAGGTACAGACAGAAGTTATAATGTGACAGGTCAGTAAAAAGGCTTGGGCAGATGAAAAAAGTGAGCGACCAGATGTGCGAAATGGGACAAATGACCAGTGGAGGATAAGATCAGGTGACACTAGCGACAGACCAGTGTGTGAGAAAGAAAAGCTATAAATAAAAAGGTGGATTTTGGTGTTAGATCTAGAGTGAAAGGTACAGCAGAGTTGAGAGTATAACAGGCAAGAGAGAGGGGGAAGACAACCAGTGGAAGAGAAAGGATATTACTGAAAGAGAGGTATGTGAGAGGTGAAAAAGAGAGGGACAGCTTGGTGAGAGAGAAGGAGATACATGTGAGACGCAGAGATGAGCAGCAATGTAAGAGATAAGTAGATAGGTGAAGTAAAAAAGGGAGAGAAGAAAGAGAACCACACATAGAAGGCAGAGGGGAGAGAAGAGAAAACAGGAAGAAAGAACAGGGACGCATGAAATAAGAGGCAGAATGGGAACATCAGGCAAGGGAGGGGAGATGTTTGCCATGTCACTCTGAGGGACTGAAGGAGTAGCTCTACCTCTTCAGTGTAGCTCCAGGCATGGACATAACAAAGGGTCCTGAATCCCTTCCAGTATGGCCCTCCACCTTACTTTGCAGGGTAGCCACTTAGGTTTTGTTGCAACACTGAGTAGTTATGTATGACTGAGTGGTTTGGCTACCTTTCTGATGGGGAAGTAAAATAAAACTGATAGAAGTTTTGTGCAACACAGTTCACCTCCTTCACTTTGTCTGGAAAGTGGGGGTTACTTCTGCGTAGTTTCTTACCAGCTTAATAACACTTAATAACCAAAACATAGCAAACTAATTTTCCAAGCATATTATTTTTCACTGACACACCAGAGAAATACAATTATCTATCATTAGTTTTGTACATCATTGTAATTAATTATTCTCAAATTTGGGATGTGCTTTGAGTTCAAATCAACATGGACGTGCTTTAGGAGAGCTCCCATTCATCACCACCATCAATGCTCAAAAAATCTTATAATATTTGCTAATTTAATGCTGTGTGATAACCCTTGGATGAGTTCTGTCACACAATGGCGTGGTGCTCAGAAGAGTGGCCAAGATGTGTCCTGATATTAACATGACCGCTACAATTCACAAAAAGCAAGTTAAAAACACAAATAACCAAATAAAAGCCTAAAAAACATCATACAATCACATCAGTGCCAACTTTAAACACAATATACATGTTCAATGCACATGCAGGATCCCAAGTAAAAAAACAAGTCATAAAAAAGCAAATAGTGGGTGACTTTAACAATTGCAAAAAAACAAATGGCTTGTCTCACTTGGCTAAAATTCAAAGGCAACAGATGCAGCCTGATATACTTGTGACAAGACTATTAAATCTTGGACAAATCATGGCAATATGAAAGGTGTCAGGAATGGAAACATCATTGCAAGAACATGCCTGTTAGTTCCATAGTTTAGACCAAGACCCTTTGGGCAACCGCAGTTGTAAAAGAGAATAAATCTACAATTTTAACAGCCTGCGATGGAAGTTGGACCTCTCCAGCGTCAAATAAAGTTCCATCCCAGGGACAGTTTTAACCATAATAAAATAATGCATAGAGTGCTTGTGAAGTGCGGTGGACTCTCGCTCGACTACCACCTTGGCGAGACAACCTGTCTTTATCCAGGAAATGTCCTTCCTCACAAGTCGCTCTGGTTCACCAAAGGGCTCAGGGCAGCACAGAGTTGTTCAAGTTTGTCTGATACATGAGCACCATTGGATGTGCAACATGTAATTCAGAGCCAGACAGTCTCTAATAATAGTCCAGTCCATTAAGGTTCAGGTCCTCCTTTAACTAGATCGACAACCAGAGAAGCAAGGGAAGTAGCCCAGTTAGGCAAGAAATATATCCAACCTACCTTCCTCATGAACCATCTCAGAAGTTGTACTCTGAGGAATCTGAAAAAACCTTTCAGGAAAGAGGGTTCAATAACCTGTAATTGGTAGGATGACACAAAACTCCAAATGTTGCACCCGTAGCAAACCACTGTAACACACTTAGCCCTGAATACTTTAAGCATGGTTTCCACATGTGTATGGTAAAGTGCCTAGACAAGGCACTGACCCCACTAATTGCTGATTTGAACCTAATGTTTTTTTTTTCTTAAGCAATGGTCGTGTTGCAGCGCAGATCCTTATCTCATCTTATTATTTTATAATAGTGAGTGATTGGACACTGCCTTAAGGTCAATGAACCTTTTGACCTGTGTGGATTATATTGATTTCCACATTGATTATGACACATAAAACAACAACATTAAACAATAATAATACTCACCAAAGTATCAATTTATGACGCACCATGACCCATTTGGCCATGAATAACCACACCTTTTAGTCTCGATCAAAATATTTATTTCCTTATATTAACAAAGCTAAAGTCACAAAAATTATTCTCAACACCAAATGGTACAAATAAAGTAGCATCACAGGCTAGTGATTTGCTCAGAAAAATCTTTGTTCAAACAGGGAAAATAAAACAATACACTCAATAATTACAACACAAATCAATATCATGATTATCTGTGTAAGATATATAAAATACATTTGATTCAGCAATAAACAATGTCAAATCATAAGCATAGAGAAAAACACATCACTAACCTCAAATTAGCATGTTGGGCATCATGCAAAAGTTTTAGTAACATAAATTTTGGAAACATCTAGCTATGACATTATCAAAAATAGCAGCAGAATTTTAAGCATTGATCATTTTGGTACCTGTAAAACAAAAAGACAAATACAAATTCACATATTGAATACAGTTACCTCTCCTTAAGGTAAACACCACTCAGGTTACAGCTTCATCAGGGGGATCTCAGTATCAGAACAGAAGCAGTGGAAAGGGGTGAGAATTCAGAAATTGGACTCTAAATTCTCAGAACCATCAAATTAATTGTTTAAGGTAGGCAGCATAGCACTATAGGCTCTAAGCACTAAGGGCCAGATGTATCAAGCCTTTTTACATTTGCAAACGGTGTGAATGCCCGTTTGCGAATGCATAAATGGCTTTCAGTATTTATGAAAGGCATTCGCAACGCAAATTTAAGGAATCGCTAAAATAGCGATTTCTTAAATTTGCGAGCCCGTTTAGAGAATAGCAAATTGCGATTCTCTAAATAGGAAATCGCAAATAAGGAATCCTTATTTGCCATTTCTAAACCACATATATGAAGCAATTCCTTAATGTGAATTTGTCATTAAGGAAACACAATTACCACCAAGTAAAACTTGGTGGTAACCATGTGTAAATTTTAAAAATGCATTGAAAATGCATTTTTAAAATTGACATGTCACGCACACATGCCCCTTTGGCATGTGTGCTCCTTACATGTCCAAAAAAACGTTTTGGAGTGCAGCAGAGGGGGCCTTAGGCCTCCAGCCCCCTTGTGTTTTGCATTTCCAAAATTGTGAATTCCAGTTAGGAATTCGCTATTTGGGAAATGCAAAAAAATCGCAAATATGGGCCTACAGGCCCATAGGTGCGACTGGGGGCTGTATTGCTATTTGCGATTCAGTAATAGCATTTGCGATTTTTAAGAAATCGCTATTACTGAATCACAAATATGATACATAGCATTTTGAGAATCAGAAATGGCGATTTCTTAAAATACGCTTTTACAGATTCGCAAAAGGCTTTTTTGATACATCTGGCCCCTAAATGCTAAAATAAGCATCAGCATTTTTTGCATGGAGCCTAGAAAATAATTCAAACTAATAAAGTACCAGAAGTCAGTGGACTGACTGACAAAACATGAAATGCTAAAGTGACAGATCATAAGAATGAGAAGAGAAGGCTCTGGAAACCAGGGAAAATAATGCAAAAATGGATGACAATGTCTGATTCACAAACATTAAATTAAACTTGCTAAACTTCTGCGATTGGCTGAAAACCGCATATGTGCACAAATCATTGAATCAAAAACATCAACACAACAGAAAATATTCCAATATTAACTTAAATATTTCATTTTCCTCTGCCTCTTCCTTTTTGCGTAAGCACAAAAACATATTAATTATTATTTCCTGCACTCTTCTCTGCACGGGTTATGTGTAGGTCTCTTGCTCAACACATTCCAGAAGGACCTTGCTGCCAGATGATAGTCATGAAGAAATATTAAACTTTTCATATCAGCACTGTTCCCTCGGAAGAAATACATGCCATTAGAACAGAACACAGATTAAACTCATAATTCAAACAAAAGAAGTTTGTAATTCTACAGAAACATTTGACACTTTTAACTCAGCTTAGCAAACATAACTACACCTGATGACCTTACTTGTTGAATAATACATTTCATTAATAAAAGTTTTACACCAGTTTGAAATTTAAACAACGAATGTTTCATACAGTAGGCATGAAATCATTCTGTTAAAGTAACATTTTAGGACATTGGCAGACATTCAACATCAGCTCTGGCCTTCTTCTGCTGAAAGGCACTGCAGAAAACTCAAGAATTAACTCGCATTTATTCTAACATTATTTTTCAAAGCACATGCTCTTAAACAGACAGAATATTTTTCTTTCATCACTAAGTTAACACATCTTAAAAAATGTATGTACAGGCCTTTCACTCTGATGGTGGCCACTTAACAAGCACACTTTCTATGTTAACATTTTTTTTTCATAGGAAGCATTTCTCATGTTAGTGTATCAGTGTGATTACATAAAATATTTGATTCATTTCAAGTCTGTGCTTACAATTGCGAAGAGAACTTGGAGTCAAATAAGATCCCCAGGTATGAAAAATGATCAGTTCTGGGGATGGTATGACCCTTTATCGAAAAACTTCAATAACTTGCGTTTGTGGGGCCAATAAACATTACATGGGACCTAGGGCCAGATGTAGGAAGGTCTGAATTTGCGATTCGGAAATTGCGAGTCGGTGCGACTCGCAATTTCCGAATCGCAAATTCGGATGCAGAACAGTGTCTCAGACACCGTCTGCGACTCACTATGGGGTCGCAAAGACCCACCTCATCGATATTAATGAGGTGGGTCGCTTTTTGCGACCCCTAGCGAGTCCCTGCACTCACAGGGATGGTGGCCTGCTGAAGTCAGCAGACATCCATGTCTGTGACTGCTTTTTCAATAAAGCATTTTCTTTTCATTTTGCAGCCCGTTTTCCTTAAAGGAAAACGAGTTGCAAAAGGAAAAAAATTATGAAACCATTTGGTTTTGTTTTTTCAGTGTAGGCAGTGGTCCATTGGACCACTGCCTGCTCTGAAAAATCATTTATGCCCACATTCACAAAGGGGAAGTGGTCCCATGGGGACCCCTTCCGTTTTGCGAATGAGTTACCACCAGTGTGACACTGGTGGTAACTGCGAGTTGCTTTGCGACCGCATTCGCGGTCACAAAGCAATTCTGCATTGCGATGCGAGTCGCAAATAGGAAGGGAACACCCCTTCCTATTTGCGAGTCGCATTCACAAATTGCGAGTCAGTACCGACTCGCAATTTGTGAATGAGTATCACGTTAGGCTGTTTTCATGGCGCAAACTGCGATTTTCGCAGTTTGCACCATGCAAACAGCTTCCTACATCTGGCCCTTAGTGTAATTTGTGGTGAGACCCAGCCCATCCATAAAAAGTACAAAAATGTCTAGAAGGCCCTGCAGACCCTTGGCTGTGCGTGACATTAGGATGGTGTAGTTTGCGCATAATAGACTCACCTTCAGGAACACAGACACGTCTGGAGTCGCCATGGAACCTGAACTTGAAGTGTTCCCACTGCTCCTGATGGCACTACAACTCCAGAACCAGCGACAGCGACACAGTAAACAACCGTAAGTACATCCACCTAGCACACACTGGAGGGAAGGCCATTAGTACACACGCACACACAACACACATAGCTGGAACGGCTAGGGAAGGACACCCACAAACAGACAAACTATACACACCATGGCCAAGATAGACGTGTGATACACACAACAGCCCCCACACACACATCACCGCAACTCTCCAACACAATCATACACAACACCACTGAGTCACACGACGATATCACAACTGCAACCACACAAATGCATTAGTAAGGAAGAATACAGCACAGCTATGCATGACAACACATTCTTACAGCAACACGTAACAACCGCACACAACCAATCAATACCAAAACCCTGCCATATAACGTGTCAGATGTCACACCACGTCCACACAACACACAACGCATGTGACATATCCATCACAAAACACATGGGCGCACACACAAGAACCACATGATGCCACATAACACCATCACAACACATCTCATCATGTAAAATGCACAAGTTAGCTACACAACTCATGATGCAACACAATCAAACCACACACACCTAACACACACAAACCAAATTGCACAATTACAACACATCCATGTTGAAGGAAAGACAGGACACATATGTAACTATTGAAACCAACATGCAGTTGGCCCATATATATGATGCAGACTAAAATAGAGCTGCTTCACTATCTACAAAACAGGTCAACTGGCCAGTCCAACATATCCATGTGCCCCAGGCACATACAGCAAGTGTAATTTCCCCAACTTGACTCCTGACTATAAAGTGGTCTCCAGATGGTAGGGTCATCAAGGGGGCAGGCAGGCACCTCAGTGGTGAGGAGGGATGGCAGAGGTGGGGGTAATGGCTTGAGACGGAGGTCTTTGGACACGGGTTTTGGTTTAGTTGGGGGGGCTTTGCTTTCAGTTTTCTTTGGAGCCAGCTCCTTCACTTTGGACTTGGGATGGGTGCCCTTGGATTTAGGGGGGGGTTGATTTATTTGCAGGGGGAAGGGCATGGGCAAATCCAGAAGTGGCAGGGGAGAACAGGGAGGTGGAATCGTTGGGTTCGGGGAGGGATACAGGGTGCTTCAGAGAATCACAGGGTGGGATGGTGATAGGGAAGAGGAAAAACTTGTACAGGAATGTTTTCTTAGGGATACAAGGGCGGTCATGGGAAAAGCATTTGGGAGGGGAGGGAGGGAGAGAGTGGTTGTGAGGTGTATCCTTGTAGGTGTCTTGGGTGCAGGTACGTGGGATGAAGGCATGTGTGTGCTACGTGACTGTTGTGTGGGTGACTGCTTCCAAATTAGTGTTTTGGGAGGAGGGGGGATGAGGTTCAGGAGATGCCATGGTGGATAGTTGACTGTCTGTTGGAGTGGTGCCTGTTGGTAAGATGGATGTGCTGCATGTGGGGGTGTTGATAGTTGTGGTGAGTGTGAATGTGGTAAATGGGATGGGTGTATATAGGTCTGGAAGTGTGGTGACTGTGGGTATGATGGGGCTGGTGGATGGTTCAGGGAGTGTTGGTGTTGTGCCAACATGTGTGAGTGGTCTAGTGTCTGTGAAGGAGGGGGTGGTGTGGGGATCAGTGTAGGAAGTGGATGTTGATGTGTGTGCAGGTGGGTGTTGTATGTGTGCATGCTGGTGGTGGGTGTTGTGATTTGTGTTTGTCACTGTGAACTGTATCTATTGAGGTAGATGAAAGGCCGTCTGACTGTAGGCTGAAGTAGCTGGAGGGGGGACGGAAGACAAAGGGACACTGGCTGCTGTCAGCGAGGAGGCCAGAGCCTGAAAGGATCTGTGTATGCCAGAGAGAGCACCGTAAATGCCTTCCAGGTAGGCATTGCTCTGCTATACCTGTACTGCCAGTTCCTGGATGGCATTCACGTGGTTGTAGGACCCACAGAGATGGACCTCAGGAGGTCAATAGTGTCATCACTGAGGGCAGAACGGATGACTGGGGCAGGGGCAGAGGTACTTGCGGTGAAGGAGACACCCACCATCCTGGGTGAGCGGGCATGGGCCACCGGGTGGGGAGCAACAGAAAGGGCTGTGCTGGTAAAAGGGTTGGCAGACAAGGATGGTGCTGGGCTGGTCCCAGATGGGTCCGCCACTGCAAGGGAGTGTCCACCAGAGGAGGAGTCTGAAGATGATGTAGATGATCCGGTTTCCCCTGTGGCACACCCGTCACCCTTCGTCCCACTGGACCCCTCGGTTCCACTGGTATCAGCCTCTTGGGTCCCGTGGGCTGCGGCTTTCCCACTCGACTTTGCCCCTACTCCTTCACCTGATGATGCTGATGCACACAAAGACAGAGGAGGAGAGGGAGGGAGGGAGAGAGCAAAAGATTAAAAAGGGTCAATACCTACCTACCATTTACACAGATCTACATGTTCATCTCATCAAATATATCATGGCACGCCATGCCATGACAAAGGCACACTATTTCTTCAAAAACACATTGGGTAAGTCAAGATGCAATGCTAATAAAGCTGATATAGTGGAACATTTTGACTAAGTGAATTGGCCAAGGCGGAAACACTACATAGCAGAATAGTAATTGCCAAGAAGATGTCATGCATGCCATGTAAACATTCTGATTAAGCTCCATGGACCTCACAGGGGACCCACATCTAGTATAAAAAACAAGAAAGTATACACAATTCCAAAAAAGAAACAAGTTCCTATGATTCGGCAATTCCTGAGAGTCAAACATTTTTTGGGGAACACAAGCCCTCACTCACCGTTTGGTGATATGCTTCATCATTGGGCTATGCTCCTCGTCAGGCCGGCACTGCAGTGCCTGACAGGCCCCACATGGGGCTCTTTGCCGGAGATCTTTTGATAAATAATAGCCGGTCAGTGTGTAAACTGGTGTAGGATTGGTATGAAAAATAAAAATAAAAAGTGCTGTTAAAAATGACTACAGGTGAAATATAATTTATTAAAGTATCTAACCTCTGTCATGATTAAAAACAAGTGTGTGGGGAGGGGATAGGATAAGGTCTAATCTCCCCAGTACAAAAAAAGAGTTGGTAGCTATCACTAAATCTCTCAATTTAGAGTGTAGTGAATATGAGTACGAATATGATGTTTTGTATGCACATCACAAAGGGGAGATTGCACATGTGTGTTGATCAATGGCTTTTACAAGCCACACATTATAAATAGTTTGTGTATCTATGTATGAATTATCCCTTCATTTCCTATATTCTAGGTTCCTGCCTAACGTGATATTACCCGATTATGGGTTTCACCCAACTTTAGGATTAGGTAGGTTTATTGGTCCTGAGGAATCGCATTAGATCTTATAGACTGAAAAGCGAGAAACATGTCGACCTAGATTTAACAGAAGTACAGTGAGCCTGTACTCATATTCACTACACTCTAAATTGAGCGATCAAGTGATAGCTACCAACTCTTTTTTTGTACTGGGGAGATTAGACTTTATCCTATCCCCTCCCCACACACATGTTTTTAATCATGACAGAGGTTAGATACTTTAATAAATTATATTCCACCTCTAGTCATTTTTAACAGCACTTTTTCTTTTTCATACCAATTCTACACCAGTTTACACACTGACTGGCTTTTATTTATCAAATGATTTCCGCCAGAGAGCCCCCGTGTGGGGCCCGTCAGACATTGCAGTGCCGGCCTCACGAGGAGCATAGCACAATGATGAAGCATGTCACCTAACGGTGAGTGAGGGCTCATGTTCCCCCCAAAAAATTGGACTTTTGACTCTCAGGAACAGCTGAATCATAGGAACTGGTTCCTTTTTTGGAACTGTGTATACTTTCTTGTTTTTTATATATCAGATGGGAGTATTATACACAGGACCAGGACTTTGTTTCCGAACCGCTCTTATTATTTTTTCTAGCCCCTCTTTTTTGGTGTTTGATAACCCACATCTAGTAACATACCATTGTTGGAAAGGCAAGTCCACAGAATGATGGCTTCAATAAGAGATATTGCTGTGCTATTTGTCTACATGATTGCACATGTAGCAGAATGCCATGATTGTTTCCCTACACATTTCCTACACTCTAAAGTCAGCATGCTAAGCTACAATGCCCAAATTCCTGTCCCATTGAGGCAATACATGTAGCGGACCCCTGATGCCTCCGCCACAATCAGTCCATGCCAGCGACAGTACAAAATAGAGATTGCCTCAGTCATTGTGGGAAACAAATACCGATGTGATAGCACTTACACCACAAGTACACTGATGCAGATGGAAGAAGCTGGTCTGACACAATGCGTAGGGTCTCCACACTAACCCAACCATTAAATATGTCAGTTGGATATACACTGACAGCATTGTATTTGCACCCATAATGATTCAGAGCTTGCCAGGGTCACTGATACCCATTGTTGATATGCATCTACCACTGATCACATGCACATCTGACCACAAGTAAGCCACCTAATCCCAAACAAAGCCTGTCATGTGCGAGGTGAGAGCCTGTACTTACCCCCTTGTGGCTGCTTTGCTGCTCTCACGTGCCCATCCACCTCAGGGTAGGCCACCGCAAATATGCAGGCCATTAAGAGGGGGTCAGGGTTCGACGGGCACCACTCCCTATTTGGGAGAACGTCCCCAGCTGGGCCTCCACAGTGTTCCAGGCCCAGCGTCTCAGGTCCTCCCACCACTTCCTGCAGTGGGTCCTCCCACGGGTATGGAGCCCCAGGGCCTGCGCTTGCTTGGCGATGGCATGCCAGATCGCCTTTTTCAGATGGGCACTGACTTGTATGGGTGACAGAGACAGGAAGAAAAAGTAATGTAGAGTGGCACCACATCAGTAGCAGTGGACTACCCACATCATACATATCACATGCCCACACTAATGTGTCTACACACCACATTCACATTTACTTCATGCCCCCTGCATGCATCCACTCCTAGTGCTGCGAGGCAATGCATTATGGCCTCACACACACCCCTACCACAGGACAATGGAATTGGCCTCACCTGCTCCTCTGGTGCCACATACAGCCATCCATACAGAGGTAGGACCCCATCCGCAAGTTTCTCCAACTCCTCCTGAAGGCTGGGGCCCTATCACCTGCAGGATGCGGCATGATGGCTCCTAGAAACAGTACACAGCAGCTCACGCAGTGGAGGTCTTGCTTGCACCAGTGTCAGTAGTCAATTGAGCTAGCCGGCAGAAAATGGCAGTCACGGCTGCCTCATACAGGACTGTTACCACTGGTGGTGATCCGCATTGGCCCCAATCCCCCATAGGCAGCAATGTTAACCAATGAGAAGTTGCAGGGTGGTTGTCACCGCCTACTGCCATGACAGCATCCGCCGGCAGACTTGCATCACTTCCAACTGTCCAGTGCTGCAGGACAGGCACCTGCCATTTTACTTACAGGTAATAGGATTTTTCATTAAATGTAAGTGCATCATGAGAGTGAAATGTCCATATTTCAGCACTGGGCCATGTATTTACATCATGTATGGGCACGTCCATGTGACATTCAACACGGATGTCACCTGAAGTGCATTTGCCTCTATATGCTTCCCCGTAGGTGGTGTTGCACCCTAGATCGCTTTCATATCTACATGTATGTTTCATGCGGGACACATATGTGCACACGACATGGAACGTAACACATGTATTGGGTGGCACAGACAATGTACAGGGCCATCACTGGGCAGCACACATGGCATTAATGTCTCTCCTGCATTTACAACGAAGTAACTGTTCCAGCATTTCTACATTGTTTAGTGTTTGGCACATGAAATTGACCTGCTAACATATTGGGAGTGCTCATCACATGCTACATGTTCTACTCTATATCCTAGATACTGTGTAGTAGGGGTAAGGAGAAATGCACCTGTGTACTGCCCGTTAGCCGACCTTGCCACTTTGGAAGAGAGACGCATCATGCAGACGTATCATCTGAATCGTGTCACCATTATGGAGCTCTGTACTCAGTTGGAGCCTGATCTACTGCCTGCCCTCTGCAATCCCTAAGCCATCCCTCCCATGGTCCTAATATTGTCGGCACTGCACTTCCTTGCCACAGGGACCTTTCAGGTCACAATGGGCTTAGCTGCAGTGATGTCACAGCCCATATTCAGCATCATGTTATGGGATGTACTGTCTGCTTTCCTAAAACACCTGGACAGTTACATCAGGTTCCCCCAACCTGCGGATTTGCCCACTGTGAAGGTTGACTTCTATGCGCTGGGGCACATCCCTCACATGATTGGTGCAATTGATGGCACCCATATTGCTTTGCTTCCTCCAAGGGTCAGCAAACAGGTTTATCGTATCCGGAAAAACATACACTCCATTAACATGCAGGTAGTGTGTTTGGTGGACCACTACATCTCCCAAGTGACCACCAAGTTCCCTGGATCTATCCATGACACCTGCATATTGAGGAACAGCATTGTCCCACACATGATGGCATGTCTGCAAAGAGAGAGGGACTGGCTCATTGGTAGGCATCAGTGTGGATATGTGTCTCTGTTGTTTCACCTCTCAACACTACCTTCCCTGTGCCTGTCCTTGTTTTCCAACTGGTCCTGCCCTTATTCGTACAGGAGACTCAGGATATCCTAACCTTCCCTGGCTGTTGATACCAGTGGGGTACCCTATCATGGATACGAGACACATTACAATGAGGCCATTGGCAGGACGAGGCATGTGATAGAAAGGACTTTTGGCCTACTCAAGGCAAGGTTCCGGTGTCTCCAAATCTCTGGAGTTGTCCTCTACA
Source organism: Pleurodeles waltl (assembly GCF_031143425.1). Lineage (NCBI taxonomy): Eukaryota > Metazoa > Chordata > Amphibia > Caudata > Salamandridae > Pleurodeles > Pleurodeles waltl. Next base: position 1,003,998,371 of record NC_090444.1, read on the forward strand.
GTCCCCAGAAGGTTTGCCAGATCATTGTTGCCTGCTGTATGCTCCACAATCTGGCCCTCAGATGTCACATCCCATTACTGACAGATGAGGAGATGGATGCTGGACCAGTGGCTGGTGATGTACACATGGACAGTGATGAGGAGGCAAATGATGATGTTGCAGCAGAGTCTAGGATGGAGCTGATCAATCAGTACTTCCAATGACACACAGGTATGTTGTGTGTGTAATGTAGCAGGTGAGGGATTGCACTTGGATTCAATAAACAGCCTCTCCTGGCGAGGTATAACAGTAGGGATGTCAATTTGACCCTTATCATAAATGGGTGGTGATAGACAACTGAGTTTATGTTAGGAGCAATGTCAGTGGTTTAAACACTGCCATTTGTACCATATACAGTACTGTACTGTCATTCTTGTGTTTCTTGTGTTTCTTGATGTTGAGGTGTAATGTGTTATGTCCGGCTTCTTTGACAAAGCACAAGGGGCACTGCTACAAATTACTGTATATGTGTGTAGGGTAGTACCATGGCTCACATCTTGATTTGTGCCCCTGTGTTGTCCCTTCTACAGATTGAACAACTGGATCTACTCTGGTGTGTGGCTGGACTACTAACTCTCCTTGAGAAGTCTAATGTGACATTTATGGTGTCTTATGTTCCCTGAGTTGGATGCCTCCCTCTACTGTGATTTGCACTGGCTGTAGGTTGATGGATGTTACAACCCATGACATTTCAGTTTGCTCACATTTCCACATCATAGAATAAAGACACAAATGCATATGCCCTGCTCTACAGTGTTTATTGAGAAAATATTGTTGTACGGTTGATGAGTGGGGGGTCATAGTGGATGTCTTTATCGGAGTAGGTGGCCTAGCTGTCGGTAGTACAGGTCCAGTGTCCAAGGGCCATTGGAAAATGTGAGAGATGACATTGAACAGTCAACACAGTGTGTTAGTGGCACACAAGGAGAATGTTCAGGAGAGGTTCACTTCCTGGCAGTGGTATTAGTTTTGGCTTCTGCACTAGCTGGATGCTTGGATGGATGACCATGTTTGTGGGGTGTTCCTCAGCTACAGAGGGAGGGGTGTCAGTGGCCATGGGTGCCCTGGCACGGTCTCCAGTCCACTGCCTGCTGCTGAGGTACATGGCTCCGATAAGGGGGTGCCAGCGGAATGGGACTGCTGTTGGGTGAAGGTGGGACGCAGGATGTTGGGAAGGTCACTGTGCACTCCTGCAATGGTGGCCATGGAAGCATTGAGTGCCTGCCACTACTGCATGTACTTCTGATGGTATTCCCTCTGCAGCCTTTGATTTTCCCCCAAGATGTTGAGAATTTAGCCCATTGTGTCATGGGATTGCTGCTATGCTCCCTGGATTTGGAAGATGGCCTCCTGGTCAGTCATGTCCCTTAGCTGCCCCTTCCTCTGGCCCACAGGTGCCCTCCCACGCCTTTCTCCACCATGGTGTGCCCACTCCCAGCATCACCAGCACCTTCATTGTCTTGTGTTTGTGGGTTAGAGTCTGGTCTCTGTACTATGGGGCACACAACTGTTTTACCAGTCCTTGTGACACAGGTTTGGGGATGAGGGGTTGGCTGTGCTGTAATTGACACAATGGGGGGAGGGGTTGGATGTGGGCAGGATGAGGCTGGGAGTGGTGGACTGACCATATGTGCTCTAAGGGCCAGGTAAGTTATCACTGTTAAGGAATCCTGAGGCGTACTTGTCACTGAGGCCTTCATCCTGGGGAGCGCTTCAGTCTGTGGCTTTAAATCCATGGTGCCAGTGGCTGGGATACCTGAGAAAGAAGTGGAAATTTGTGAAATTGTGATTGGTTGGCTGTTTGTCTGATGCGTACAGTGGCTTAACTTGATTCTCAGATATGGCAAGGACAGATGCAGCACTGCAGACACTGTTAATGGATAGTGGATTGTGAGATGACAGGTTACACTGAGTGTTCGGGCATGGGGATTGAATTGCTGTCATTGCCATGAGTTGGTCCTCATCCTAAGCATCCAGTTGGTGTGGGGGGTGTAATGGTTGTACAAGCAGGAGTTGTAATGCTCAGTGGTGTGAGTAGGTTTTGATGTGAATGAACAGGTGCTTTGTGGGAGTTGTAGTGATTTTTCTTGGTAGTGCTATCCGTACACTTGGTTGGGCCTGTGTAGGAAGCTAGCCTGGTGTATGGTGGGTACCAATGGTACTTACACATGATACCAGGTCCAGGGTTCCCCAGTCAGTGAAATGTAGGCAGTGTCTAGAAGCCAGGCTCTCTAGAGGTAGCTGTGGATGAGCAGTCCAGGCTTATCTAGGAGACATGCAAAGCTCATGCAATACCCCTGTGGTCACACAGCACTTATACACGTAAAAGAAAACACTCAGGCCCTCATTACAACCATGGCGGTTGGTGATAAAGTGGCAGTAATACCGCCAACAGGCTGGCGCCCAGACCAGGTACCACCCACTGCATTATGAGAGGCCAATCCGCCAGCTTTTCCGGGGCAGTACCAATGCCATCAAAAGCATGGCAGAAACAGTACACAGAAGGGATACAACTCACCTCTCGACACTCAAGGAAGAACCACAACGCCATGGAGCCCGAGCTGCACATTTTTCCAATACACCAGGAACATGAACGCCGGCGGAGATGACCACGGTGAGTACTACACCTAGCACACAAGGGAGGGGTGGAGGAAAAAGAGAGTGACACACACATGCAACACGCAACACCCCCACCCCACCCTCACCCCCAACATCATACACACAAACAGATGCAACAACATTACATATACACCCCGTAAACCTCAGGAATAACGCAAGGACAAAAGGAATGGATTAAAATGAGTGTAACAGTACAATTTTTGATATATATGTCCTTAAAGCAATAAACAGTATGTAAAATATATACAAAAAGAGGGACAATGCCCACTCCAAAATGTCACGGGACATAACACATAGGCCAAGGCCACACTTGACTCCTGCCTCAATACGGAGAGACCGCTGCAGGGGCATCAATTCGAAAACACACAGGCACCTCAGGGGAACGGGAAATGGGGGGGCACGTCAGCCGGAAGATGGTACAACGCCACTGCTCCTGGAGGGGGCTATATGCCCACTGCCTGGTCCTGGGGAGTGCAAAGCCACAGTCTCTCTAGTGGGTGATTTGCCCACTGCTTGGTCCTGGGGAGTGAAGAGCCACAGTCTCTCTAGTGGGTGAGTTGCCCACTGCTTGGTCCTGGGGAGTGCAACGCTACAGTTTCTCTAGTGGATGGCTTCTCCACTGGTTCTGGAGGGGGCTTTGTGCCCAGTGTGCTTCATCCTGGCAAGGAGGGGGTGAGTGGATGCCTTCTTCCACTGGGTCTGAAGGGGGCTTTGTGCCCAGTGTGCTTCATCCTGGCCAAGGAGGGGGTGAGTGGATGCCTACTTCCACTAGTTCTGGAGGGGGCTTTGTGCCCAGTGTGCTTCATCATGGATGGTGCAAGGTCACAGTCTCTCACCTGGGTGTCACACCTACAGGTGTTGCAGGGGCCAGGACGCACTGCAGCCCATGTAGTCACGACTACACACTGCTCACCGGCAGTGACGGCTGCTCAGTGGATGGCATTTGCGGTACAGGTGGCGGTGCTTTCAGTGGTGGGGGGAGGCTCCAGCCCTTCCCCTGCAGCCTCGGACGGCTGCCCACTGGGGCTGCTGCTGCTGGCAGGGGTGCTGCTGGCAGTGCAGGAGGCGGTGCTGGCGGCAGTACAGGGGGCAGTGCTGCCCGCGGTGCAGGTGGCGGTGCTGTCAGTGGTAGGGGGAGGCTCCAGCCCTTCCCCTGCAGCCTTGGACAGCTGAAGTGCCATGGCTGGTGTTGTGTGCCCCTTCCTGCCCTTGGCAGATGGTGGTGCCTCCTTGCTTCTGCCAGCTGGTGTTCCCTTCCTGCCCTTGCTGGCTGGTGGTGCCTCCTTCCCCTTGCTGGCTGGAGGTGCCTCCTTCCCCTTGCTGGCTGGTGTCCAATTCTTGCCTTTGCTAGGTGGCGGACCCTTCTTGCACTTGGCAGGCGGTGCAGGCACACTGGCTCTGCTGACGGGTGCCTCATTGGAGGCTCTCACACCTGCAGTAGCTGCAGAAACCACAGTGGCCGTGGACTGGGTGGCTGAGGTGCTGGGCTGGGTTCTGGCCCCCCTAGCCCGAAGTGAAGGACGGGGGGAGGGGCAGGGAATAGGTCAAGGGTGGCGATGAAAAGCTTCTGAAGGACACTGGGGTGGGAAGAGGGTGAAGGTTTGGGAGTGGAGGAAGAGGGAGTGGTTGTAGGAGGTGTATGTCTGCTGTGCAGGTGCATGGACTGGATGCTGTTGTGAGGTGGATGGCTGTTGGGTGTCTGAGTGCTTGTGTTTGTGTACTTTGGGAGGAGGGGGCACAGACACAGTAGGAGAGGACACAGGGGACATGTGCATGGATGTGGGGGTGGTGACTGCCAGTGAGGGGTGTGTTGTGATAGGTGTGCTGGTGATGGAGGTAGTGGATGAGGATGTAGTGCATGCAGGTGTGAGTGGAGATGCTACTGGGGAGAGGTGGACGAGGAGGAAGAGGGGGACACAGTGGAGGCAGTGGATGTTGGTTTGTCTGCATCTGGATGGTGCTTGTGTGAGTGCCTGTGGGATGAAGTGTAGTGCTTGTGTTTGCCTGAGACACTTCTGTGTGTTGATTTGGGTGCATGCTGGTCTGAAGGTGTGCTTGGGATAGGCTGGGGTTGAGGGGACTAGGACTGGGTAAAGGAAGTTGGAGGGGGGAGGCTGGAGACAGGGACAATGGTTGCCATCAGTGAGTTGACCAGAGCCTGGAATGCTCTCTGTTGGGCCACCACTCCAGAGTGAATGCCCTCCAGGTATGCATTTGTTTGTTGCAAATGCCATGCTATACCCTGGATGGCATTCACTAGGGTGGACTGCCCAACAGAGGGGGATCTCAGGAGGTCAATAGCCTCCTCACTGAGGGCAGCAGGGCTGACTGGGGCAGAGCCTGAGGTGCCTGGGGCGAAGGAGATGCCCCTCCTCCTGAGTGAGCGGGCACGGGAAACACGCTGAGGGGCTGTTTGGAGGGCAGTGCTGGTATGGGGGGTGGCCGGCTGTACCTGTAGTTGGGGTGGCCACAGAGGTGTCTGCCACCGCCAGGGAGCTTCCATCGGAAGAGGAGTTGCTGTCAGAACTGTCCCCTCCTGCCTCCGTCGCAGTGCTCCCCTCGCCCTCTGTCCCACTGGTACCCTCACTGTTGGTGGATTCGGCCTCCAGGCCCATGTGGAATGCAGCTCCCTCCATCAACGGTGCCTCTGTTCCTCCACCAGATGATGCTGATGCACACAAGGACAGGGTGACAAAAGAAAAAGGGGGGAAGAGACGAAGGATACACTTGGTCAATGCCAGCAACAACACTACCGTTGGCGTACACAACTCACAGGGAACAGCCCTATGCACTAGGCCATGCACTACCAGTTACAATGCTAATCACCAGCCCATGGGGTACAATGCCTAATGCCATTAGCTGCAACCCTGAAACCCGCAGGACCC